>NC_137433.1:21821973-22039473 GCF_964374335.1 Astatotilapia calliptera
GGCTTCCCGTGGCTGTCATGCGACCGGCTATTGCAGTTAATAATACAACGGCTTCTTGACATTTTTGTGTTTCTTTTTATCGCTGTATAACTGATTTTAATTGAAAGCCTGCGTGCGCTAGTACCGCTTGCCACGAGTTCCCAGAATCCTTTGCGGTTCTACCCGTGAATGACCTCACATTTTCAATCTCTATATAATATGCATGTTAAATTTTATATTTGGGGTAAAATATCAAGTCTTTTCAAGTAAACCGGTTCAAGTCCAATTCAAGTCCCAAGTCATTGGTGTAAAAGTCCAAGTCAAGTCACAAGTCTTAGAACATTTTTTCAAGTCAAGTCTAAAGTCATAAAATTAATGACTCGAGTCTGACTCGAGTCCAAGTCATGTGACTCGAGTCCACACCTCTGGTTACTCGCCATACCAATAGCAACTAGATTTTTAAATCTTCATATAAAATGAGTAACAGTAGGGTGGACATTAGGTAAGGCTGCACTTTTAGCAGCAATCTCGTATTAAGACTATTCTGCGCGTATATAAAACGGGTTCACAGCACCGAACCTTAGTAAAGGGACCTCTGGCTAATACGTCGGGATCCATGTCGGGCTCTTAGCTGAAAACTAGCTTTACTTTGTTGTCTGGGTCAACATTGCTAGCTAGATACAGTGGGGCAAAAAAGTATTTAGTCAGCCATCGATTGTGCAAGTTCCCCCACTTAAAATGATGACAGAGGTCAGTAATTTACACCAGAGGTACACTTCAACTGTGAGAGTCAGAATGTGGAAAAAAAATCCATGAATCCACATGGTAGGATTTGTAAAGAATTTATTCATAAATCAGGGTGGAAAATAAGTATTTGGTCAATAACAAAAATACAACTCAATACTTTGTAACATAACCTTTGTTGGCAATAACAGAGGTCAAACGTTTACTATAGGTCTTTACCAGGTTTGCACACACAGTAGCTGGTATTTTGGCCCATTCCTCCATGCAGATCTTCTCGAGAGCAGTGATGTTTTGGGGCTGTCGCCGAGCAACACGGACTCTCAACTCCCGCCACAGATTTTCTATGGGGTTGAGGTCTGGAGACTGGCTAGGCCACTCCAGGACTTTCAAATGCTTCTTACGGAGCCACTCCTTTGTTGCCCGGGCGGTGTGTTTTGGATCATTGTCATGTTGGAAGACCCAGCCTCGTTTCATCTTCAAAGTTCTCACTGATGGAAGGAGGTTTTGGCTCAAAATCTCACGATACATGGCCCCATTCATTCTGTCCTTAACACGGATCAGTCGTCCTGTCCCCTTGGCAGAAAAACAGCCCCATAGCATGATGTTTCCACCCCCATGCTTCACAGTAGGTATGGTGTTCTTGGGATGCAACTCAGTATTCTTCTTCCTCCAAACACGACGAGTTGAGTTTATACCAAAAAGTTCTACTTTGGTTTCATCTGACCACATGACATTCTCCCAATCCTCTGCTGTATCATCCATGTGCTCTCTGGCAAACTTCAGACGGGCCTGGACATGCACTGGCTTCAGCAGCGGAACACGTCTGGCACTGCGGGATTTGATTCCCTGCCGTTGTAGTGTGTTACTGATGGTGACCTTTGTTACTTTGGTCCCAGCTCTCTGCAGGTCATTCACCAGGTCCCCCCGTGTGGTTCTGGGATCTTTGCTCACCGTTCTCATAATCATTTTGACCCCACGGGATGAGATCTTGCGTGGAGCCCCAGATCGAGGGAGATTATCAGTGGTCTTGTATGTCTTCCATTTTCTGATGATTGCTCCCACAGTTGATTTTTTCACACCAAGCTGCTTGCCTATTGTAGATTCACTCTTCCCAGTCTGGTGCAGGTCTACAATACTTTTCCTGGTGTCCTTCGAAAGCTCTTTGGTCTTGGCCATGGCGGAGTTTGGAGTCTGACTGTTTGAGGCTGTGGACAGGTGTCTTTTATACAGATGATGAGTTCAAACAGGTGCCATTCATACAGGTAACGAGTGGGGGACAGAAAAGCTTCTTACAGAAGACGTTACAGGTCTGTGAGAGCCAGAGATTTTCCTTGTTTGAGGTGACCAAATACTTATTTTCCACCCTGATTTACGAATAAATTCTTTACAAATCCTACCATGTGGATTCATGGATTTTTTTTTCACATTCTGTCTCTCACAGTTGAAGTGTACCTCTGGTGCAAATTACTGACCTCTGTCATCATTTTAAGTGGGGGAACTTGCACAATCGGTGGCTGACTAAATACTTTTTTGCCCCACTGTACAGAGAGAGGCGTTGAAAAGGCTGCTCCAATGGAACATATTGTTTCAGAGGAAAACACGAACACAGTGTACAGTTGAGTCTTAATAGCGTACTTACAACTGGGCTCGTCAGGCACTCTTTTTGGCTGCAGTGGTTATTATTATATTTACATGCTTCCAGCTCCCGTTTCTGCTCGGTGACAACTCGTACTTTTCAACTCATCTTTTTCTCCCTCCTTCGCTCACAGACACATAACGGGTATGGTAGTCCATTCTCCCTGCAGCACGGACTACACTGCCCATGAGGCTACGTTCTTTAGGGCTATGCCTCTCACACTCTGCCTTCATATTAAATCATTTTTTGAACAGTAATTTTTAAAAATATTTCTTCACGTCATTATGAGACGTGACATACAGGCATTTGAGTCTCTTAATGCGTGTTTTGTTTGTTTCCACCGGTGTGGAATTACCAAAAATAGAGAGGGCATAACCTAACATATGAAACAGGAAAAGACCGCCATGTAATCCATTTATTTCAACAAAGTAACTGTATTTTGAATACCACCTTTTTAAACAGTAACTGAAACTTATTTTATCTACTGTGCAGTACACAAGTGGAACCATTTTCACTTTCTAATAATCTTTTTCCTCTCTTAAAGATTTTTTTTTTACTTTTTTGTTTGGTCGTTTGCACTTTTTTTTTGTTTCTGGCTCCTTGTGTTTAGTTTGTTTCTGGTTGTGCTTCCTTTGTCTCGTTTGGCCTGATTTGCCCCAGCTGTGTTTCCCTCCTGTTACCCATTCCCTGATTGCTCCCTCTGTGTATTTAAGCCCTGTGTTTTTCTGTGTCCATGTCGCGATCTACCCTCATCTTGCTGTGTGTTCTGTCCGTTTGCCAGTTCAGGTTATTATTGTTTTCAGTTTAGTATTTGTATTCCCAGTTTTGCTAGTTCTGTTTGCCATCTAGCAATAAATCTGAGTTTGAGTTTACTTTCTGCCTCCGAATGTCTGCACATTGGGTCCTCCTTACCACCACTCCTGCCTGCACACAGCCAGAAGACAGAAGATCGCGACCATACTATGGACCCAGCAGACATTGAACTTCTGGAGCGACGCTGAGCAGCCTTTGCCCAGTTGGAGGAGGAACTCCGCTGGAAGCCATGGCTCACCCCTGACGTCGGGCGCATTTTTCATGGAACTCGGCTGGCTCTCGGCGGTCCCCGGAGCTGCCAAGAGTCTCCACCTGTTGCTCCGCTGGCACTCAAGGCCGCTTCAGTTGGGAGTACTCCATGTGGCTTTAGGCGCTCACACTCCAGCCTCAGTGTCACCGTTCTACACATGAGCTTTCTGATATATTGATAACACTGGCCTTGATTCTCGGTGGACATCCCAGAAGTTCTCAAAATGTTTCGTCTTATTCAAGTTTAAAACCACAAATGTTCCTGGAAGAGCATGACTTTTTAATTTTTGGGAAAAAAAATATTTCTCCCTATTTTGGGGGAGCTTTAGGGTCCCTAATAATATATCAATCATAAAATTTGACACCCTGCCCCCCCCCCCCCCCCCCCCAAACAGATATTGGTTTGTTGCTTCAAGGCAACGCTGTGCAACAAGGGTAGTAAAATGCCAAGTTATTCTATAATAAGTTGTATTAGTACAACAAGGATGAACAAATAAATAAACAACAAATAGACAATGTAAACATTTCAGAAAACAATAAAACACCAAAGTACATCCAACATTTGACCCTAACTCCATGCACACACGCACACACACACACACACACACACACGTTGTGTTTCCATCACTTGTGGGGACATTACATTAACTTACATTCATTTCCTGGAGACTTATCCTGACTCTACCCATCACAAGTCCCTGCCTGAACCTTACCCTAACCCTGACTCAAGCCTTCACCCTAAAATTTAATGATTTACCTTGCAATTTGTCCCCATAAAGTAAGCGAGACCTCACAATGTGAGTGTGTAAACAAATTTGTGTCTCCACAACAATAATTAATACATGACCACACACACTAAGACCCTCACAGCAATATTGGTATGGCAGGGATCAGGCCCACACAGTGTGCTTACATATGACCCACATACCGCAAAGAATGACGGCCCTTTGGTGGCCCAGACCTTGTTTGCCAGAGGTGGCCCACACGTGGGGCAGCACAAGGCCAGTTTCAGACACCCTGGTCGTCCTGTGCTGGCCCATGTGTGGATTACCTCTGGCAAACATGATCTGGCCCACCAAAGGGCCCTTATTCATTGCGGTATGTGAGCCATCTGTAGGTGGTGTGCAGCCATGGGCCAGTTGTAGACACACTGCTGGCCCTGTGCAGGCCCAGAACAGTTTCAGCTCTGGCCCCAGATGTCAGCATAATGTGTACCTTAATCAAGCCATGCAATAACATGTGCCGGAACATGCAAAACAGTGCAAAAGTAACATGCCGAAACTCTGTTCAGACAGTGAATGGACTGATTTTTATATAGCGCTTTTCTACTCTCCCAGATTACTCAAAGTGCCGGCTTGATACCAGATCCTGGCCAGACCTGCTTGCTATGTGGGCACTAACACACACAAAGACACAGTTACTTCACCAACTGACCCATGAGCTCCTAAGTGTCCCTCAAACCTCATTCAGGGATCCACTCCTCTACTTCACTGTCACTCCCTGAAAACTCACTGTCCTCACTTTCTGAGGACAGAAAGTGCACATTCCCTTGGTTTCCTTGCATAAAACGTTTTTACATCCATGTCCTGTAATTATGAGTAGACTGTAAAGTAAAAAACATTGACTATGATCATATAAATGCACAAAAACACATCTCTACACACATATGCAAATGCTTTATATTGCCTGAAAAAAATTGGTCTAACTGCACAGTGTTGCCTTGAGGCAACGAATATAAATTAACAGTTTTACTGTATAAATAAATTTAAAAAAGTAGAACAAACAATCAAATATGCTTCTCAACATATTCATGCACATACAAGTATTTTTAAAATGAAATGAAAGTCACACCACCTTCAAGTCATCATTTTATTGGAAAGAGATGTGCCTGGTAGCATTATTTGAAAAAAAAAAACTGTTTTTTTTTTTTTTGAAGGGCCAATGTAAGGCATGAAAATGTGGTTTGTTGCCTCAGGGCAACGCCATGCAGTAGAGGGTTAAAAAATTCCAGACATGTTAACGAACAATGAGGAAAAATATCTGTATTACTGCCAAGCATGTGCAGGATTGCGGTAACAGAAGTATCAAATAACAAAACGAAACCGGGTTTTAGGGGATTGTGTTTTATTTCAACTATTTAATCTGTTGTTTCTATTTTGGCAGCAATCGGGAAGTAGCTGTGGCGAAAATAATGGGAATCAGGCTCGTCTTCTGGTAAATGTTTTTAAGGAATGTAGTGATGCATGCGTTAATAAAAGATGCTGAACTTGAAACGTGACCAATGTTTGTCTAATCACATTGAGTCGAATGAGGGAGGAGTTCACATGTGTGTGTTTGTGTGTACACTGCGCATGGAATCGGAGCTTATAAGAGCTTGTAGTTTTCAGTGTTTTCTCATTTTTTTATCATATTTCAATTCATCTGCAGACTTTTTCCAGTAAAATGAATGGTGCAGGTCTTATTTATGTATCGGTAAAATCCATTAATATTCCTGAAATATTAACAGACAGTTGTCATAAGAAGGTTCAAGAGCTTTCCTCTTCTTGGAATCATAAGAAACTCCTCAGCACTACGGAAAGCAGTGGAGTTGACTTATTGAAAGTATTAAATCAAGAATTAGAAATTAAGTTTCTCTTCTTCCTCTTCCTCTACCTTTTCTTGCTGTTAGTTCCTGTTCTGCGGTTCCTGGGCTTTGACAGCATACGTTGTTTTCATTATTATTTACATTATTTATTGTAACTGTTCATTATTTCCAACTCTGTTTTCCATTCAACCCAACCTGACAAGGCACATTATCTATTTCTACAAAGCCTTTGCTTCCCTGCTAGCTTCTTTCTGGCTAACGAGACTTTGTAACGACAAGGAAATGTTTTGTTTGTTTTGGAGAGGATTATTTATGAAAACGTATTTTTAAGAATATTAAAAACTTTAGGATGCAAACTCTGATTTAATCAATTATCCACCCAGATTAGTTGGTTTTATAAAGGAAGAAACATCTGACAACTCCTGCGTGTTTTGTGGAAAGCAAGAAATGTATTAAATTAGAGATTAAATGAAGCTTGTTAAATTTTTACATTCTAGACAGACAGCGCTATTATGTCTATTCCTATTTTCATATATTTTTTTTTCTAATATATCTCAAATTCCCTTTTTATTCCTGACCCTTGTGCGTTTGTAACAATGAACAGTGAATTTCACAGTGGGATTAAGAATCTATGTCTGTGTTTTACGACAGATATATCTGGGTTTCCTTTCCGGTATATGTATTATGTTAAATTCACATTCTAATAGCTCAAAATCACTGTTTTTGTTTAAATTAAGGCCCAGTGAGCTCTTCCTGGACAATCACCAATTGCTTTACAAAACATTATGAATAAAAATGGAGTTTAGGCTGGTTGGGTAGAGCAAAAACTCTTCATAGTTGCTGATATTTTTAAATTGGTGGCTCCATTGTCATAATCTGTTTTCTAGAGAATCAACTGATAAAAATCGGAGTGTATGCCGGTATTGACTGTATCGATGGACACATTTTAGGAAATACCTTTCTTCGTGTCTGGATTATCCTGACTTTTTATTAAACTGTCACAAAACAGGACACATATTTTTTTCATTTGTGAGTACATGAGATATGTGACCACGTGAAATGTGATCGGAGCTGTTTCAAAAGCAAAGAGTATGCAATATTTAAAAACACTGAAAGACATATGACACTGAGGCATTTCAAAACTAATTACACAAGTCTGAAACCACAAATCTTCCAGGAAGATTACATGTTGAACAATAGCGGGTGAAAAAAATCAGGATTGCTGCCAAGCAGTCTACGTGCCGGGTTGGCAGATGAAGGTGATCACAAAAGCAAAAATAAAAAACACTCCATTTTCCAAAGAAACTGAACATTGTTCTGTGAGATATTGTTTTGTTTCGGGTTTTGTGGAGGGACAAGAAAAAAATGCTGCTGCTTCTTGACTGTTTGACTTGAATCTTGGAACCATTAAAATACAAGTGCATATGTTAAAGGTTGTTTTTCCACCAATAAAAAGATTTCAAGTACATGTCGCTGGGTTAAAATCAAAAAATTGTTTCAGTACCCGTCAAAACCTGAGTAGAACATTTGATTTGATGGATTGTTCCGAGGGCTGTGTCGATGTCACGTGACTATTATCGCACCTTATCGTATTGCGTCCCATTATGTCACCAACTGCTTTACAGTCTCCCGTGTGTTTTTGCCCCTGTTTCAGAATTCGAATTCTACTACAATTTCACGATGCATGAAAAGACTTTCTTTATATCTAAATAATTATGGCATATCCACAGGAAGTAAACTTTTTCTCTGCAATTACAAACTCTGTGTAAATCTTCTTGGTAGCTTAGTATTACAATAGAGCTGACACTTGTGAGACTTTACCAGAGATGTAAGCATCACGGAAGATGCTTTTGTGTCACAGTAACTGAGGACAGAACAGAAAAATAGGAAAGATTTCTTTCTTGACCTGCTCATTTATTGCATATAACCCCAAATATGCTGCAGTATATCAAAAACTGAAGCAAAAAACATGATTAAACACATGGACATTACCTGTACAAATACTGATCCTGCTGAAATAAAACAGAGCAAAGTTAGAGATTAGAGACATAGCTATGCCTTTTGTAATTTTGGACAGTTTGGCAAGGAACCTTTCTTTTGTTTGGAACAACATAAATTGGACTCTCTCTTCTCCAAAAAGTTGATTCTGTTCATCTGGACGTGGCGTTTTGTGGGAGAAACATTTCGTCACTCACCCTCAGTCTCAGCAGACTGCAGGTTTCCCCAACCTTATAAACAGCACATTTGCATAATGACTGAAACCAGCCCACTGAAGGAACAATGGGCTCTCTCTTGTCAAAGGTCATAAACAACTACAGAGAGCAACCCTGTACACAAAGGTAAAATTGTGCTCAATAAGCAAGTGAACAATTACAATGTAATTTGCGCTTTGTGTTGGTATGCAGAGGACTCCCAAGACACTCCTGTGGATGCCTCCTACACCATGACAGAAAGTTGACAAGCAAGCCATACTTGTTCAGTTTTTATTTTTTCTAAATGTACTGTCATAAACTTTAAACTTTATCACACTAACTGAGGCCTGTAGAATCTGAGAGATCGCTCTTGGGGGTTTTGCCTTTTTTATCACCAATAATCCATATTATCTGGAATCACAATATCTTCTTAAAAACAAATGTCCATTATTTTTTTAAATAATATTTAATCATTTTACTTGACGTAAATCACACCTTATCTCTGTCATGAAAAGCAAGGAGGTCGTTCTTGGATAATTATTATTACTGCAGACAAAAAAGAAAGCATGTTTTGTTCTTATCTTTTGTGTTTTCTCTGACAAGTATTGCGAAACTTAATTCTGCATGTAAGACACTGCAGCCGTGCTGCTTGTAGGGTAAATCATGAAAAGGATAGAATTACAACTGAAAACCCAGACAGCTCAACCACTCAGTCAGCGCTGTGTTTTTTTTTTAAATCCACAAACAATTCTTGTAACTTCTTAATAATGCCTTAGTTATAACAGAGATGTGTTCAGAGATGTGTTGACATTATGTGCATCTAAGAATGAGGAAAGTTGGTGGAGGACAATTTTCTCGAGAACATTAGACAAAAATGTCAGCTTAGAGACTGGTCTAAAATTGCCAAGAACTGACGGGTCCAAACCAGTTTTTTTTTTTTTTTTTTAGAAGCGGCTGGACAACAGCTTGTTTAAACAAATGAGGAACAGTTCCATTTGAGATACTGCCATTTACAATAGCAAGGATGTTAGGGCGGACTGTCTTCAGCACATCTCTGAGAAATGGAGTAGGTAACACATCCAAGGGGCACGTAGTTGGTCTCATATGCATTATTATATCAGTAAGATGGGATAATGAAACTGGTTTAAATTCAGAGAAAAAGAATGAACATGTAGGGGGTTCAGAAGGGTCTTGGGATGAGAGCGGGATATGTGCTCTGATATTATCAATTTTTTCAGTAAAGAACTTTAGAAAATCCTCACAGGTGTGCGAGGCAGTCTCAGATATGGCTGAAGTGGTGGGATGCAGAAAAGAGTTGATTGTGTTGAACAGAACTTTGGTATTACCAGAATTCTTAGTAATGATCTTGGAGAAATAACAATCTCTAAACACTTGGTAAGAAACGAGGAGCTTATCTTTCTTCCATTTTCGTTCTGCTTTCCTGCATTCCTGTCTGACGGCACGAGTGACCTTATTTAGCCAAGGCTGAGTTTTAAATTTTTGCCAGTAGCTCATCAGGATTATTGTAATGAGGAGAGATTTCATCAAAGGTGGCTAAAGGAGATGCAGCGAAGGCAGCTGAGAATTGGGGAGCAGTTTTAGGTGTTATAGGGCGTGTAAGAGAGGGCGCCTGGGTTTTTTTTAGAGGATGAGTGAGAAATGGGAACATTAAACAAAATGAAATTATGATCAGCTGGACACACATCAATCACCTCAACACCGATCAGTGAGAGCCCAGATGACAAGATGAGGTCTAGAATGTGGCCCTGCTTGTGTGTAGGGCCGTTGACAGACTGGGTCAGGTTAAATGACTCCAAGAGTTGTGAAAATTCCCTAACCAAAGGTTTGGAGGGGCAACACATATGGATATTAAAGTCACCAAGGATTAGAAACCTATCAGTGGTTGGCAGTGTCACAGACAGAAAATTCCTGAATGAAATCTTTGTTAAGGTGAGGAGGCCTAGGACAGATCCAGCATAAACAGCTGCAGTTCAAAACTAGTGTAGTCACTTCTGAGTAGCAGAAATTCTGCATTTAAAGTGTAATGGACCGCTGATCTATACCATAAGTCATCCTTGCGGGGGTTGTCGGAACTGTATGCGCAGTCGCACTAAGGACAGATGTGCTCAGAGGCATGCCCCGTAACGTGTATGGAGCAGTCTGTCGCGGCAGGAATAAGTTGTACAAAGTCCATGTAAGTTACGATAATACTTTGATAAGTATGATAAGTGTGTTTCTAATGTAAAGTATGTTGCTGCGTTTTTATTGTGAGCTATCTGAAAACCTTTTTATTCTGTACTTACGTTACTTACATCCATGTGCTATTTTTTAGCTAGACATGTGTGTCATGCAAGCTAGCAGCACCCCATGTGAAACGGGCCGAAGTGTTTAAGTGTTCACCGGAGTTTGCACCCTTGGCAAGCGGACTGAGGTATGTGATGAGAGGTGATCTGTTGTTATATTGTATTTAACCGAACTGTGTAATCCCTTGATGCTGTTTGAAGTAACCCCTTTTGTTTTATTTAATCTGTGACTGTATATCTCAGAATTACTTGTTTGAACTTACCTGAATTAACTTAAGCTCATTGTTATAGTTCAAAAGGTACTGTACGGGTATCAATTTTTTCTTATTTTATAGTTTTCACGGTGCTTAACGTCCAGAGAATGAGCCGTGTGTGGTGAGGAAATAAATGGCTGCACCCGTTAGAGCAGGGGTGCCCAATCCCGGTCCTCGAGAGCTACTATCCTGCAGCTTTTAGATGCATCCCTACTCCAACACAGCTGAATCAAATGGTTTGATCTCTTCAGCATGCCATCATGTTTGGCAAAGGCCTGATAACAAGCCATTCATGTGATTCAGCTGTGTGGGAACAAGGATGCATCTAAAAGCTGCAGGATGGTAGCTGTGGCTGCCGTCAGCAGCAGTTATGCAATTTGAGACAATTTTATGGTTCAAGTTACAATGAATAAGTGAAATACTTTATTGTTAATATATGTGTGTGATGTAATGTATGTTGTTGGCTGGAAATACATTTATAAGGGTTACAGAATGTTTCCGGGGTGGAACCAATGTTTAGTCTGTTGTTTGGGGTGACAATATTTTCAGTTACACGCCACACTCGGTAGAGCGCAGCATGCTTTTCGTCTCTCTCTGGTGGTGGTAGAAACATGTAGACGTATGCAACGGAGTGTTCGACTATGGGAAAGAGTGACACTACAAGAAGCGTTTCATTTAACCCCTGCAAGTTAATGCGGCCAATGAGGTATGCAATTTGTATATGTTGTGATAGAAAATAAGATGTTTGTTTGTGATAGAGCGAGCGAGTTTATGGTAACCACGTGTATATGTTAGCATTTTGTGAAGGTAAATTGTAAGCATTTGTGTTGTTTAATGATGTACCTTATTGTTTATTCTCTATGAGAACAATGTACGGCGGAAATTGATTATTTTATGTTGTTGTACAGTTCTCACGGCATCGTTACGGCATCTCTGGTGGCATCGTTGGTGGCGCCCGTGTGCAATAAATGCCAGTAAATCAAGAACGCCTTGTGTTCGTTTTTCAACTTGGAGGGAGTTACAGTGAGAACTCAGTCTGCTCGGCATGAGGCGAGGAGACGAGTAGCGGTGTCGTCATCCACTGAGCAAGAAGAAATTCATCGCACGCTAGCATCAGACAGATAAGACTATGCATACGCCAGTTAACCTAAGCAGCAAACAGTTGAAGTTTACATGGACGATCCTTTAAGTGATGCATTTAAAACAAGTTAAATGTTAAGAAGTGGGTCAACTTTGACGACTGTTTAACGGAACACTGTAAGAACTGAAAGTAATCTGTGCTCTGCATATCTCCTTTCTAAGTTCATGGTTCTGTCTAATAAGATTTTTTATAGGTGAAGTCATTTTACCTATTCGTGTTATTTGGATGCTAGAAGTGTTGTAGAATTAAGTGCTGCGTCGTATGTGTTGTTGGTTTAGGAACAAAGTTCACCATATTTATACGACTCAAGATGGTATTCATTCAGATATTTTATTAAGGTTTAAGGTGTTGTAAAATCTTGAAGGTATTATCCATTCTTGATGTTTTGGACAAGTTCACCTAAAGACAAGGTTAAGCTTGTAGCTATTAATATTTCAGGCAATTGAGCTGGTCTGTTGTTAAACCGCATGTCTGTTAAAGGTATAGCTAGAATTTATTTTGTGCCAAGTAATAAGTAAACATCGCAGAATGGATCAAACAACTGAATATGAAACTAAGAACGGCGACTTACTTGAGGATAGTAGTGCCACAAATGTACAGCAGTCATGTGAAGAAGAGCCACGAAGAAGTCAAAGACCTCGAAAGCTTACTGAAAAGGCTCAGCAACTGCATGATGATAAGTCAAAAAAACTTCAGCATCGTTTCACTACAACTTATGATAAATGGAAAGCAAACGCCAAGCAAGCTAAGAAAATGATAAAGGGAGCCCCCTCTGTTGAGGTTGTGAAGGATTTGATGTGTAAGTTAAGTTGTGCATCAGCAGATGTGAAACACGCATATGAAGATTTGCGCAAATGTGCTTCCCCAGACAGTGAGATCCGTCGTAGGGCAGACACCTGTGACGCGGTATCCAAAATAATCTTGGACAATGCAACCACTTACCTTCAGAATAAAGATAACGAAGACGTTCAGATAGAGGATTTAGTCTGGCCTGAGTCTAGTTCAGTGTTTTCATCTTCAGCTTCTCAAGGCACAAGTAAGGGCTCTCAAAGAAGTCTAAGCTCTGCAAGCAGTTCCAGCATAAAGTCACAAAAGTCAAGCCTTTCCTCCATTAAGAGACAAGAGGCCGTAGCAGAGCTAGCTGCTACACAAGCTGCACTAAAGGTCCTGCAAGAGATAGAATGTGAGCAACAAGAACTTGAAAGTCTTGAAGAAGAAAATCGAAAGAAGATTGCATTACAAGAGGAAGAAAATGTGGCAAGAAAGAAAGCACTGGAAGAGAAACGCAGACAAATAGAGCGCTTACAGACTGTTAAGGAGCTAAGTGCGGCGAAGGCACGACTCCAAGTTTATGAACAAGACATAAGCTCGGATGAGGAAATAACAGAGTTACTTCATAACCACGCAGCTCAACAACATAGATCTCCAGGAGTTGTAAGGAGTCCACGTGAGCATCCCGTGATACACCAAGCAGATAGTATCACAGTCCTCGCTGAAGCAATAGCAGAGTCTATTAATGTAAGCCGTCTCCCAACACCTGAACCATCTATCTTCATGGGTGATCCACTAAGGTATAGCGATTGGAAGATGTCATTTCAAACCCTGATAGGCAGGAAAAACATTCCAGTAGGGGAAAGAGTCTATTACCTTCGTAAATATGTTGGCGGACCTGCAAAAAAGGCCATTGAAAGCTACTTCCTATTAGGAACGGATACAGCTTACAACTCAGCATGGGACATCCTGGAAGAAAGGTTTGGAAGTTCATTTGTGATAGCTAAAGCTTTCAAGGATAAGCTTGCCGCATGGCCCAAAATTGGACCCAAAGACAGTGTTGAGCTGAGGGATTTTTCAGACTTCCTTAGAGGCTGCCAGGCTGCAACGTCCCAGATTAAGGGTCTGGAAGTATTGAACGACTGTGATGAAAATCAAAAACTTCTAACAAAACTGCCAGATTGGCTGGTGGCCAGTTGGAACAGGAAGGTGACCGAGGTAGAAGAAACTTGTAATGTGTTTCCTACTTTCAGTCAGTTCGTGGAATTCATCACAAAGGAAGCAAAAATAGCTTGCAACCCAGTGACTTCTCTTCATGCCCTGAAGTTTAATGATGGTGAAAAGGTAAAGATAACAAAGGCACGAAACATTGGTGCAAAGGTGCTTGCGAGCAACTCTGAAGAGAATGCAGAACGTAAGAAATGCACTTTTTGTGAAAGATGCAATCATGGCATACAGACATGCTGGAAGTTCAGGGAAAGACCAGTTGAGGAACGCGTTAAGTTTGTTCAGACAAAGAAGTTGTGCTTTGGATGTTTACAACCAGGACATCTCTCAAGGACCTGCAAAAGAAGGAGTCTTTGTGAGACATGTAAGGAAAAACACCCAACGTGTTTACATGAAGACCGTGAAAGAGCAACCAGAAGAGAGAAAAGCAGTGATGAGCATGGGGAGAGTGTAAAAAACTCAAAATATGCTAAGTCAACGGAAGGAACAGAGAGCAAACATACTCCTGAACCATCAAATGAAGCCACGTCAAACAGAGTAGTGCAAGGTATGGACAGCATGTACTCCTCTACGGTTGTCCCAGTTTGGCTATCTACATCAAGTAACCCAGAGAATGAAATTCTTGTATATGCACTACTTGACAACCAAAGCGATACCACATTCATTATGCAAGATAAGGCAGAAGCTCTGAAAATGAAAGGGGAGGCTGTGCAGTTAAAACTCTCCACACTTTCATCCAGAAATACAATCATCCCAAGTCAAAGGTTAGTTGGACTGCAGGTGAGAGGTTTCTATTCATCAAAGAAGATTTCTCTCCCTGTAACCTATTCAAGAGAGTTCATCCCTGCCAATCTAAGTCACATTCCTACACCAAGAACGGCAAGAGCTTGGACACACCTAGAGCATCTTGCAGAGGAGATCGCTCCATTGATTGAGTGCGATGTAGGGCTTCTCATAGGATACAACTGTCCACAGGCTTTGCTGCCCCGAGAGGTCGTCCCAGGTAAAGACAATGAGCCATTTGCTCAAAGGACAGATCTTGGATGGAGCATAGTCGGTTGTGTTAGCCCATGTGTCGACTATGGTGATGCTATAGGAAGCAGTCACAAGATTGTCATGAAGTCAGTGAAACCTCACCTCCAGACATCTAAGAAGCTCACAAACGAAGTGAAATATATATGTCGAACCCAAGTCAAGGAGTTCATTTCACCGCCAGATGTGCTGAGGATGCTTGAGTCTGACTTCAGTGAGAGAAGAGTAGAGGATGCTAATCTATCTCAGGAAGACTTGCGTTTCCTAACCATCATGGAAGAAGGAATCAAAATCAAGGCGGATGGTCACTGTGAAATGCCGCTCCCCTTCAAGAAAGATCGACCAAATCTCCCAGACAATAAGACGTGTGCAGTCCATAGGCTTCGATGTTTGAAAGGAAGATTTGAAAAGAACAAACAATATCAAAGGGACTACACGACCTTTATGAGTGAAATCATAACAAATGGGGATGCAGAAAAGGTCCCAAGAGGAGAAATTAACAACAGTCCTGTGTGGTACATTCCTCATCACGGGGTGTATCACCCACACAAGCCAGGAAAAATACGGGTTGTATTCGACTGCTCAGCAAGATTTGAAGGCGTGTCACTGAATGATCACCTTCTTACCGGACCAGAATTAACGAACAGCCTGATAGGTGTTCTCTGTCGCTTTCGCAAGGGACAAGTTGCCATAATGTGCGATATCGAGCGTATGTTCCATCAGTTTCACGTCAAAGCAGAGGACCAGGACTACTTGAGATTTCTCTGGTGGGACGATGGAAACTTCCAGGCTCAACCATCAGTCTATCGCATGCGAGTGCATCTATTTGGAGCTGCCTCTTCCCCTGGTTGTGCAAACTTTGGGTTGAAACATGTTGCTGCCCAAGGACATGGTCACTACAGTGAAACGGCCATTCAGTTCATTGAACGAAACTTTTACGTGGACGATGGGCTCGCAAGTGTCGCAACCAAGTATGAAGCCATTAAGTTGGTAAAGGAAGCAAGGCAACTCTGCAGTGCTGGCAAACTGCGAATTCACAAATTCATTTCTAACAATCATGAGGTACTTGCATCCATTCCAGAGAGTGAACGTGCAGATTCAGTACGAAACCGCAACTTGGTTCTTGGTGAGTCCCAAATTGAGAGAGCTCTGGGAATCAAATGGTGCATTGTTGCAGACCAGTTCCATTTCAGAGTGATTGTGGATGAACGCCCACTTTCTAGAAGAGGAGTCTTATCAACTGTGGCATCCATCTATGACCCTCTCGGCTTTGTGGCACCATTTGTTCTGGTTGGAAAGCAAATACTCCAACAGATGTGTCAAGACAAGGTTGGATGGGATGAACCACTGTCAGAAGAGCTCAAACCACGGTGGGAGTCTTGGCTATTGGATTTAAGGAACCTGGCTAATGAATTCTGGACCAGATGGAAAGGGGAATACTTGCTGAATCTTCAGCAGAGAGGAAAATGGTACAAGGGACGGAGAAATGCTAAGATCAACGACATTGTGGTGCTGATGGACAATAGTCTACCCAGAAATGAGTGGAAGTTGGCCAAGGTAACCAAGGTGTACCCTAGTGAGGATGGAATCATTAGGAAACTCGAGCTGCTAATCAGTGATGCGACATTGGATGACCAAGGAAAAAGAGTTAACAAGCCAGTGTATCTTGAAAGACCTATCCACAAAACAGTTACCCTACTTGAAGCTGAATAGTTCAGAATTCTTGTCTCTGTGATCTATGTGACTAAGGGACTGTATACACTTGCCTTTACAACGAGGTTCAGTTGAAAAATCATTAATGATTTGGTGGGAGTGTGGCTGCCGTCAGCAGCAGTTATGCAATTTGAGACAATTTTATGGTTCAAGTTACAATGAATAAGTGAAATACTTTATTGTTAATATATGTGTGTGATGTAATGTATGTTGTTGGCTGGAAATACATTTATAAGGGTTACAGAATGTTTCCGGGGTGGAACCAATGTTTAGTCTGTTGTTTGGGGTGACAATATTTTCAGTTACACGCCACACTCGGTAGAGCGCAGCATGCTTTTCGTCTCTCTCTGGTGGTGGTAGAAACATGTAGACGTATGCAACGGAGTGTTCGACTATGGGAAAGAGTGACACTACAAGAAGCGTTTCATTTAACCCCTGCAAGTTAATGCGGCCAATGAGGTATGCAATTTGTATATGTTGTGATAGAAAATAAGATGTTTGTTTGTGATAGAGCGAGCGAGTTTATGGTAACCACGTGTATATGTTAGCATTTTGTGAAGGTAAATTGTAAGCATTTGTGTTGTTTAATGATGTACCTTATTGTTTATTCTCTATGAGAACAATGTACGGCGGAAATTGATTATTTTATGTTGTTGTACAGTTCTCACGGCATCGTTACGGCATCTCTGGTGGCATCGTTGGTGGCGCCCGTGTGCAATAAATGCCAGTAAATCAAGAACGCCTTGTGTTCGTTTTTCAACTTGGAGGGAGTTACAGTAGCTCTCGAGGACCGGGATTGGGCACCCCTGCGTTAGAGACTCTTCTGTCGTTCTTGATGCCAAGGGCTGCTACATAAAGTGATCTCTGAAAACTGTTGCCAAGCGGCCACAATGGCGGCAGGTCCAAGGTGTGTTAAGGAAGTTACAGTTTTCAGGAGTCAATTCCACAGAAGCAGCTAGATCATCAGTGGGTAGCCAAGTTTCAGTGATAAAAAGAAAGTCCAAGCCATGAGAGACAAACAGGTCACGGTATATGAAAGTCTTGTTCACCACGGACCTTGTATTGATTAATGCCAATTTCAGTCGTGAAGAATCCGAGACTGAATGTGTGACAGCACCAGATGGTACAAATTCCAGATGCTGAAAATTGGTGGTGTTGGCACCTCTGTTTTTCCTGTTCAGTCTAGTTGGGAGACGACGAGAAGCTCTCCAGATCATAGCTGGACTGGCAGATGGGTTTTTTTTGTTTGTTTGTTTTTGTAATGGTATAAACAATGAAAGGTGGTGGTTTGGCCAGATGCTGACCGATGTGTAAAAATAACTCAGTTGTTTGGTGCTGGCAATGGCGGAACTTCCACAGAGGCCAGCAGATGGATGAGGGAAAGGTGAGGCAGGAGGAGGAGAGACCCGAGGCGGCTGCCTGTCCGAGCGTCAGGTGAACTGAACTTCAGGTAAGAAGTTATGACCTGCAGTCTATCTGGGTCAGATATAAACCAAGTTTAGGTGTAGTTTATTTTCGTTGTGCTGACTTGTTACAGTCAGTTACAATAACTCGTACTGCGTGCTAGCTAGCATGACGGAGTTTCTATACAGCTGGGTGGGTGCTATGACGTTACTGATAGTGAACTTTATTTTATTCATAAGGTTAGTTAGTAGAGTTGCCACCCGTCCCGTAAAAAAATGGAATCGTCCCGTATTCAGAGAAAATATTACGTGTTTTGTATTGAGCTGAAAAGTTTCCCCCGTACTTCAGCTAGAATGAAAAAAAGACAAAAAGCTGGATCTATTCTGTGTTTTTTATGATGCACAGCTGCCTCTTCTTCTCTCATTCTCTCCCCCTCCCTCTCCTGTTGCTACTTCAAGCATGAAACTGATCAATGATCAGCTGATCATCACAGAATATTGATAAAATGTCTGGCACAACAGGGATTTAAAAAGAAACACATTAGAAACACACAAGCTAATTCAAGTAAAGCACAAGCATCTGTCTCTTTAGCAATCCTGGCTCAAGAGTTGGCTGTTCGTCTTGTAATCGGAAGGTTGCCGGTTCGAGCCCCAGCTCGGACAGTCTCGGTTGTTGTGTCCTTGGGCAAGACACTTCAGCCATTGCCTACTGGTTGGTGTTAGAGGGCCCGGTGGCACCAGTGGCACCTCTGTCAGTGCGCCTCAGGGCGGCTGTGGCTACAATGTAGCTTGCCATCACCAGTGTGTGAATGTGTAGATGACTTAATGTTTAAAGCGCTTTGGGATCCTTAGGGACTAGTAAAGCGCTATACAAATGCTGGCCATTTACCATATTTTGCTATCTGGGGTCATAAAAAAGCTCCATCTTCACTTTTTTCTTAAATCCAGCTTCACAGGAAGTCTTACACCCTCATCGGTTTTTGAGAGTGGGGCTGTAATGTGATGTAAATAAGCTTTTATATTTGTAGTGTTTCACAGATGGTGGGTATTTTATATTGGTGTGGACAGATTTGTCCCGAGGGAGGACAAAGTTTGAAATCACAAAGTTTTTGGTATGAAATTAAGCTTTTGATGTTTCCTCTCGCGGTAGTGTTTGGTTTTTTCGGATTTTGACCTTATCACTATTGTGTAATTTCATCAACAGAACAACTGAGCTTCTAAAGTTATCTCACTTTAAGAGGGAACAGCCGTCTGCCACGGGCCACATGTGACTTAGGCTCAGGTACATTTACTGTGCTCTGCTGCCATCTAATGGACATTTTAGATTTTTTCTTTTTTTTCATGAACCAAGGGGACGCATGTGATCGGCGTTGTTTCTCAGCGAAATGACGCACAAAGGGCCGATTATACATCTCATAGCGATGGAGCATGGGTAAAGGAACACCAGCTATGGATCAGTCCATAAAATGGACGTTATTAGCTGAAATCCGTCCAATCGTTATGGGCCAGTATGGGCCATCTCCAACAGATAGTTTGTTCAGAAGGTTGTTATCATCCATTCAGATGGAGGATCACTTACAAGAGCATGGGAAGACTCCAGATTCGCTCTAGTTGGAATCCGATGAATACAGCAGTCTTTACAGGTAAGACCATATAAATGGACAGCATTTATATAGTAACTATTAACAAGTCAGCGAGTGATGATAATAATGATAATGTGGTTATGTTAGTAATACATTAATTCTCCACACGATGTTCATTTACAGAAATGTTTCACAGAAACTGATTTCTCTATCAAAGACTGAACTAGTGTGTTTCCGTAGATTACCTCTGTATGAATGTACACCTAAAGGAAGGCGTGTTTGCCTGGGGGAAGACAAGAAGCAGAAGTACTTGGGAGAGGCAGCTGCAGTGAGGACATAGCCACCTTACACTGAGGTCAGAGCTCAGAATCTGAAACAGCTCAGGTTTATATTCTAGGGGTTATAAAAAATCTAAGTCGATTTATAAAGAAACTTTCAAATAATAATTAGAATCACAATTATGATTATTATTATAAAAAACAAACATTTAAGTGGATTTTCTGTCACATGTATTGTGTTAGCCCTGCAATAAACTGGGAGCCTGTCCTGCCTTTGCCTTGTTGCAGCAGCATCCTCCTGTGACCCTGAATTGGATACATTGAGGACAGCTACCTGTAGTCTGAAAAACAGTTTTGTCAAGTTTGCAGGTCTATCAGCACGAGACATTCTTACATAGAAAACACTGTCTCTAAGTCAGTTAAGCATAATTGGTCCAGTCTATGATGGCATTCAGAAGAAGTCAGGGAAGAAATTTAGGCCGTGTACTGAAAAGGTATTTTTTCTTATTATCAAAGGACATTTGGAGTGACGGCTTCTACAACTCAGTTCTTGGTCGCGTTTAAGTAAAGCCTACAGGCAAAGAAGTCACAGTGTTGATATTCAACACAAAGAGAAAAGCTTGTTTGAATGTATTTACAATCACAGTTTTCAAAACCTCTGACTGTAAACAGCTTTACAGGTTTGATATAATTTGACACTTGATATCAGGTGATGGGATTTAATTAAAAGGTATCCCACATAATAGTTTTTTATCTTGTCATGGGAGACCCACCCCTTCCTCCCAAGTTAACTGCAGCCCGAAAAATCTATTGGGGGTATTTACACACTCACAACCATTGGGGCAAAAAGAGCAACCAAAAAACGGGCAACCTGCACAGCCACAGATGTGCGAGAAGGTTGAAGAGCTATAAGCTCTACTCATGAAGGAACTCTTGGAGAATCTTGCTAATGGTAACAGGGGACAAGTACTCCTGCCCAAGCTGACATGATATATCCGCACATACAGCCCAGCCACAAAGTGAACCAAGTCGTTTAGTTAAAGACAGCATGACCTGAAATTTCTTACTCCTAAGTTAAATGGATGGATGAATGGATGAAAGTTAGATGATTACAAGCATAAAATCATAAAAGCCACTAGTTCCCACACTGGAGTTCCCTAACACTGAGTATTAATTGTACTGAGCTTGTATCAACAGTTATAATGGACTAAGCTACCTGAGACATTGCATTGAATTATTGTTTCTATCGTAATTATTTCACCTGAGAGGTTTTAGCTCAGATATTCAGCTTTTTCCTTTCAGTAGATCAAACCACTTAGTCCTGTTTCTGCTTTCATTTTGATTGCAAGAAGAAGAAGAAGAAAGCTTAAAAGAAGTGGTGTTCAGGGTCTCAGTGAACAGTGTGCTGATCATGGTCACGCACTGCATGTGGTTTTAAACTTTGAAATATATATTGTTATTGGGGGATGTGTCATATTAGTGCATGGTACAGTTTATTATTGAAAACTGTTGAGTTCTGTTTTCTGTTTTGATGACCACTTAGACCAAAGATTTTAAAAAGTGTTGTTTTTAAGATCCTTTTTTAAAAATCTGTAAAGTGCTTGTTCATTTTTTATTCAAAAAAGTTTTACATAAATGTTAGTGTTTCATTTATGATATTTTATAGCTTACACTACTCTGTACAGGTCTACATTAGAGACATTTCTGTTACATATGTATGAGAATGAAACAGATTTATCAAATGTTATTTGATTAGATACACAATGTGAAGTTCATCATTTTCATAAAAATAAAACTATAATGACAAACATGAACAGCTTTGCTTATTTCTGAGACATTAATGCTTGAAAACAACTATTTTTGAAATGTTTTAATATTTAGACAGTTTATATTTGTAGGCTGAAACTATAATGGTGAACCTGAGGTGATGGCCAACAGAAAGTAAATATATATATAAATATAAAACAATATTCAAGTAATGTTTTTACCCTGTGCAGTGTGTGGACGCTCTGCACTCAATCACCTCATACACTGTAGTAAACATGCACCGCTAGCTGGATGAACACCACCATCTCTCCACATTTTCACCATCTGTGAGCACAAATTGCTGCTCTGCCAGAAAATCACATATAACATACACAGAGGTGAAGAATATTACTACTATTAAACATTAGAGAGACAACAGATTGTGAATGAATAAAGTATGGTATCATTTTCAATTCAGGTGTCACAATAATTTATCCAAACTATATATCGGTCGCAGGGTTAACACATAGACACAAACAACCATTTGCACTCACACCTAGGGGCAACCTATCCCCACTAACTGCATGTCTTTGGATTGCAGGAGGAAGCCAGAGTACCCAGGAAGAACCCACACAAAGACGGGGAGAACATGCAAAATCTACACAGAAAGACCCCAGCCTGATGCTGTGAGGCAACAGTGCTGACCTCTGTGCTACTGCTGTGTGTATGCGTTCAGATTTTTCAGTTGCAGAAAATGCAACTGAATGAATCAAATATTGAACAAAAATATATTCTAACATTCTGCATTCTCAAATTTCACAGAGTAAATTTTTGATGAACAGAAAAAGTATTAATTATAAAAAATAATAATATTATATATTATTAAAATTTTCTGCAACCATGACCAAAGTCACAATCATCATTACAGTATTGTGGACTTACTGCTTGGCTAATAGTGACAAACTTCAGGAGAGATCATGATGACAGAAAACTGCAAACAACACTGTGAATGCAAGCTTTTTTTCTCTTGTTTCTGTGACCTCAGTGTGCTGGCAGACTTGTTCAAGAGTTTAAAAAGTGATAATTAACTACTCTGTTTGTCTATATTCTATGTATCATATGGGAATAAAAAGATTATTTGAGAAAATCTGTTTTGAATCTAGTTTTTATATGTTTAATTTTATAGTAAGTAGAAATTTTAACCCAAACGTTAATGGTAACATAACCCTTGTGATGGGTTCTGAGTTTCGACCCAATTTTTGGCAACCCCAACTTTAAACATTGGTCAATTTAACCCAATTTTTGGATAATTATCCTAACCCAGTGTGCTGGATCAAAACAGTAACCCAACCTTGTTAAGTTGAAACAACCAAGCGTTGGTTTGGTCCATATTTGACCCAGCGTTGGGTTACAAATTGGCTCATTTTTAACCCAGCGTTTTTTAGAGTGCATGGAGAACTGTTCTGGCAAACTGAAAAGAGAATTAAAATGAAAAAAAAAGCCAAACAGACCATCTTGGAATCAACAATCAAAAAATGATCGCAAATTTATGAAAAATAATCACTGGTTCATATTTCAATTAAATATGAATATGTTCCTTAACTGTAAACAGTTAAGATGTGATTTAGTTTACATCCTTCACCCAGCATATTTGTCCGGGCCTTCAGGTAAAAATAGGAATAATTTCAGTCAACATGGCTTATAGTAGAGATTCTGTAGGAAAGATTGCTAGCTCTAATATTAATATCACCAAATCCAAGGACACACCAACTGCTCAGATTTCTAGAAAAAAAAGCATTTTTAAAAAATTTCAGTCTATCCATTCATTTTCTTCTGCCTAATCAATTCAGGTTCACAGTGGTAGGGTGGGGGGCTACAGCCTGTCCCAGTGGTCATAGTTAGTGTACGATACCTTTGGACAGGGATCAGTCTGGTACATCTCCTCACCAACTTCACTGGAGTGTGCACTCTTAAGTATTTTTCCCACATCTGAATAAAAAATACTGATATTTACAAATAACAGAATCAGCTGATGCCGCCTGAGTGAAATCCTGATTATAAATGTTAGGAACAGAGACAGGGAGGTACTGTTTGAAGTTTATTGTTAACATGAGTCAATGATCATTTACAGCAGTGGTTCCCAGACGTTTTTTTTACTAGGCCCCCTTTGTTTTACAAGAAAACTGGGGGTCTCCGCAGTTTTCTTGGAGGGTGACATGGCTGCCCTCCAGTGATCCTCCATGGGCTCTTATGCTCTGGAGGGCCTCTAGATGTCTGGGGCCTGGATCTCCTCCATGCCTGCTTCATGTCCTGTTGGCAGGGCTATGGCTCCCAACACCTACTATTAGATACTTACATGGAGAAACCTTTTGAATACAAGCATGCTCACGCACACAGGTGTGCACACGGGTGAAATCCTGCAGTGCCCACAAGGTCCCTCTGTTCAAGAAAGCACATGTACAGGCCCATTTGAAGTTTGCCACTGAACAACTCAGTGATTCAGAGGAGGACTGGGTGAAAGTGTTGTGGTCAGATGAGCCAAGCTATTTGGCATCAACTCAATTCGCCATGTTTAGAGGAGGATTGCTGCCTATGACTCCAAGGACATCGTTCCCACCATTGTACATTGAGGTGGAAACATGGTTTGGGGTGTTTTTCTGCCAGGGGGACAGGACAACTGCACCGCATCAAAGGGAGGATGGATGGGGTCATCATCAAATCTTGGGTGAGAACCTCCATCCCTCAGCCAGGGCATTGAAAATTGGTCATAGGTGGGTATTCCAGCATGACAGTGATCCAAAACACACGGCCAAGGCAGCAAAGGACTGGCTCAAGAAGAAGCATATTAAGGTCTTGGAGTGGCATGGTCAGTCTACAGACCTTAATCCCATAGAAAATCTGTGGAGGGAACTGAAGGTTTGTGCTGCCAAATTTCAACCATGAAACATTAATGACTTGGAGAAGATCTTCTGCAAAGAGGAGTGGGACAAAATCCGCCTGATATGTGTGCAAAAATCAAATCACCTGGGGCTCAAATGATTTTATTTCTCTGGCTGTATCTGGGTTTTTCCACTATTGACTGTGTCTAGCAATCCGGACTTTTTCTCAGATTGCTTTATGTAGCCACCGGTGCTATCTGTAGAAAAATATTACACCACTGGACTTTCATGACAGTACTGAATAGTGCACGTCTTTGACTGGATTTGAAAATAATGGTTCATTCTGTTTATTGATAATACAAATTATACTAATTAATATTATATGGAGAGTCATCACTCATTCAGTAAATGCTATTTGGATAGTCTGCAAAAACTTAACATTCAGTGTTTTCTCAATTTCTATAAGTCACAAGAGTAAGCCTGCTGATGTTTTGTTTCTTTTTACTCTACACTAATACACGGTCATAGGAGAATGCGTGTCTGCGCGAAATGTAATCGGAGCCATCTTGAAAGGAGAAAACAAAAAAATATTTAATAACACTGAAAGAAAGATGATACTCAAGACACCTTAAACAACCTACACAAGTTTAAAGCCACAAATGTTCCAGGAAGAAGTTCAGAAATTCTTTGAGAGCCAGACATGTTAAAACAATAGCAGGGTGTGGGGGGAAATCTGTATTAGTGCCAAGAACATGCAGGAATGCGGTAACTATTTCACTCGAAACCCCACAGAACTATGTTCACAAACCACACTGAACATAGTTCTGTGGGGTTTTGTTTCGTTTTGTTTCGTGACTGTGTGACTTGGAGCCATTGATATATCAGTGCATATGTTGAAGCTTGGTAGTCTTTTGATTTTCCACCAGTAAAATAATTCCATGTCTAGATCAGTTAGAGGTTGGTTCACGAATATTTTTGAGTCTGTCCCAGTCACTTTGAACTCTTTTGGTGGATTCTTTTACATTTTCACAAGATTCTACATCGTGAATGATTCATGATTCGGTAGCTTGTAGGACCGTTTTCAACAGTACAACAATAGGATATTAGCCCTTTATTGTCATTGTACATGTGCAACTAAATTGTGCTGAATTTTTTATCATTCATTAGTAACGTGAAGAATTTTATCAGTCTTTCACATCATTGTGAAGAACTTTTTTCTCACTCTTCTTTAGGTCAAGTGAAGTGGCTTTGTTGTCATTTCAACCATGTGCAGTGGTACAGTACATAGTACAGTGAGACAGCATTCCTCCAAGACCAGGGTGCTACATATAGCAGACAATCAACACAGAACTACATAAAGTGTAAATGTGCAGAAATTGCAAAAAAAACCAAAAACAAACAAAAACAGTGCAACACCAGAACAGAATGATACAGACACAACAGTGTGCAATAGAAAAGTGCAACAATGGCAATGGGTTGTGCAAAAAGTAACTTGATGTATGAAGGTGTGTGCGTGCGTGTGTGCGTGCACGTGAGTGTGTGTGTGTGTGTGTGTGTGTGTGTGTGTGTGTGTGTGTGTGTGTGTGTGTGTGTGTGTGTGTGTAACATTTATGGTCTCAGCCATTGCAACACCTTGAGTTGTGGCTGTGGGACAGATGACTACATATTTAAAACTTTAACATTTTGATTTACAGGGAAGTCCATAGCCAACTCCGTGATTGTAAGGTGCTCGGATCCCATGGCTTCATACATCATCCCTCCATCACCATGACTGAAAATTGACAAGCAAGTCATACTTGTTCAGTTATTTTCTTTTCTAAATGTACTGTCATGAACTTTAACATTTACCACACTAAATGAGACCTGTGGATCTGAGATGTAGCTCTTAATTTGTTATTTTATTTTTGCCATTTTCTCTGGGCATTGGTCTGACCTGAATCTGTTAGGATGCCTGAATGCTCCAGACCAGCAAGGTGCCAAACCTTCTGATTTTATAAAGGTGTTCACACCTGCTGATGACCAGTAAATCAAGTGCATTTGATTGAATCCAATTTTCCTAGGACAGTGAAAACTTCCTTAATTCTGTTGAATAAAGTTAAATTACTACACCTGATGACCAAGATAAAATTTCAAGCAGCAGAAACTTCAGATGTTCAGATAATGTTAATAAATAAAGTTTAAATTATCAGAAATGAGGGAGGCCAATCAAATTACGTTTTTCGTTTGTTTGTTGGGTGGGGGGGTTTGGGCAGGTAGTATTGTCACCAACATTCAACATTTTTTCTAAGCACAGGCTTTGAAATGGGCACACAACCAGGAAAAATAGCTCTTGACTATCTGTGCTTTAATTAGCTGTTCACATACCTAGCCAAGTTTCATTACTTGTTGACTTGTCACCTGCAAGATAAGGACACAGATTTGGCTTCAGTCACAGTCTCTTTTTTAGTTTCTTTTACCTGGAAATACAAATCTAATTCTAAAACTCAGTTTTCAAAACTTTAGCACACAGGTTCTCCTGTGCTCCACAAACTTAGAATTGACAAGCACCAACGTAGTGTTTGCCCTGATAAAAGTGGTCTATACTCATAAATTTGCCATGAATGAAAACATTCAGTGTTTAAACAAGTAGATGTACTTCTTTACAACTTCATGCACATGCACATATTTTTTATTAATATGGTTATTTCTATTTAAACATGTATAAAGATAAGATTAGCCTCAGAGGTTGCAGCCCTCACAGCTTTGTGTCGTAAAAGGATTCCCGCACCTCCAACCCTCTTCTGCTCCTCATTTTAATGAACAGTCTAGTGTTATTAAATAAATAAAAATTAAGAGATGGAAATTTGTTGCCTGAGGACAGCAACTAATCTAGAGGGTTAAAAATGAAAAGGCATCTGTGCAAAAGTACAATGGCAGAGACAGCAGGGTGCTGTTTGTATACTGAAACATGCTGAAATTAACAGCAACATTTTTCCACATTTAGCTCCAAACCATACAAAAACATGTTTTTCAAGTCATTTTTGTTGTGGGGACATTCTTGAAATATTTAAAGACTTGAATAAACAAACCATGTTCAATTGGCCGGTAAATTTAAAAAAGAACATTTTCATGTATGTCTTCCTCAATTTTTATGAAAACAAACCTTTTTAAGCTCATGTCACAACATCTCAATCAGTTTAGGACAATCGGGCCAGGACTTTACGTAGGCCACTCCAAAGTCTTCATTTCATTTTTCTTACATCATTAGAGGTGGACTTGCTGGTGTGTTTTAGCTCATTGTCCTGCTGTTCTCCTTCAGGATGTTTTGGTAGACAGCAGAATTCACTAGGGCAAAACAGCCCCAGACCATCACACTACCACCACCATATTTTACTGTTGGTATAATGTTCCTTTTCTGAAATGAAAGGACAGTGAAAACTTTCTTAATTCTGTTGAATAAAGTTAAATTACTACACCTGATGACCAAAATAAAATTTCAAGCAGCAGAAACTTCAGATGTTCAGATAATGTTAATAAATAAAGTTTAAATTATCAGAAATGAGAGAGGCCAATCAAATTACGTTTTTCGTTTGTTTGTTGGGTGGGGGGGTTTGGGCAGGTAGTATTGTCACCAACATTCAACATTTTTTCTAAGCACAACATAATGTTCTTAAAAATCGAACAAATGACAAATGTACAGTAATAAAAGTTCATACATTATAGATAAAATATATTCATTTCACTTAATCTAATGACACCTTTACTCTCTCATGCAAAGTACGGAAGTTATTCCTGGAAAATTATTGTTACTGCAGTCAAAGACAAAGACATCTTTTGTTCTTGTCTTTTGGTATTTGTACGCTCCATGTGAGATATTGCAGCCCTACTGCATCTAGGGTAAATGAAACCCAGACGACGCCACTGAGTCACTGCTGTGTTTATTTAAAACTATGATACACTTACTTCTATGTAACTTCTTGATAATCCCTTAGTTATGACAGAGATGCATTGAAATGGGCACACAACCAGGAACAATAGCTCTTGGCTATCTGTGCTTTAATTAGCTGTTCACATACCTAGCCAAGTTTCATTACTTGTTGACTTGTCACCTGCAAGATAAGGACACAGATTTGGCTTCAGTCACAGTCTCTTTTTTAGTTTCTTTTACCTGGAAATACAAATCTATTTCCAAAACTCAGTTTTCAAAACTTTAGCACACAGGTTCTCCTGTGCTCCACAAACTTAGAATTGACAAGCACCAACGTAGTGTTTGCCCTGATAAAAGTGGTCTATACTCATAAATTTGCCATGAATGAAAACATTCAGTGTTTAAACAAGTAGATGTACTTCTTTACAACTTCATGCACATATTTTTTTATTAATATGGTTATTTCTATTTAAACACGTATAAAGATAAGATTAGCCTCAGAGGTTGCAGCCCTCACAGCTTTGTGTCGTAAAAGGATTCCCGCACCTCCAACCCTCTTCTGCTCCTCATTTTAATGAACAGTCTAGTGTTATTAAATAAATAAAAATTAAGAGATGGAAATTTGTTGCCTGAGGACAGCAACTAATCTAGAGGGTTAAAAATGAAAAGGCATCTGTGCAAAAGTACAATGGCAGAGACAGCAGGGTGCTGTTTGTATACTGAAACATGCTGAAATTAACAGCAACATTTTTCCACATTTAGCTCCAAACCTTACAAAAACATGTTTTTCAAGTCATTTTTGTTGTGGGGACATTCTTGAAATATTTAAAGACTTGAATAAACAAACCATGTTCAATTGGCCGGTAAATTTAAAAAAGAACATTTTCATGTACAGTGGGGCAAAAAAGTATTTAGTCAGCCACCGATTGTGCAAGTTCCCCCACTTAAAATGATGACAGAGGTCAGTAATTTGCACCAGAGGTACACTTCAACTGTGAGAGACAGAATGTGAAAAAAAAATCCATGAATCCACATGGTAGGATTTGTAAAGAATTTATTCGTAAATCAGGGTGGAAAATAAGTATTTGGTCAATAACAAAAATACAACTCAATACTTTGTAACATAACCTTTGTTGGCAATAACAGAGGTCAAACGTTTACTATAGGTCTTTACCAGGTTTGCACACACAGTAGCTGGTATTTTGGCCCATTCCTCCATGCAGATCTTCTCGAGAGCAGCGATGTTTTGGGGCTGTCGCCGAGCAACACGGACTTTCAACTCCCGCCACAGATTTTCTATGGGGTTGAGGTCTGGAGACTGGCTAGGCCACTCCAGGACTTTCAAATGCTTCTTACGGAGCCACTCCTTTGTTGCCCGGGCGGTGTGTTTTGGATCATTGTCATGTTGGAAGACCCAGCCTCGTTTCATCTTCAAAGTTCTCACTGATGGAAGGAGGTTTTGGCTCAAAATCTCACGATACATGGCCCCATTCATTCTGTCCTTAACACGGATCAGTCGTCCTGTCCCCTTGGCAGAAAAACAGCCCCATAGCATGATGTTTCCACCCCCATGCTTCACAGTAGGTATGGTGTTCTTGGGATGCAACTCAGTATTCTTCTTCCTCCAAACACGACGAGTTGAGTTTATACCAAAAAGTTCTACTTTGGTTTCATCTGACCACATGACATTCTCCCAATCCTCTGCTGTATCATCCATGTGCTCTCTGGCAAACTTCAGACGGGCCTGGACATGCACTGGCTTCAGCAGCGGAACACGTCTGGCACTGCGGGATTTGATTCCCTGCCGTTGTAGTGTGTTACTGATGGTGACCTTTGTTACTTTGGTCCCAGCTCTCTGCAGGTCATTCACCAGGTCCCCCCGTGTGGTTCTGGGATCTTTGCTCACCGTTCTCATGATCATTTTGACCCCACGGGATGAGATCTTGCGTGGAGCCCCAGATCGAGGGAGATTATCAGTGGTCTTGTATGTCTTCCATTTTCTGATGATTGCTCCCACAGTTGATTTTTTCACACCAAGCTGCTTGCCTATTGTAGATTCACTCTTCCCAGTCTGGTGCAGGTCTACAATACTTTTCCTGGTGTCCTTCGAAAGCTCTTTGGTCTTGGTCATGGCGGAGTTTGGAGTCTGACTGTTTGAGGCTGTGGACAGGTGTCTTTTATACAGATGATGAGTTCAAACAGGTGCCATTCATACAGGTAACGAGTGGGGGACAGAAAAGCTTCTTACAGAAGACGTTACAGGTCTGTGAGAGCCAGAGATTTTCCTTGTTTGAGGTGACCAAATACTTATTTTCCACCATAATTTACGAATAAATTCTTTACAAATCCTACCATGTGGATTCATGGATTTTTTTTTCACATTCTGTCTCTCACAGTTGAAGTGTACCTCTGGTGCAAATTACTGACCTCTGTCATCATTTTAGGTGGGGGAACTATATACTTTTTTGCCCCACTGTATGTCTTCCTCAATTTTTATGAAAATTGGAATCCCACAGCTTTAGAAATGGCTTTGTAACCCTTTGCAGACTGATAGATGTCACTGAATTTATTTCTCAGGTGATTCTTTAGATCCTGGCATCAGGTCTTGCTTATTAAAATCTTTCAACCTGCTTCACTTTGTCAGACTAATTCTATTTAAATGACTTCCTGTTTCAATAAGTCTCCCAGAAAACATAATTAAGTTTAGTTTAGTAAGTTATGCTTTACTATATTTTGAACCCTGCAATCATGAAGGGCTCCATCTTCATTGCAAAGTTGCTGAAAACACAATGGGTGAATAAGCAAACAGTGGAGTGGTCAGCATTGCACGGGCAGACTTCTAAAAGGGTCCAGAACCAAACAACTAATTGACTGTTTTATTTTTCATTTGCAGGTTTCATAATGTAATATTCACAATTATGATAAGGAATTGCTCTTATTTGCAGGGTAACTAGAAGAGGCTAATTATTTTGTATAGATCCCTTTTTAAGTGTGGCGTGTATTTTATATGTGTGTGTCTTAGTTTTATGCCCATTAGTTTTTAAATTGTTATCATTTTTTAAATTGTATTGTTTTTTCTGTATTGCTTGTATTTATTTATTTTTATCTTTTTTTTATCTTCAATAACTGTTCAGCACTTTGTTTGAAAGTGCTTTATACATAAAGCCTTAATAAATAAAGTTATCATTATTATTATTAGTAGTAGTAGTAGTAGTATATTGGTGTGGACAGATTTGTAGTCCTAGGTCACCTCCACTCAGCCTTTGCTTGAAATCCCTAAACTAAATAAAACGATAGTTGTGAAATAAAAAATAAAGCTTTTATATATTTTATAAATCTTAAATCTTACGTCTTGTGGCAGTATTTTCGGGTCTATGACATATCGTAATTATTACGATTATTACAATAATTTATTCAACAGAATAAGTTCTTAAAGTGCTCTGTCGCCCTCCGGCCTCAGCTCAGATACGTTTACTCAGCTCTGCTGCCATCTGGTGGTCATTTTAGATTTCTTCATGAGCCAAGGTAGAGGCACGTGATACGTGTTGTTTGACACTAACTGAATCTGATGAGGCATGGCGCATGGGCACAGGAAGAACCGAGTGAATTATAGTGGAGGTTCCAGACAACCTGAAATAAAACTTCAAAAAGTGGCCACGTTCTTGGCGAAGGAGCCTTGACTCTCAATTCCCTTCTGCTTTTCATGTTATGTCAAGAGCGTCAAGTTTTTATACCAGACACCCCTAAAAGACATGCGCCTCCAAGGCTCGGAAAATGTTCGTTTATCCACTCTTAGCCTGTATTTATCACTGCAATAGATAACTAAGGAAGTTTAGAGATTTAATTTGAAGCGTATGGCCTTTAATAGTCCATAGGCGCCTGCGCATTGCGTATGACGTTCTGATAGGGTAAAGACGATCGATCTGTACTTCCGCTGCAACCCAAACAGCTGCACCGATGTTTTTCTAGTCAAAATTATCCGATCTGTGTTGTCCTCTGCTGCTTAAACCATGTCTGCATCTGGATTTGTTCTCGTGATCCTCGCGGTGTCCCTGTGGCCCGGTAAGATGGACGTTTACTCACAATCATATTAATGTCTGCATCACTGCGCCCCCCCCCACCAGACGACATTCATTTATTCATTATTCAGTTATACTGTATACAATATATAATGTAAACTTACACCAGGCTGTTGTTGCTGTTTATTGAAAACGTATAACCCCCTTGTAGTGTTGTAACTATATGCTAACCGATGCTGAAGCCATTACCTGCAATCTTCTGTCTTGTTTTCTGTTTCTTTTCTCTTTTGACTGAAGGAGACTCCAGGTTTATTACTGACCCTTTGTCATTCATAAAGCAGAAATCTCTGGTAAGCCTCGAAAAGAGCACATGTATTGAAAAAAATAAAATAAACAAAACTGTATCTGTTTGCATAACATGAAAGCGCGAAAACTGAGCAATTTTGTCACTGTGGCTTCAGCAGACGTTGGATATCTGTCCAGAATGCAGCCAGATCATCCAGCTATCGGCCAACATGATTTTCAGCAGCGATACCAAGGTAAAGAACGGTTTCACTTTACTTTCACTTCACTGTTTTACTCGCGACACGAACTGGGCTTGAAGAAATGCTTATTAAATAAAGTGGCCGCCACACCCTTGTAATATTTCTCTCCATGCGTTTGCAGGGAGTCGTATATGAAAGCTTGCACGCTTTGTGCCGCCGCCTCCCTGAAGAGCAGGTGCCAGAGTGTGATTTACAGGTGAAGACTTACCTGCCCAAAATCCTGCATCAAACCCCTGATCACGTGGTGAGTTTAACCTCAAGTGAGGCTTCTTTTTATGAAAGAAGACCATAAACACTGAAGCCTTCTGAGAGTCCTTTTACTTGATGTAAAATATTTGATATATTGTGTTTTGGGGTTGTTGTTTTTTTTGTTTTTGCTTTTTTGTAGAAACCAGGAGAGCTTTGTGCAGCTTTTGGACTTTGTGCTCCTCACGAGAAAGAGAAAGTGCAGAAACTCTCCCACCATGCAGCTGGCACAGATACACTGGCCACAGGAACAAAGACAGATGTCAGTATGAGAAAGCAGAAGTCGAATATAAATTGAAAAGTGAAGTGAAACCTTTGTGAATTTTATGAAATGGGCCTCTTATCGGCTAATTCTCTCTCCAGGACGAGCTCAACCCAGTTTGCACCCTGTGTTTGTTTATCATCAAGAAGCTGGAGAGTCTGCTGCCCAAAAACATGACTGAGGTCATCTTTTCTTTACTTTGGTTCATTTAAAGAACCGTACCATCCATCACATCGTGTAAACCCTGCCTTGTCCTTCTTGCCCTGCAGGATGCTATAAAGAAGGTCATGGGGGAGGTCTGCGATCTTATACCCAAGCACTATAAGGACCAGTGTGATGATTTCATCAATAAATATGGCGTCGAGATTGTCGAATTCCTTTTGTCTTCTGCTGCACCTCACACGATATGCAGTCTTCTGCACCTCTGTCTGTTCAATGAGCAGCCGGTTCCAGGTTTGTCGTTATTGATGTATAGACTGGACCTGGCTCACTTCCTCATTCACCTAATTAATGCTCTACTGTTGCTGATTCTCCAGAGGTGTTCCTCCCATCAGACTGTGAGTCATGCCGCATACTGGCTGCGCTGAGCCGACTACACCAGGGCCTCAACGCCACTGAAGCTCAAACTTATGCTTTCCTGGAGTCTGTGTGTGACATCCACCCTACCGCCATCCCTAAGGTCTGACTCTCAGCTAACAGTGGTACTCTTAGAACAACACTCTTTACAAATTATATGGAACTTTAAAACACTTGAAGCCAGTGAGCCTTTTGGTAAATTTCTCCAACCTTTTTATGCGATCATTCAGCTTCTTGTCTGGACTTTCGCTCGAGTCTTTAAAGTGTCACAGCACGATAATACTGTTGATTCTCTTTTCAGTGTGAAGCCTTCACCAGTATCTACGGCTCACGGCTGCAGAAGGTCTTGGGAAACCAGATGGGATATCCTCATGCATGTGAAGTAAGAATAAACTAAAGGTTATTGTCAATGGGTTTACATCTGAATAGCAACATAGAGCCTGTATCAGCACTAATTCAAATTTTTACCACAGCCTGCAGCAACACAGAAATTCAGCAACTAAAACCTTCACAAACGTGCACTGATCTGCAAATTTACGATGTGAATCATTCCAGTCAGGGCAATATCAATCACAGACACACAAGTAACCACTTGATGGCACCACTCATGAGCAGCTGTCATTCTTTAGGTGTTGTTCATGTTCTCATGATGTTTCTTTCCATCTGTCCTGCAGAGAGCTGATCTGTGTGTGGCCTCGAAGCAGCTGGAACCGCTGGGAAAGAATCGTTGTACCTGGGGACCAAGCTACTGGTGCAAAGATGCTGAAACTGCTCAGGAGTGTGGTGTACGTGAAATTCTTTATTATTAGTAGTGTGAAATGATAAAAGACATGAACATCCATGTGAAAACTAAATATACAGCAATTAAATCGATTTTGCCACTGGCTGCCTAAAGTTATGCATCCCATCTTAAAGAAAAACACTTCAGATCGCCAGCTGGACCCAGCTCTTACTCTTCTGTGTATTTGATAAACCCTTGCTATCTGTTAAAGAGTCTTCCAATCTCTCTTTTCTAATAATTTAGCCTATTGATGAGTTTTTTATGTTTATTGATTGCATCAGTAATACTCCTTATATAAATATCAGGATCTGTATGGAAAGACAGCTCAGTCTGCCCTGAGTTTTAGTTGTGGCAAACATGTAACATAATGTCCTCTCTGATCAGAATACAAGCAATTTCCATCCACTGAGACTGGTCAGGTTGGGGTCTACCCCAGGTTAAATGTTAAAATCACCAGTTAATTGAATGTGTCTTTTAATTATGTCTTCTCCTGTCCTCTGACATACACAAAGAAGACTGCTACTCTGTGAGACGCTACGTTTGTTTCAGATCTTTGTGTTTTCAATCTGCAGAATCAAGCCTACTGTGAGAAATACATGTGGAAGAAGAATGAGTGAAGCCTGCCAGACTGACTGCAGCCTTGTGCACACAGTGACCTACTTTTTATTAAACTGATCAACTGTTAAATGTTTTCTACCTGTGATGCACTGATTGTTTGTTTTTTACATTTTTGTTATTGTTGCTGTTTTATGGGTAAATTTTCCATATTCCAGTCAATAAGCCTTATGAATGTTACACATGAAGTTTCCAGTTTGCATGAAGTGTCCCACTGAGGCTGGGGTTCATTCTGAAACATTAGTTTAAGGCTGAACAGTAAGTCTTATTCTGTGTATTACAATAGCTGTTATTATCAATGTGAAAATCTGCAAGCCACACGCTGAGCTCTAAGAATATAATGGAAACTACTGACTGATCGACACAGCTGCTGCTTCTGTAACATTATTTGATCTTGCCTTGACTGCTGTTGCAAATGACCACATATGAATAAAAATGGTATTAAATTATATCAAAGGTGTGGTGTAAAAAAAAATGTAACCTGCAGACAGACATGTGTACTGGACCTGGTTTATTTAGAAACTTCCAAGTAGTAAAAAGATAAAACTGTGGGGAAAAAAGAAAAAAAAAAACAAGCAGACATTTGCTTCATGTGGTTGTAAAGGATGCCCTGATGCTCTCTTGCCACTCTCATTCAACATTCTGTTGTTTTAAAACACATAAATACCCAGTTCATGTCCAGGACAATCACAAAGCCTCTGGTTATTCACACACTGAGGAATACTTTAAATCCCCATGTGGTTGTTTCTTCCATCATTGCTTTCTTGCCTCTTCCAGATCTGAGAGGGGGGGAGAAAGCACACTGTCAACTACAAGGACTCCTTGTTAAACAATTAACGCATGTCGTCAATATCACAGTCCGAAGATGCAATGGTCTGCTTCAAACTGTGGATGTTGCACATAAAACTGAGTGGTCGACTTGCCTGGATGTAAGCCTCTGAAAGTGTGATCATCTGAGGGAGGATGTCAGTCACCTGCAGGTCCTGCATCTCGTACCACTTTCCAGTTCCCTGATTAAACACAAAGACAAACGGATGCCGTTTAAGACAAGCCACAGTTTACAAAATCAATTTGGCTAAAAGCATTAACTTGCTCGGTTAATTCTATTAGCAGTACCAAAAAGTTCTAGATGCTTACATGATGCAGAACATGTATTCTGTACGCTCCCTCAGTGGGTTTCCCATCATGCACTACATTTGCAATGAGGTCATACGTCGTATTCTTCTCGGTGGCTTGAGCTTCTTCTGTCAAGTATTCACGAAGGTCTACATTTCTGTTGAATTACACAAAGGGACGACATACCGTCATTTAAACCGAAGACACAATGAACACACAAGAGATACAACACGCAGTAAGTATAATGTCTTTGATCAAGGCTGCATTTTGAATACACGAATGGCACTTACGTTATAGGGAAGTTGACAATTGTGGGGTTCTTTTCCACAAAGAAGTTGTTCTTGGTGAATCTTTTGATGCAAAAGATGAGGTACGGAGGCAGTTTGGTCAACTGGAACCTTTTGAGAAAATTCTCTTTGTAGGTTTTGTATTCCTATAATTAAGGGAAAATACACAGATTTGTTCTCAGTGTTCAATTATTAATAGAACTCACATCTAAGTAACACTAAGCTTTAAATGCTCTAATTTCAATTAAAATAGACACCCTTTCAAAATTAATGTTATCAACAGATTTTTCTTTCTTTTTTTGGAGGAAGAGATTGTTTTGAATCAAATTAAGTGGACTTTTATGCAACACCAATTTGTACCACATGACTGAATGGCCATTAGCTGTAGCATCGAGGACTGCCCTGAGGAGAAATGTCGATGTAGAGGCAGACGTGGAAGGAAAGGGATTCTAGAGAACAGCCTGAAAGGTGAAACTTCTCATGATGCTAGACAGAAATCACGCTTGGTTGCAAAGAACCAAAGCAATAATAACCAGGAGCAAAACAAGACAAACATGTCTAAGCTTTGCACCACATATCCAGTTCGTGGATATTAACGGAAAAGCTAATAATGCTTATAGACTGTAAAAACCTAAGTTTCAATGCAAACTTTTGTATCACTGCAGGTTTTCTGCAATAAAAGTTGTTAAACCCAGTGGCTACGTCATGGATGTTAGAGGGCATAATGCTGCGCTTGATATACGCAGCGCACTTCCTTCATTCTGACACTAAGTGTGTGGCACAAACTCAAGAGGTGCGCAGCTGTTCTCCACATCGGTGCAAGCACAGTGGAGGAGAGAGGAAGATATAGGCTGTAGTTGTGTCAGCTACATTAACCGTTTCTGATAAAACACTGTCACCTAGTGTTGACACCTTTAGTTCAATTTTGCACTTTCTACTTTATATTACTGCACAGCCATCAGTAGTACAGATCACTCCACTGCGATATTGACATGGCAGTATTTGCAAGCTCTTTTACTTTGTGAGAGTGATTATCAAAGCCAGTAGGATTAAAATGAATCGGTACCTTCTCTGTGCTGCCATTGAACTTGGCCAGGATGTTAAAGAGAGGGACCTGAGGGATTATAAGCTGCTCTTTTTCATCCTTGTACAGTGGAGCAGTTGGGAGGTCAAGGGTCAGAAACAGAAAGGAAGACTCAGACATCTGCTCCTGATACTCATCTGTTGTAAGCAGAGCCTCTTTTTCCTCTGGCGGCTGTAAGATTTTAAAAATCAAAGTCATCAAAACATAAACAACTCAATTCACAGGAAATGAGTTATATACTTTCACAGAATACATAGTAAAATGCTATTGGACTCTTAGAAGAACTGAATCTTAAATAGTGCAGAACTTAAAAAGAATTTGAATAAGTAACAAATAAAGTCAAGTTTTTCTATTACTAAACTTATTCAGGTCCATATGTTAAACAATTATCTTATAACACAAGCAAGAAACTCACCAAATCTGGGTGTGGGAGTTTTTTGGAGAAGATCCGCATGTAGCCTTGAAATGCTTTTGTAATGATTGCTATGAGGGGAGAAGGGCAAGAAAAGGGAGGTTTAGTGGCTTCATAATGAGGTGAACCGTCGAAGTGATCTCTTCCACCTGCTCTACATTCTCACTACAAGTCACAATGTCATCTGCAAACGTCATAGTCCACGGAGCTTGTCCATCACACTGCACAGTCACAATATGATTTTGTGCAGAGACTGCAGATTCTGTATGAAACCCAAGGTTTGAGAATCAAAAAAATACAAATTAAATTAACCCTTAAAGTCCTTAAGATGCTTTTAATATCACAACAGAAGGCTAAAGATGCACTACTGCATTAGAACCAAACTTAAGAGTCAAATCCAATTTTTTTCCCACTTACATGGCTTCTTCTTTGTGCCTCCGAGAGCACCATGCAGGGCATTTAAGAACCACGTCATGAAGTCCACAGCATCACCTGCAGAACAGAAAACAATCAATTAGCACCAAAACCTGTATTGAAAGCCTACCTAAGCCCAGAAAGTACAACTTAGTGAATGTAAAGCAATACCTTGCTTTGTAATCTGGAAGTTCTTCTTGCTGCACAACACTACAGCCTGCAACATCTCGTGGGGCGACACATGGGCCTTAAAGTTTCTTGGATTCCAAAGTTTGCGCATCAGCTCACCAAACCTCTGCACCAAGAGAAACATGATGTCTCCCGGGGGCCTGCGGATTCCTCTGTAGTTTTCCTCCTCCAGGAAGTAATTTCGCAAAGGTGGAACATTAGAAAAAGCCTTGAAAAGAGAGACACAAATGAGAAGGGAGGATATTATTCAAAAAAAGTACAACAATTAATAAAAATCTAGAGTGGTAGATATCCATACCTGTAACACCACATTGGCATAGTCATTGGCTTTGATGTTGTTGAGCCCTACAATGCCCGGTAAGTAGGTGGTACCGTCATAGGCTCTGTACAGTTTACCCTGCTTGTCCAGCCCCGCAATGTGCTGCTTGGTGAAAGTTGGCTTCAGCACGTACTGTAGAGAGAAGAAATAAGATAAGATAAGATAAGATAAGATAAGATAAGATAACCTTTATTAGTCCCACACGTGGGAAATTTGTTTTGTCACAGCAGGAAGTGGACAGTGCAAAAGTTATGAGGCAAAAATTAGAATACAATAAGAATAAATACAGTACACAACTGTACAGAATAGAATAAAATAAAATACTATATACAGTAGAATAAAATAAAATAAATATACAATAAGATAAAAATAGAATACAAATACAAATACTATATACAACTGAGTAAAAATACAACGATGACAGAAAGGATTATTGCACTTAGTATTATTGCATATGTATGGATGTGTTTGCTTGATCAGTTAAAGTCTTTATTATGGAGTCTGACAGCAGTGGGGAGGAAAGACCTGCGAAATCTCTCCGTCCCACACCGTGGGTGCCGCAGTCTCCCACTGAAGGAGCTGCTCAGTGCTGTCACAGTCTGCTGCATGTAAGCAAATCAGCTGTTTGTGGTAACTCTTCCAAAGCCAGAGCTCAGAAATAATGACAAAATCAAACAGAACATGGTTAGTATCATATCAGACTGAAAACACTGGTGCTTCTTCAGTCAATCCAGTCACAATTCAGACTGGAAGATATTTATTCACTCAATTCAGCTTAAAAAAAAGTCACTAAAGTCAAAATATTTTGAATGTAATTTAACCTTTAGCATAGATATATATTTACACTGTAGATTCTTTTTCTTCTTTCGGCTGCTCCTATTAGGTGGCATCACAGCGGATCATCTGCCTCAATTTCACCTCTTCTCATTACAGCCCAGTATATGCCTTATCCCTCCTCTGCACATGTCCAAACCTCCCTCAGACTTGTCTCTAACTTCACCTCTAAACTGCTCAACCTGAGCTGTCCCTCTGGTGTAGCTAATGCTGTCTATCCTGATCACAGAGATAGGTGAATACGGTCCAGTGAGTTTAAATGCTCAAATTGCCTCCAGTCACCAGATTTCAAAGCAATGGGATGTGATGAAACAGGAGCCACACATCATGAATGTGCAGCTGACAAATCTGCAGCAACTGTCTGACACTATCATGTCAAAATGGACCAATTTCTCTGAGGAATTTTCAATCACCTTGTTGAATTTCTGCCATGAAGAATTAATAAGCAAGCTCTGAAGGTAAAAGGGGTCCAAACCTGTAGTAATAAGGTGTACCCTATAAAGTGGCCAGTGAGATTACATGAATTTTAGTTTTAGTATGAAAAACATTACTTTACTTACTGTGATATCTTCTAGTGATGAATCAATGATCTCATAGTTATCTGGCAGACAGTAAAACTTGAGTGTATGCAGATTGAGGAACACATGATGGGTAAACTGTACGCTGTGAGTGTACGCGTGAGACTTCAGACCTCTTCCTACAAAAAACAAAACAAAACCCACACAAATCAGTACAAATACAACAGGGTCTCTGATCCCCAGTTAAAATGTCAATTTGCCTACCTTGAAAGTATTTCCCACATATAAGGCAGGCGTAGACATTGATGTGGGAGAGAGAGATGGAGCAGAGTTTCTCAAAGTCGAAGTCCAGCACACTCCTGCAGGATTGACAGACGTGAATTCACCTGCAGAGGTGGAATACAGCTTTAATAGCAATACACAGTCTACTCCGGCCTACCTGTTTATGGTGTCAAGGTAAGGACAGTGGCGGCTTCTTCGGTCTTCTACTGCATGTCCTCGTCCCACTTTGGCTGCCACTGCAACGTGAAGTGGCCCAAGAACAAATGTCAAGCCAAACCATGTACCAACATTTCAAAGCAATGAGCTAAACATGCTAACTAGCTTAGCTTTAATGTTGTGAGGTATGCTTGTTTTCAAACACTGGGTGCTTTAAGATGATGGGTATCGTTGTTTTTAGCACACAGTGGAGACACTTATTGATCCGTCTATACGTTACTGGACAGGCCAGTAAAAAAAAACGAACACACCACTGGCTAACAACAACGCTAACTGCTAACCAAACGCAGGGCATACGTTTGAGGAACATACTTACCTCCGTCTTCATTGTCATCATCATCTAAATCCACCTCTCTTTCACGCTTCAAAGAAACCATAGCAGCAGAGAGACGGCGTCAAAACAATGGAGAAGCTAAAACTTTACGTTATTTGGAGGGAGTGATGAATGGGTCAGACACGGTGCGCCTCGAAACTCGCGGCGATTGTGCGTTGTAGCCGTGGAGCAGCAAACTAAAACCTAACCCGGAGTTTAAAAACCTACTAACGCTATACACGCTGGTTAATCACTTACCAAAAACTAATATAATAACTTGCCTAACTTCTAAACTCTAACTGGACCTTTGTTTGTCTTTTATATATATATATATATATATATATAATATATATATATATAAAGGTTTGTCATGTATGGGTATTTGTTTATGGTGTGCAATTTAGTTATAACATTTTTATTAACTCAGGGAGCATTATAATTGGACAACATGTTATCGTTAGTTAGCCGTAGCTATATAGCTTTTTGACCGTTCACAGTGCTCTGATTGGGACTTGTTGCAATCAGTAGTGCTTAAATACTGACTTTGTTTGGAAGCGGTTTGCTGAAATGGATGTTTTAAGAGAAGAGGGGGTCCACGAGCTGAAATACAAACCAGGTGGCCGCTTGGATATGAGCCACGGCTTCCTGCACCATATCCGGAGGAACCAGATTGCTAGGCGAGTTCCTCAGCTGCTATTAGCGTATGCTAGTGCAATAGGTCATTCAGCTAAAAACATAATCGTTGTTATTAGTAGTGAAAAGTAATTTTATGATTAAGTGAATGTTATCTTGTTATTAACATACACGCTTTTACATTCGGAGCTAAAATATATGGGGAGGTCGCAGAGGCCTGGTGACCAGTTCGTTTTGATTTAAGATGCTGAGAAGCAAAATGATGAACAACTGCATACTGAAAAAAACTGAGTTCAATCAGTGCGTGCATCTGTGAAAAGGGGGGTCATTTTTAACTTGTTTTTGACAGAAAACACGACAGACCCCAAAAAATACTAGGAAAGCAATTAAACACATCACTTCACTTCTATAATGTTTTTGTTTGTAGGTTTCTTTGAAATGCATTTCAGTATAGCAAGTAAACTTGGCACAAAAGGTAAGGAAAATCTGTATTTGGCTTTTGAAAATAAGTGATATTTCACTGTAAAGTCTGTTTATGTCCTCTTAAATTGTGCCACTTGTGGGATGTGCCCATGAAAAAACCTGGCAAATCTTCTCTGTGAATCCTAAACAGTTTCTTTCTGCTACTGACTCTTGTTTTGAGATTCTAGTACCCCGGATACAGACAGTCAGGTGTCTGGTTGTTGCCGGATTAGCACCACCTGTTATCGTGGACCTTACAGGGTACGTGCCAATAGGGCAACTTCAAGTACCTTATCCAAATTAAGGGCCAAGTTCTATTTGACGCAGGATGTCAGACAGGCGACGAAATGGGAATCCCAAGAAGACGACACAATAAGAAGACTGTTTCTTCACCCTGTCAGCACTTTGGAACAGAAGTCAGACTTCTGTAGATTTTCAGTCAAGGTTTGCAGAACAGTATGACTGACTGCGCTCTACCCAGAAAATCCAGACCAGACTCCCAAGGCCAATCTCCAGGGTCATAGGGCTGCCAGGAGGCTTGCCATGACTGCTGTTCACCATCAGGCAAATTTGCGCTGCTGTTGGCAACATGTGCACTGGGACACTGTGATGATTGCTGCACTGATAGGGTAGCAGCTTTTGGTGGAGGTAGTGTTATAACGTGGGGCAGCATCTCCTTTGGTGGAAAAACGAGGCTTGCCAAAATTTGAGCCAATCTCAAGGCAAGAGATATTGAGATGAGATTCTGCAAATGGTGGTCACCACAACAGAGCGGACCACCTCAGCTCCGGTCTTTGGGAGTGAAGAGGATGGAATGTCCTACCTGAAGTCCTGACCCTGTTGAACAGTTATGTGATCAGCTTGGATGTGGACCAAACCGGTGACCAGCGTAGAAGATGCCAAGCTGTTGAGGCTGCGTATGGTTACTGCTGCATGCATAGCCCCATATTTCTTGGATTAAAAAATTGCTAAAAAAAAATTTAAGACCTAAATCATCTAGTTCAGTAGACAACACCAAACAAGAGTCAATAGCAGAATAGGCTGTTTGGTATTGAGAAGATTTAGCAGGTTTTTCATGGCAAAACCCCCATACTCACCTCTGCTGATCATTCAATGCATATGTTAGGAAAAATGCATTTTCCTTAGAAATGTGGGACTACTGAAGGGCAAATAAAAAGGCTTCCAACGGTATGAGATTTATTTGCAAGGTGGATTGTTACAAGAAAGAAATAATGGACCTTACTTTTTGTGCCAAATTTACATAGGAACGACCTACTTTCATAATGCATTTTCTGAACTATACAACAAACTGTTAGAAATTTACATACATGCATATGTAGGCATGGATATCATCTCCATGAATCATTTCACACACAAAAAGACTGTTCAAAGAAAATCCCCAAATTACATTGCAAGCCTGTATTTAAGCTTCTCAATACTGGCTGAAGACTGGCTGACTGGTAAAAAGGGGCATTTTGCTGTCAGTGTCTTTCAATTTTATTTAAAAGGTGACCTCTGTATACAGTGGTTAGTCAAGTCAAAAATCACAATTTAAAAAAACAGTGTTACTCCATTAATGCTTGGGTTTGAATAAATGGAGAATTCTGCAATCTGTGACTTTGATAGTAGTCCACATGACAGGTTATTACTAAATGCGGTTGTTTCATTCTGCTGTTTTAGCATTAATTTCATGTAATTAAAAAAAAAAGCCAGGTAAAATTAACAGTAAGATGAAAATGAGAGCATCACAGGGAAGAGTTAAAAATATTTCTGAGGCTTAATCTTTTCTTTTCTTTCTTTTTGAATGAACAAATTGTTTATTACATGTTCTTGATTTAGGTTTTATTTTTATTATTTATTTATTCATATGCCATGGAACAACCAAGTTGTCATATTTTCTGCATTAACAAAATTTTGATTCCCTTTCTCCAGAGATGACTATGATAAAGAAGTGAAGCAAGCCAAAGAGCTTCAGCGGCGGAGACACACCACAACCCCTCGAAGACCCCGTCGACCTGACATGCAAGTGTACCATCCTCGAAGAAGACGTAAGACTGATGTGCTTTCTCTTGACTTTTGTGCTGATTGTGCACCCATTAGCGGGAAGATAATGTGTGTGTGTGTGTGTGTGTGTGTGTGTGTGTGTGTGTGTGTGTGTGTGTGTGTGTGTGTGTGTGTGTGTGTGTGTGTGTGTGTGTGTGTGTGTGTGTGTGTGTGTGCGCTCATTGTTCAGATGGTTCAGAGCCAGGGGCCGGTGCTGATGCTGAAGAAAACGAGAGTGGATCAAGCACAGAGACTGACGCCAGTGGGACTGAACTCTTTTGGCTTGAATATGAAGCAGATTCTGGTACCATTACATCCATCCTTGTGCACAAGGTTAATGCCGATTTCTTTTTATGGTGTTTTCAGCTCTTTGGTCATTTCCTGTGTGTAATTCCTTTAAATGCCCTCTGTTTCTGAAGGAAGACAAGCCTGAGAAGGTGGTAGAACGTGTTGCAGAGAAGAACATCCTGGATGCAGCCATGCGGGCAGCTCTGAAGGTTCGAATTCGAAAGGAAATTGATAAAAGGCGAGACAAACGCTGAGCAATCAACAGATTACGACCATAAAGGAGCTCCACACACAGAGGAGTAATGCTTCGTTTGCAGTTCTGCACTCCTCCAGAGCACTCTTGTGCATTAAGGGTATAAGAAGGATCATTTAGAGTGACTGTCAGCAGAGATCTAACATGGAGACTTGTATTCAGGCCTTTTTTTTTTCGCAAGAAGGAAGAGCACAGTTTATGGCTGGGAGTTGTTTTCAGGTTTAATTGCAATTCTTGACCTTGGACAGTTGTGTTATTCTCTGATTCACATATTGAGGACACATTTAAGTTGACTGGACATTTTGAAAATTGTTACTTTTTCATAATAGTTACATTTAGAAAGAGCAGGTACTCTTCAGCACAGAGTCCTAAAAGTGTTGTCCTCCATGTCCTGTGATTCTTGTGTTTACAAAGATTCTGTTTTGTTAAATTAAGATTTGAACTCTTTGTGCGAAGTGTTTTAAGCTGATCATCGGTCTGTCAGCAATCCTGTGTTTAAGAAATGAGGGAAATTAGTTTTGAAGTCTGAGTTTAGTAGATGTTGGGTTGGTAACTGTTCTGTAGGTTTCAGTGCTCTGATTTATTTTGGATTGTTGAGAGGCTTATTTTTGATACTGTAATATCTTTTTGAGAATGACACTTTACATATAAAATGTATAAAAGCCATGCATTGCTGTCCAGTTTTATGGTGCTGAGCACCACTTTTTTTTTTCCTTATCATCTTATATGACAGAGATTCTGATTTTAAACATGAATATAATACTGGAACATAGAAAAATACGGCATCACTTTGATTTGACAAATGTTTCACGTCACATTTTCAGCAGGTGGCAGCATCAGTCATATAACCACACAGACCTCTGCTGTAGTTTTCCTTCTGTTTAAATCAGGTTTTACTCTGTACTTCTGTATAAAGAATGCATTTTTCTACAGAGACCTACTAAACAGTTTAGTTTCCATAAAAAGGGCACTTTGAATTGTTCTAATATTTCCCCCTCTGAGGGGCTATGAAGAATTAGGTGGCAAGTTGCTGTACATGGAGTAGCACCTTAGGTTTGTATCCATTTCAGGATCTTTGTGCACCTCAGTCAGAGCTTCTGTCCTCTGCTTTGTCAGAAATCTCATCTCATTGGGGCTGCTTGTCCAACAATATATAGCCTCCTATACACAGGAAAAACTCTTAATTTGTAGAGTTCAGATTTCAAGTGGCAGTTTTATATTTTGCTATGCAGAGCTCTAAAATATGAACTTGAGTTTTCTGTGACAAAGCAGATGTTCATCTTGTGACCAAAAGGAGTGATTAGTTTGTGTGAAGTTGTACCTGTTCTCATATTATTTAAGCAATTGTGATTTTTGTATAACTTTTTTCCCACTATTATGTTATTTCTTTCCCCACCTTTTTACCTGGAGCAGTAGTTTATGATTTGTTTTTCTACTTTGACTTAACCAAGCAAGCTGGAACTCGCTAGTGATGTATTGTGAGAATGCCTCAAGTCAAATTCCTATGATTCGTAAGACCCTACCTGACAGCTACGACAGGATTCATCTTAAAACGGATGTCTATCAGTTATTCAAGAAAAAACGAGGAAAAAAAGGTCCGTCCCCCTAAAAGGCCGATAGCATGCACATGTTAAAATGTCTGTCTCCTATCAAACTCGAAAATGAAAATGGGAAGCTCCACTTCCCTGGCTATGGAAAAATACAAAACTGACTTGACATTTAGACAGATAAACTGTTGAGCCACGCCATAGTGGGAGATTACTACATTGTTTTTATTGACGTATGAAGATATGCAAACTTCATCCTCTGATCACAGGGCGGGCCAAATATTACACAAAGCCTTGTCAAGGAGGAGTGGGCTGTGCAAATTGATTGGCTGAACCGAAACACTCCCCTTCATGCCGTCAACGCCCTCCTCCAGCTTGCTTTCATTTCTTAAGCAGCATGTGACTGAAGGAGGGAGACACATTCCCAGGGTAGCTACTCTGCTGCTCAGCAGATTATCTAAAGTTACACAGATTTCCAGTTGGCTGAAATGGCCCAATCACAGCTCACAATTCAATACCCGACCCTTAGTGTAGCTTATCATTAGAAATTATGTAACTCAAAACCTTTTCTTCCGTACGTTAATTCTGCCTGTGAAAAGCTTTTAAGGGGTGAAATTATGCAGTTTAGCAAAGCACCAATTGGTTAGCCATTGTGGTAAAAAACACTGGTTAGACTCTTTTCCCATCCACTGCTGTATTATTAAAAAAAAAAAAAGACAAATTAAGAAAAATCCAGAAACCATAAACATACAGTTTCTATTTGCAAGAATGTGCAAGTTTGTATTGTCTTTATTTTTTACATACAGTAGATGTTCATACACTCCACTAACAAACATACTGACCCAATGTCAAAATCAGTCAGCCATTCAGCTTCTCTACTATCAGGGCCTACATCACATTGTTTGTCTTGATTTATTTACTGAAGTACTAAACACTTGAACTGAAATATTGTCAACAAGAGCACTATTGTCAAACCTAGCATCCAATATCTGACCCCTCAATGTTTGGGGAGTTTAGAGTTCTGTTTACTTTGCCGGCTAAATCATTACAGCGAGACCCTCGAGCCACATCACCTGACCATGCGTCTGAATTTCTCTTCTTTTTTTTCTTGCTTTTGATGTTCTTGTAACTAAATAGAAATCCAACTTTATACCATCATATACTATAATAAAACGCATCTTGAAATTTGTAATGAGATCAGCATTTGAGGTTTAGCATTTGGCTTGGGAACTTTTCTCAACCAAATGGAGCAGTCTCGGAGACGGATGTTATACAACAGATCAGAGAATTGAGGCTGGGTTACTTAATCTCAACGTCATAACACTTCGAAAGAACTTCCAACCACCCCCAAAAACACAATTGCACAACTTTGGAACTGACAATGACTCAGTTTGATTCACAGTTACCTTGTTATCTGCTGTACCTTTGTAACTGCACTTTGTCGGTATAAGATACTGTGAAGATAACCTGTCTTTCTAAACAGCCAAATCATGAAATACATACTGTGACAAAAAAAACGAACTGCTAGCTGACGATGCATTTTCGTTTTAAAAACAAATGTGTTACAAAAGCCTCATCTATAAATGTGTAACTAAAAAACAAAGCACTCTTGAGTTCCCTTGTGGTTTGCAAGTTCACATTTTATTTCGCCCTTTGTTAACAGTTTAAAGCTAAATTAAGGCGAACATCTTGTGCAGAAAAGTTGGAGGAGGAAGTCCAGTTTTCTGCAAAAGTACAGTAGAGCAACAGCAAACACATACAGATATTGTATCAGCTGTCATCTAATCCTGACAGTGAATGCCAGTGACCTCAACTAAACAGCTGACCTGCCTCTGCCCTTCTCACTATGACTGTATTCCACTTGCAGCATGCTTAAGTCAACCACCAATAAAAGGCTAAAGCTTTATCAGCACGTTGCTACATAAGAAAAAAGATCTGCTTAGTGTGTGTGTGTGTGGTGCATTGTTCTTGAAAAACAAGCTTCCAAGCCTTTTTCCTTTAATTAGTTCTCAGTGCTTTTCAGTTGCAACAGCCTCTGTTGGTACCATGGTGCTGTTACCGTGGTGAGTCTTCTTGCCCATTCAAGGCTGTTCAAGTATGAGCTCCCCTCTACTAACATTCGGCTAAATATAGATGCTTAGCTGTCGAGCGCTGTAGTGGAAATGCACAGCTGCTGCAGTACGACCAGTAACCACAATTTGGGTCCAAGAAGTCTAGTGATGTTACTCGAGTAGCAGAACTTGACTGTAACTGTATGTGCAAGGCTAAATTTCAGAGTCAAGAAGTACATCCAGTCCTCCGTAAAAGGGAAAGGGAGAGGTTCCTAGAAGTTATTTCCAGTAAGGCTTCTCTTGCTCAGCGTATAGTAATTCTCAGTTGAAGTTTGACCTTTGCAGTAGAAAAATTAATATGCTCACACCCAACTTCATTAGGTATACCTGTTCAACTCCTCGATGAGTCTCGATTTCTGCTGCAACATTCAAAAAGCATGGTCAGAATTCAATGTAACAACGTGACAGCATGGATCCATCCTGCCTGTATAAGTGGTTCAGGCTGGTGGTGGTGGTGGTGTAATGGTGTGGGTGTATTTCCTTAGTACCAACTGAGGCCTACCTGAGTATTGTTGAGACCATATCTATCCTTTTATGACCATAGCGTCCCCATCTTCTGATCGCTGCTTTCACCAGGATAACGTGCCATCTCACAAAACTCAGATCATCTCAGGAGATTAACCAGGTCATCTACTAACCAAAAAGTGCACATGTCGAGGAGCGTGTCAGGCTACATTTCACTGTGTGTTATACTTGTATAACTATGCATGTGACAAATAAAGAACCTTGAACCTTGAAAAGTTGGTGCTTCAATCCCTGGCTGACAGTCATGCCAAAGTATCCTTGAAAAAGATGCTCAACTCCAAGTTGCGGTCCATCATGGGAGTGTGAATGTGTGCGAATGAACTAGAAAGCAAATAAAAACTGATTGTTTGAATGAGGGATGTCGTAGTATATAGTGCGTAGTAGAGTAGAAAAGCTCCATACAAGAACCAGTCCATTAAACCCTTATCATTTTAAACTGTTTTTTTGTTTTGGTTTTTTTTGTAACACGACACTTCCCTATACTGAAATGGCATCACACTCACTAGATCTCAGTCTGCACAGACTTTTATGCCAATAAAACATCTACATGATTTGGAGTGAAGCATTCAGTACAGGAAAAACTGTTCTCAGCATAATATTCCATTCAATGTGACGTTCCCTCAGCAGGTCATCGACAGGTTAAACTGCAGGTGATTTTTTTTATGTTAACTTTTCAAAATAAAAATGAAACTTAACCTTTAACCTCCTAAGACTCGAACTCTTCCATGGCATGCATTTTTATTTATTTTTTTATATTTGTGCATATTGAGACCCAATGTATGTAAAAACAAAGAATCAGCAGATTTTTTTTTCTTTAACCTGATGAGAGCCACATATGAGGACATTTGTTTTAAATTTTGATAAAATAGGCAGTATAATGTCCTCATAAGTGGATATCAGGCCCTTGTCGAGCAAAATTTTGTATTTCGGTCTAGACAACCAAAAATGTGATTTCCACATATGTGGACGCCAGGTCCTAGGAGGTTAAACAAACAAAGGGACATTTTTATTGTTTATTTGGTTGCATTTACCCTTTCTCACTTTAAACTTTAAACATTTTAAGCGGCTCAGTCTAAATTCTTTGCATACACCTGTCTCCGGAGGCAAATATTTTTCTTAACAGTTGTTTGCCATTTCCTTTTGGCAGCGAGCTGTGTGAACTGCCCGAACTTGTCCGACATTCTGGTGTGATTAGGAATGACAACAGAATCTTCTCAGACCATATTTGGCCTTTTTATTGCTTTCATTACAAAACTGTAATTAACATATTACCTTGTGTTGCATGCTAACAATGACATGTTTCACAACAGAATGCCAACAGTACAAATGACTAAAATATCACATCATAAAGTTTCATGGGTGTTTGATAATAAAAGAAATATCTGTGCAAACCTTTCAAACTGCTAAATTGGGATCTTATGTCATTTTATCGATTTATTAATCATTACTATGATCTCATCAATTTGTTGTAAGCTTTGCTCTGGTTAACAACTTCAAATGTAGCTGAAACGGGTGCTCAACCTTTTCAAAGTGACCGATGAGTTCTGAGATGTAACTGGAAATATTATCTTCGGTTAAGAAAGGGTGGGACATGTTCCCCTTTGAAGCTCAAATCGCAGTGTTTGGAATTTGCTTCAGGGTCATTGCTCATTACGGTACTTACACAACCATGGATTTGTTTTTACATTTCAGACACATTACGATCACTTATTTGGAAGGTATCGAGCAAACCATTAGTCAGTCCATTAAGACACCGCAATGTTTTAACAGTTTTGAAGTTCAAACAAATTCACCCAAAGCATATGCAAAGAAACGGTGAAAAAATAAATAATAAATAAAAATCACACAATTGGGTAAATGCATGCTACCATCAAGTTGCATTTTGTCTGAATGGCAGGTTATAGTGTAAGGTGGATTATTTAGAACATTCAGTGCCAAACACAGATATGAGCTGTGCTCAGACTTATACTTGGTGTACAACTGGACACAAATTAGGCAAATGACAAAGGTTTACACTGTATATTCCCTTTGATATACTTATTTACTTAAAGACATGTTTGATGGTGGCAGCATTTTTTAGCCTTTTTAAAGAAGCCTTTTGTATGGACGCGTTAGTACTAATTATCATGTTAATACTGATTATCTGTTTAATCGGTACCCTTTACAGTCTCTATATAAGCACCCTAAACTTTATAAACAGATTTTTATTTATGAACTCAGCTTTTTGCCTCCAAAACAGCATGGAAATGAGACCATCTGAGGTGTCCTGTGGTGTGTGGTGCTGGTTTGTTGGTCTCTATGGATCTTGTGTTGATCCTGCAGATCCTCAAAAACAGAATATGGAGGTTTGGAGGCTCCATCAATGCCTTTGGTCCTTTCTAATGCTCTTCAAGCAATTCTTTAGCAGATTATGTGCATTTGCAGAAATCATTGGCTGGTAGGTCGTAGGGTAGGTCATAGCTCTGGAGGGATATGCTTTGTTTTGGGGACTTTGATCATTTAAAAGTAGCATAAATATGACTTGCAAGGTTTAATCATGTTTCCAGGATGAGGAAGTATAAGTGTAATATTATTATTATGTATAATGTATTTAGAGGTTGCAAATTTGTTGAGTTGAGTGCTTAATGACATTTCTTTTACTGTACTGTATTTCATGAATGGATTTTACAGTTCACCACTAATCTTAAGTGGTGAAGATGAGCAAAACAAGTTGTCTGTGTGAAAAAGCTGCAGCTCATAAAACAAAACAACCAACATAACTTAATAACTTAAAAGTGAAGCTCTTCATGAGTTAATATGCCTATATATAAAAGCTTCTGGCTAGTTAGATATTTGACAATATTGCTATGCTCCTGATAATATCGCCTTTGTATAGACACAGAATGTCGATGGTTCTGTAAATGCTTTCAATCTTAAATTCTTAGTTCCTATATCTGCAGGTCTTTCCCTACTAATCTTCACCTTGTGCGTTTCCTACACTTACAGCTACCTTTATACTATTTGGGTGTTGATTTACAATAGTTTCCCAAGTTTAGGCTTGAGTTACAGTGATTACGTGTCAGAGTACTAAGTATACTGACTGAAGGGCAAGGAAATGGTCGACATGTCACAGAGCAAGCTGTTCTGCTATCAATTCAAGGTTCACTGTGACATGTGAACATCACTCTTAACCTAAATAAAGTGTGCTGAAGAATGTAGTTATGACCTGACCCTGTTTTTAAAAGAGCAAAAATGGTCTCAATGTTAGAATTTCTCTAGTTAAATCATTAACTGAACAGGCATTTTGAAAGAGCAGAAAAGTAAATGAATAAAGATTTTTAAAAGTATAATCACTACACAAACCCAACCAGCTGTGTCGCAGATTTCACAATCACTGACTACTCGTCAATAAACCCAACCTTTAACTGTGGGATCTCCTGATCTTCTTGGATGTTGACTCAGTAGGTAAGAGGTCAATTACATTACACGTTCATTTTTTTCAGTGTGTACAGTTTAGGTATTAAACTTTCCCTTTGGAAGAGGAAGCGATATGAAAACCAAAAAAAACGCAACATTGCAAACCTCTTTTATTAACTTAAGAGTTATTTCTTTATGTGTACAGGATCACTTACATTAAATAACATGCTGGAATGAATAGTCCAGCACCAAGCAATGAAACCCAAACATGGTTTTGTAATCAGTTAGTTTTGGAACTTGTTACACAAACAAGTGAAGACCGCTCCTCCCTTTTTGCCAGCCAGGTGTTGCACACACCTGGCTGGCAGGTTAGAATACATTACGTGTGTCTTATGTAACTGCCGAACATGAGCTGAACTTAACTGAAGACTTACACCACAAATTATCTTGCGCAATTTTCTTTGTTAAAGGCTAAGGCAGCAGGAGGTATGCAGTTTTTTTTTCCTCCCTTTGTCTCCAAACCACTCAACCTGAGCTGTCCATCTGGTGTATTTATTTCCAATCGTGTCCACACAGATTTCCAGCCATCTTGTAAACCTTCACTGCCATCTTTCAGCCACACATTACCGCAGACCCTGCCTGCACAGTCTTCTTCACTGTTTATTGCTTTGGATGGTTGACCTCAGCTATTTAACCTCATTCATCATTATTGCCGTAACCAGATCATGACACATTATTGTCCATCTTTATTATTATACAGGTATGCATACCCAAAGTTTTTCAGTCTGTTTTGAAACAGTACAAGTGGCTTCGCTTTTATGTGACTCAGTGTGTATAAAGTCTTCGATTTTCTGTCAGAAATATGTAGAATTTAAGGAGCTATTAGCATAACGTGATGAGTGTACATGAGGTCAGTTTTGCTTGGTACAGCCCTGACTGTTAAAACTATCTTTAAATGTTTGTATTTTTCCCCCTCAAAACCATTTTGGGTGTGCCTAGTATTATCTGCCCTGCCACAACTGGTACCACATTGTTGCTTGGTAGCGTGCATGAAGGGTGGGAGGGTACACAGATCAAATTACTCTTTGGAGCTTCCTCCATTCCCACTACCTACCATATAACCAAATTATCAGCTACAATTTGAGCTTAAAAAGCTCAGCCAGGGTGTTGGTTGTGCTCCAAGTCACATGAAAATAACCTGACTTTTATCTTGTTCTGACAGCTGCTAGTAACAAATCAAAAGACCGCAGTGAACATTGCTCAGGGCTGAAACTGGTCCAGTGGCTCTGAAACCCCTTTAGTTCCCCCGGTTAAGTGATGCTAGCCTTACCAGTGACCCTGACGATGAATGCCAAACAGTTAAACAAAGTGATTAAGAGGTAATGTGTACTGGAGACCTACATGTATCCATTAGGATTGCAGTTTATTTATAAACCCATTCTAATTTTGTATGCTTTTCAAACCAATGTTAATGATCAGCATTAATCTTGGAGGGTTTCTCCCCACCCACAACCACATTGTACTGCAATCTGAATTTTCAAGACTCCAGCACCACCTTTGGACCCCGAGCCTGAGTCAACCTGCATCACAAGTCTTAAAATGTTACAGTTGCATTTTTTTTTACATCCCCAAATAAAGTAATAAAAATAAAAATAAAAAAAGCACAAAGACACTTGAGAGGTGTAGTTGTTTATTACAGAGAAGGAAACTACCCAGTCCAGACATGAAGTTTAATACAGAATGAGCTACGTGTTCCTTTGGAAGTTGAACGCATGTTGGTGGTGGGGAGAAAAGCAAATGGGGAGCAGAGGAAATAGAAAAGGCACTCTTACACTTACTATAGCCAACGGGATGACCTCCAAGTAGTAAAAAAAAGGGACCAAAACCAAAACTTCTATCCCACACATGAGATGGACATGTAAACAAGGCTGGTTTCTCTGTACTACACCAACCAAATGTTGCCATCACAGTAACGGGGATAGGCTTGAGCCAAAAAAAATTAAATAAAATAATTGCACCAGATATTTTTAAAAAAAAATGGGATTTTCGATAACTAACCTGCCTAAAAAAATAAGTTCTGCAGTCCAAAAATAAAAAAAAAAGGGTTGTAAAATAGTCATTTACAATTAGCCAGTGACACTTTCTTGCCGAGGCAGTCCAAAGCTTTTCTGTACAACACTCTGGAGCCTCAAGCCAAACACCAAAATGACCACGTCACAAGAAAGTCAAGACCTAATACCCAAGTTTGTTTAAAGCTGCCTTCTGAAATTTCGGCTTCTCTGTATCCACGCCGAGCTTCAGAGAACAAATAAATAGTGTTGAGGTTTAATTCCTAGCCAATAAGACTGTGGCAAAGAACACACCCCTCTAAGGACAAAGATGAAACAGGTTTCTCTGTAGCTACACCTGCCATCTATATACACTTGAGGGAAATGGAGTCTTTAGGTCACTTCAAAGCATACAAAAAAAAAAATTAAATAAAATAATCAAGTGTAACTAGTTTTTTTTTTAATGACTAGTTTAAAATTGAATTTCAATGCATAAGCAATTCAATTTTTCCCATAACCTTCAAGTATAACCAAAACCTCTGCAGACCAGAGCAGTGACAGCAGCTTCTGACTTTTCTGTATTACGTCAGAAAACAGCAAAGGTCTGCAGGGGTGTCTGAGGCCTAATGCTCATTTAAGAGCTTGAATAATTAGGATTTGGCTTGCCCCTTAGCCTGCAATGCATAGCTTTTTTTCTTTTTCTTTTTTTTTTATTAAATAGTGAAAACAGCAACAACCCTTGAATTTTAAATTGTGCCATTCTAGCATCCTCCACAAGGATGAGGGGGAAAAAAAAACAAGCTAACAAAAAGGATAAATGAACACTGGGGGTCAAGGAACAACCGTACCAGGCTGACAACAGGAGGAATGGAGAAGCTAACAATTTTAGGGGGACACAGCCAGATCACACGACTCCAAATATGCACTTGAGAGGACTTTGAAATTATTTTTCTCTTTTAGATGTCATGCAGACTCATTAGTAGCACCAGTAAATTAAGAGGAATATCACATAAAGCCTATTATACTACCGCCATGACAGTGATAGTGACGATAGTGATGAGTGTGGAATGCCAAAAATGAGGGCTGAACGCCGCTACTCAGCGCATCACAATACGAAGCGGGGGGAACCTCAAGACGTGGGAGAACAGTAAGTACTACGGTGCATGAGTTCATGGAACTCATCTAGTTCTTTAAAACATCAAGTTTCTGAGGCATGCCTCCTGGGACCCAGCACGATACTGCAATCAGCAGAAAAACAGTAACAAGACAAAAGAAGGGAGGTGGAGTGAGGAAAGCGGTTAATGTGTTAAATGGTACCAATATGAGAGAAAAGGGCATTTCACCCCCGGAACCTTGGAGGCTTCTCTGTAGTATACACCAACAAGCCTGGGGGTAAAAGCTTAACAGGTTTAGTATTTGAGTTTTTTGGGGACCTCCCAAGGGAAGGAATCTCGGCCAAAGTGGCCGTAGGCTGCGGTCCTCTGATACAAGGGTTTCTTCAGATCCAGATCCCTGGAATACATAATCAGACTCTTTAGCAGCAGTCACATCCAGTGACCTCAAATGCACACACACAGGCATAATACTCGAATTAGCCAGTGGGGAGTGGCGACAGCGAAAAAAAATCAATTAGATGGCTGGCTGGTAAAGAGAGGAACGTGAAGACGCAACACTTACCCTGCTAACCACAGGACATTGCAGCTTGCAGAAACCAAACTCCTCCCATTTATAAAACCACTAACTGAGCTAAATAATCCAAATACAAGACCCCCTACTAAATAAGCTGTTTGCCCCCACTGAAGCTTAGGTGTTTAACCTAATGCAATTTGTTTATTACCTCACCCCCTAATTAATAATCTATATATAGTTTATTTGGATATAATAAACTACAGATTGGAGAAACTAACACAGCAATCCTCCAGGAACTGTGCTATCAGTGAGGAGGTGGCTTCAAAGGTTATACATTACCTGACGATGACTCCAGGCCGGAGATCAAAGTTCTTCTTCACGATGTCAAGTAGCTCCCTCTCACTCTTGTGGGATGTCCCATAGTGGAAGATAGAAATCGAGAGGGGGTGGGCAACTCCAATGGCATACGACACCTAATACAGCACACAGATGTGTTATATCAAGCAGGAAAACAGAAAACTTCAGGCAGGAGTCTGCTGCAGCCTTGCTCCCTGAAATAAAGACTGGGGGGGGCGGTGGGGGGGGTTGGCTGTGTTTCCACCACAGGAAATGAACCTTTCGAAGATGGGGCTAGGGGTTTAAATTAGTCTTCAGCTGATTTAAAAAAAAAAAAAAAAAAAGAACTAATCTACACCCAGCTTTTAGAGCACAGTGAAACCACAGCTACCCACAAATCTGATGAACCCCAATAGGACAAAATATATTAAAAAAAAGAAAATGTTTCTGAACATGCCGTGTGGAAACGCAGCTTCTACCACTACCACTCACCTGGACCAGCACCCTCCTGCAAAGCTCAGCTTTCACCAGGGACTTGGCCACCCAGCGTGCCGCATAAGCAGCAGAGCGATCCACCTTTGTGTAATCCTTCCCAGAGAAGGCTCCGCCACCATGGGCTCCCCAGCCTCCGTAAGTGTCTACAATGATCTTACGTCCGGTGAGGCCAGCATCTCCCTGCAATGAAGGAATCAAGGTAAACTCAAAGCTCAATAGCTCCCGATAAACAAAACACGCCATGAAAAGGTATTTACCTGTGGACCTCCAATGACAAAACGACCACTGGGCTGCAGGTGGTAGATGGTGTCATCATCCAAGTAAATGCAGGGAACAACCGCCTTGATGACCTTCTCCTTCAGAGCATCTCTCATCTCCTCCAAGCAAATATCTTCATCGTGCTGGACAGAGATGACAATAGTGTGCACACGCACTGGCAGCATGGCACCGCGGTCCTGGCGGTATTGTACAGTAACCTGTGAAAAGAAACAAAATGAGCAACTTTTTAGAACAACCCATTTTGCTAGTGAAAATTAGAAAATAAAATGATGAATACCTGTGTCTTTGAGTCTGGTCGGAGCCATGGAAGGGTGCCATTGCGGCGCAGTTCAGCCATCTTGGCATTCAGCTTGTGGGCAAGAACGATTGTGAGAGGCATGCACTCCTCAGTCTCATCAGTGGCGTATCCAAACATCAAACCCTGCAGAGTGAGACAATTATAGTTTTAAAAAGCTGTTAAAGGACAACATGTTGTATTTGTGGTTTCAGAACACTCAGGCCAATACTAACCTGATCCCCAGCTCCGATGTCCTCCTCATTGCGATCAATGTGAACACCCTGAGCAATGTCAGGAGACTGCTGCTCCAGCGCCACAAGAACATTGCACGTCTTGTAGTCAAAACCTAGGCAGAACACACAGGAGTTTAAGAACAGTCCTTACAGAAAAAAAGAAGAAAAAAAAAGGGAAATAAAATCAGTAAAGCAATGCACACCTTTGGAGGAGTCGTCATATCCAATTTGGCGGATGGTGTCACGAACAATTTTCTGGTAATCCACCGTGGCCCGTGAGGTAATCTCACCTGCCAGTAGGATCATCCCAGTCTTGGCAATGGTCTCTGCATGAGGCAATTCACATGTAGTTCAATACCCTGGTGTCAACACAGGAGTGAAGCCAAAGCAAACAAAATAGGAAATATTTACTTACCACATGCAACTTTGGCATCTGGATCCTGCTTCAGATGGGCGTCCAAAACTGCATCGCTTATCTGGTCACAGATTTTGTCTGAAAAACAAAAACAATAACGTGAGTAAACGGCAACATCGATCACATCACAGGGTCTAAACGTAAAATGCCGCACGTCGGCGCAAACTGTCCCCCTTCATACTCAAGAGGAATAGACCGGAGTCTCGGCGGTCGCCATGTCAGCATGCGCACGTGTGGCGTCAAAGAGAGCCCGCGCAACTCCACGGAGACCGGAAGGCAAGCACGGTACACTTATAAATGTTTGAACCAACTACATATCGACAGACTGATAAAATGCACAGTCTATTTTCATCTTCAGGGATGAAGACGACTGTGTTAGGAGTCACCTACACAAACAGCCGCGTGCTTCATGAATAGGGACGGATGGCAGGATGAGAAAAATAAATAAACCAGTTAAAACGAATAACGATACTGTAAATAAGAAACAATTCACATGACAATGTCATCATGTCCACTATGACTATTGTGCTACATTTGCTGCCGGTGGCGGAGACACGCGACAGAATGACCTATTCACTTAAGATTAGCTAGCTTACATCAGCTAGTAGCGCGTGGTCTCGAAGCCGGCCAAGGTACAAGAAGAGGGAAAAAAGGGCCGCGATGTTGTCATTTCACTCCCTATTTGTTCATTTTAATACAGTAATAGGCTAGTTTGTGGGACAAACTATTAAAAAAAAAAAAGCAAGAGATGTAGCTTATTTCATCAGCCAGAACGATAGAAGGCCGACATCTCGCGTCTTACCGGGATGTCCTTCCCCGACGGACTCCGAGGTGAACAAGAAGCAGTCCTCGTCAATGAGGGAGTTATGAAAACCATTCATCTGTCCGTTCATCATCGTTAACGGCTGCCACTGGTACGAAAACGTTAAATTACGGGGTTGGTAACGTCTTTAGTCGGTATTACGTATTACTGGCACTGCCTCGGCGGTTTTCCCAGCTCTTCAAAGGACAACCCCTAACGTCTCGGTGTTCTGAGCCTCATTGCGCAGAGCAGCTGTATTTATCCTGCGAAGTCAGACGCCATGACGTAACGAGTAGGCGGACCGTACCACTGAGCCTATGAAGGGGGCGCACCAACCGAGAATGCGGTGCTGAATTTGATAGCGAACACGTGCCGAGTAGATGCTACAGTGACATGGCCGATATGCAGGTTTTTCCCTAGAAATAATAGTATAATACCTAAAGTATATGGACGTGTGAAGGTGTGGCAAGAATGATGATCTTGTAAATCCGTCCAGGTTGTCCCATCGTATGTGGTAGTTTGGTCAGGTCAGAAGCCCACCTTTAACAGCTAAAACTATTAAAGAATAATTTTTGCTCTGATCTGACTATAAAACAACTCCTTTTGAGATCATAAACTTATTTTGTTTACTCCTGAAACTGTGCGTGGAATTCCTTTTTAGGCATGGATCTATTATAGACTACCAAAGGGGAAATATGGAGTGAAGCTAAGCTGAATACGCACAAACTGTGTAAACAAAGTAGATTTTGGTGCTTTGAGCTGCCAGTGACTGAGTGAAAATTGTAAGGTGAGGAGAGGGGGAGCATTTATTTGGGTTCTAAAGTGGCACAGAGTTTGAAAATCGGTGCCTTCCACCCAAACACATCCTTCTTGAATTTATTAATGCCTTGGACTAAAAAAGAATACAGCATTGTTGTCTTCCAATACAAATATCAAAACTCAAATTGAATTCTCAAGTTACAGGCCACAAATTGAGCACCAAGGATTAACCGGCTGGGGCTGAGCTCGCATGTATGCTGGACTAATAAAAATTCCGGTTAGACAACAAATAGAAAGCATTGTAAATAGTCGGATTTAAGGTATTGTTTGTTTTGTATAATTCCATGCAGCTCCCATTGAGTGCCATATTTTAGTTTTTAAGTATTTGATCATAGGCTTAAGTGTACTGGATGAGAAGTGGGTTTCCTGGAAACAATTATTAAAGTTTGGTATAAACCAGCAGTGGCGTAATTAATCTGATAAGTTGCATTAGTTTTGCTATCGTGGGTACATCAGAACATTCGCTTCCCTGGTGACACAGCCAGAATAACCTGGAAATGCATTTCCACCAATGAAAATTGGACTGTTGGGGGGGGGGGGAACAGATGCTGTGGATATTATATCTAAACACAACTTGATTATATTAGAATAAAAATGCTCCTCTCTCTCTCTCATGCTCCAGGGCCTGTTATTTAATATAATCAACATCTATGTTTTGTGAGAATGTACCTTTGTTAGTCCCAGATGGATTTAGTTATTATCTCTAAAACTTAGTACTTAAACAAAAGCAAAGAAGTCACAACATAAAACAAAACAGAGAATAAGATTTACAAGATTTCATTCCACTTTAGGAGACCAGAGTCTATCTATCTTTAGTTTGGGAACATTGTATTTCTTCACAGGAACACATAGATCTTTGTTTTTTACCCACAAAAGATAAGTTTATCACAAATCTGATATGCATGTAGAAGCTGACAAAACACTTACATAATATCTTAGTGAACCACTTGTTTGCTGAGACATCTTGCATAAATCTATTCTGCATGTCATTGTGAATATTGACATTCTGCATCCATTTCTATTTTTTTCATTAGATATTACAGTGACATAACAGTCACAGTGACATAGCGTTTACAGAGGTTTAGACCACACCCACCCCCCCCCACAGTGCCTTTTGAATCAGAGGATTTTCATTGTGAATTTATTAGCTTGGTCAGTATTGCCTTGTATAGTGACACTAAACCAAGCAAATCAGTCCCTGACAGTGTTGCATCAGTGCACTCATCATGAATGTGCAGGGTGGACAGTTTCCTTTCACAGGGCAAAAGTATGATGCAAGATGTACCTGCTGTTGCTTTCTGCACAATGTGTTTGTTGCCGACCATTTTAGACTTCAGAAAATCTAAAATAGCAAACAATAGCAAATCAATAAGTTTTGATTTCTTTTCATTAGATTAATAATGGACTAAAGGTCCCCTTCACTGCTTGTTATCTTTGAAATAAATGTAGCTCGGTAGTGCCGCTACTCTATTTACCTTTATAATGACACCCCAAAGGAGATATGAATATGCAGTAATTTGTGCAAAGGATTTCACAATGTAGACTCTGTTTCTTGTCATTTCTTTGCAAAAGCCCAGAGCCATGCATGGTTTTTGTGAGATTATAATATTATTTTATGCCATGTTATACCCCTAATTAAAGATTGTGAATTATTATGTAGTTTTAGTTTGCATTATTCTCCTGAATTAGAAGAAGGTGATAACTATTGCATTTGTTAAACTGATTTGCATTACATTAGACTGCTGATTTATTGTGAATGAATGATATTGTTATATGATGCATTATACTGCTGAGTTATAAGAAATACTGTTCGCAGAAAGTCATCGCCTTATTTGTCTGATTAGAAGAGAACAGAACATACTGGAGTTTTCTGCCCCATCTCAGCAGGAGCAGATAAACAGGGAGCCAAGGTCGTAGCCTAGGCGCTGTGTGAGAGAAAGCATGTGAATGTTCAGGCTTTTATGATTAGGTGGGGGCCACTAGAGGCTATAAGAGGTTGATCAATGCTCCACCATTTTGAGATCTGATGCTGTCTGCGTACGGTGTCCATCTCCCACGCGTGTGATCATTAAAATCATCGTTTGACTCAACCCGGCCGGACCAGTGTTGTTCTTTTGGTTTTTCCTCTTGTATCCATCCCCAATATTTGAATCCGTAACATTTTCTTTATGTTTTGCTAGTAAAATGGGAAAGAAATATAGTTTTCAGTGTATGGTTAAGCTTGTTAAACATGTGCAAGCATACATAACAACATAAGGCAAAAACAGAGTTTGTACAATTCCAGTGGGCTTAAAAGTCAATATTTGGTATGAGCACATTTATTTTCCAGCACAGCATGAAATCTCTTAGGAAATTCTCTTGTAATTTCTTTAAGTAGCCTTCAAGAATAGTTCTCCAGGTTTCTTGAAGGACATTCAATGCACTTCTTTGTTGGGTGCCTTTTGTTCTATTCTCTGGGGAGGTCCAATCCATGACTGATTGTGTGCCATTGTGTCGTGTTCTATCCAAGTATGCTTTTGCTACACTGGCAGTGTGTTTGGGATAATTGTCACACTGAATAATTAAGCCATTGCAAATCAGTTGCTTTCCAGATGGTACTGCATGGTGGATACGATACTTATCTTTATAATTCAATCAATTTGAATACGATCCAAATGCCACTGTCTGAAATGTAGCTCCAAACCATGCAGCCTCCACTATGTTTTACATGTGGGTGTAGACACTCACTCCTGACCTCCATTACGTTAGCCTTTATGTCTTGTTTCCCTTCCTTAAGAACGACATTGAGAAACAGTCACCAGAGACCATTTCTAAGGAGGCTGCAGCAAACATGGTTCCATTGAAGGGTCATTTGCATCTCTCGGATCTTGTGTCTTCCTGTTTCTTAACAGCATGACTTTCATTTCACGCAAATAGTTTTTTGGACCTGCGTCTTCTGCCTTTCTCCTCCATCTATCCAGTTTCCTCATATTTTTTTCAGGACACACTGCACACCATGCTACAGAAAAATACTATTTTATGCCTGTTAAACTGTGGTCTTTGGGATTTTTTGGGAAGAAAAATATATGTTTTTGGAAAAGGTTCCTAACAGAGTCTCTAAAGATGCAATTTTAAATTGTTTCTCATCTGTTACGTGTGGACACAACACTGGTTAATTCCTTGAGTAAGGTCCCTTTAAAAAAATAAAAATAAAAAAAAGACTCATAAGGCAGTATTAAGTGGCTCAAACGAAAATACATTCTTCTGAAAATGGTCAAGATAAAGTCTGGACTGAAAAGGAGTGAAAAAGCAACCATTGTCGTAGGAGGAAAAAAAAGCAGGTACTTTATGCTTGGTGCTGTACTTTGGTACATTACTGTGTTACTGCATTTTATAATGTATTTTGCAAGTTAACTCACTGTTTTTTGTCTGTATCATTCTCTGTGTTCTCTCCCATAGACACAGTTTTCAGAAAAAACAAAAACAAACACCTTTCATTCAAACTAATTAACCTGAACGATAAAACATGATAAGATAGTTACACATTTTTTAATACAATGATATTAAATATGAAACAATTAAAGAAACAGACAGACAACTTGAAAGGGAGAATATTATTTCTTTGGACAGTATTGCACTAGTTTCCTGGTTGGAGGATAAAGCAAGCAACCCTTTAACAAACTTCCTGCTTCTGTGATTAGACGATCAGAGATAAACCATCATCCTAGGCCAACACAGGATCACACAGGCTTGCTGTATTGTTGTAGTTTCGTTCACAATTATACGAACACCTGTACACTTAACAATCTACACGTCTGACAGTGAAAGCAGAATTTGATATGAAATTACTAATATGTGAAGTGGAGAAATCATCATTTGTCAAAAAAAGAAAAATAATTATTATCAATATTCTGTAATATTGTTTCAGTAGAAATAACGCTCCCTTGCTGGCCAGCAGAATTTAGGCTCATTTTACAGTTAAATAAGAAAATAAATACAGAATTTCAGTAAAATAATCTTTGCGGCATAGATTGTCTCCTATTTGATCATTTCTACCATACTTCATATTTATCCTTCACATATATTTTCTTCTATTGTTGCCACATAAATTACAAAATAATAACATTCTGTAGACAGTTTTCATTAATATTTCACAATACATAGTCACTGGCATTGACTGCAATACAGAACATGATCATCTACTATCTAAAATGTGAGACTTGTCTTTACACGTTATTTCCAATAAAGGTCCAATAGATTTCTTTCCCATTTTAAAACCAAAGAATTACATTTAAATACAATGAAGTGTTTCAAACAGCTCCAGATTTCAGCAAGTATAACTACTCAGCAGTTTATCACCTAACACATACACTTAAGTAATTTTTTTTACTGCCCTTACCAAGTTTTTCTAACAATTTTCACGGCCACTATTATGACAAGGGAAGTCAAAAACAGCACTTTACGGCACAAAAACCACAGTACTGGAATGTACAGTATGTCCACAGCAGCAAACCATGCAGACAGACCCCATTCACTGCCTCAGCCACACACACACACACACACACACACACACACACACACACACACACACACACACACACACACACAGAGTTACAGCTACAGTAGTATACACTGTCCTATGCTAAGTGCTTAACAGTATAAAGTGTCTAATAGGTCACACAGTAGCAATCTAACACAACTATTTTGACTACTGTCACTGTCAGCTAATCACCTGGATCATTAAGGGTGGATCTGAGCAAGAGAGAAAACAAGCATCAAATTAAAGTGAAAGTAAAGTATCTGATAGGACCACTCCACTTCTTTAATAAAGAAAATAAATGAACATGATATTTCACAAAAGTGAAGCAAGTCATTTTTTGTATTATACTACCTACAGCAGCGGTCCCCAACCCCCGGGCCTCGGACCGGTACCAGTCCGTGAGTCGTTTGGTACCGGGCCGCGAGAGTTGAGGCTCAGGTGTGAAATGTATAGTTTTCAGGGTTTTTATCGGTTTTCAGCGTTATTTCGTTATCGTTTTTATCGTTTACTCGGTTTTCCTGGGTCTTTTCACGTGTGTTATGAATAAATTTTCTTTTTTTCGGTACCGGTACTAGTTTTATTTTGTTGTATTTATCCGCAACACCTTAAAGGCCGGTCCACGAAAATATTGTCGGGCGTAAACCGGTCCGTGGCGCAAATAAGGTTGGGGACCGCTGACCTACAGTACAATACAAGTCCCTATGGTGGCTCTACACAGTAGAGTTCCTGCTCACATTTTTATGAGATATCCAGATGAGAAATGTATTGATTTTGGGTTTAAACACCATGCGAAAAATAAATTAAATAAAAGATCCATGTTGTTATTCATGTTGTTAATTTGCTTAAAAATTAACAGCTGTTTGCTGTGAGCAAAAGCAGTGCGGCTCATTAACTCACACCAAGCATTGTGTGTAAAAAGCAATTCATGGTGAGTCAGGTATTGCTGTAGGCGTTGCCACAGTTGGTCCAGCAGTAAGTGGCCAGCAATCAATCAGCTAGTTTTTGTAAGACAGCTATGCTGTGTCAGCTGACAGCTAGCCTCCCACACCCATCACATACGCACTGCGTGGACATGGCGGCCTATTTAAACGTCCTTACACTCGCGTTCACTCTACACTGGTGTGTGTTGTTCTGACGCCGTGGCTAGTGTCCGAGTCCCCTGAATTACAGCCTCCGCGTACTTTGGCTCTGCTCAGCTTTTATGCACCCTCGAGGGAATTTATTCCCACTGGTGGATCATTTGAAATGCTCCCTGGATATTTTGTAGTATAATGTGTGCTAGGTTAGAACCACATCACCAAGTCAAACTGTATGCTGCACATCTGTCTCCGATTGCAGAAACTAATAATGTGACTGTTTCCAGAGCTGGTGATGACTTTATGGATTGTTTTTGAATTAAATCTTATCTGTATGATAGGATTTGTTCTATAATGGATCCATTACTACAGCAAACATTGAGTGAATTATGTGGAATATCTGTGTCGAGTATAAGTTATAATCCAAATATCGTATATGTAGTGAGCTGACATGACTGCTAGGAACATCAAAGCACTGTCGAAAAACAGTAAAGATGGTTCCTATGAAGTATTAAGTGAGCAAAAATCCTTGAGTAGTTTCTCATGAAAGGTGTCAGCTCCCTGTGCTGACCACACCTGAGAACGGACGAAGAGAGAAGAAACACAGCAGAGAGTGAAGGGTTTACAAATAAAAGACATGCATGTGCACAGCTTACTGAAACAACCCAAGGCAAAGTAAACCTCCTGGACAAACCAGATGGCTATTCCTGAAAAGGATGGCATCGGAAACTGTAAATTTTCTCTACAGAAACTTTACAGTGAGGTGGATGCATGACTTTAAAGACACAACAGGTTTTTAATGTGAGCTGTAAACACAACCGGGCTCACACTCCTGGATCCTGTGAGTTTTTCTCTTGCTCCTCAGGACCAAACAGCTGGCTGCTACTGCCCTCTGTTGGGCCTCTAATGGACTTGCACTCTGTCTCTGCAGTGGTGCTTGATGGAGGAGCCTTGGTGACATCAACCTCTTTCATTTTGACCTGGTGAGGACTGCCAGAGCGGCTGCGGCTTCGGCTGCCGCTGCGATGGCCGCGGTGCTTGCTCTTACGTGGGCTAGGACTGCGGGACCTCATCTTCATGACAACAGTGCTGTCATCTTCTGAAGTGACATCAGAGCTGTCTGAAGAGCTCGTGTCATCGCCTGAGGTGGGAAGCAGGATCTGAAGACAGATGGAAAAGAGTGTAAGTAAAAGTGGAAAACGTGAAATAAAAAGAGTACAGATGCAGATGAGAACACCAAAGTATTAGTATTTAGTATTTATTTATTTATTGTCATTGTCAAGAACAATGAAATTGCGTTTGGGGCTTCCATACAACCCAAAAAAAAGAAGAAGAAAATAATAAATACCCCTTAAAACCCAAGTGTACATATTTAACCCAGTGTGACTCCAATGCAATAAGACAATCCTTAGCAATAATGTTCGTAGAAATTCAGACAAAGACCTGAGAAACATGACAAAATACAACAATGCAACCCATTCAATATTATTGTACTGTGAGATATGATATCAGATATGATAGTTATGATATGGATAAGGAAAGAGCATTTGGCTGTTTTCACGTCAAACAAGCAGTGGGTTGCAATTACCTGAAATGGCTCTGTTACACCCACAATGCTGCTCATGTTGTTGCTATAGTAACCCAAGATAAAGTCTCCTGAGCCTTTAGGCAATTCCTCCTCAGTAAAGGTTACCTGGAAATCAGTCGATAAGACGTTCATTAAATGTGAAAGAAAATTATCCTTGTATTGAAGCCTACGTGCATCCAGATTACCTGATGTTCCTGTCGAAGAAAATCTGATTCCTCCTGCTTGGCCCACACATATCCCACATAGTCTTTGTAGTGTTTGAAACCCACCTATGGGAGAAGTCAGTAAAATCAGTAATACACAGGATTACTTGTCATGCTCAACCTACTTGTTGTAGTATTAATTTCACGTATTGGTTTGTTACCTTGAAAAGTCCAATCCAGTCCCAAGAACTGCGAGAGTAGTTGGGTGCCAGTTTGAATATCACTGTGGCATCAGCAACACTGTTCCACTCATCCTCCACTATGATTGTGACCAGGGGAAGATCCACCTTGTATGGGAACTACAAAGACACTTATCATAGTTATTTAATACCAAAGTGCTGTGAGGTTTCCACGATGTCCTAAAGGATAACGAGAGCAGAGGATAGACCTCATCTAAAATGTCAGTCATGTGCCTGTCAGCGGAGGCTAAAAACACTGCTCTGATATCCTGGACCTCCACAGCATTGCAACATAAGCCTGTTATATTTCTGTTTCTTAAGACAGATTAAACAAACAGCAGATTTAGGCACTTGTGAGATGAAATTCTCCCTGTAAAAGCTCCACTTTAGCACATTTATGTATTGTGAGGAGAAATCTGTACCACCGGGATGAAAGTCTACAGAAGTACAGACAGTTCTATTTATATCACTCGGAAAAGGTCAATAATGGTGTAATCGAGTAGGTGAAGGACAGCAAAATCAATATGAAAGCAAAGGTAAGACCTAATGTTAGTTATTTACAATCACTTGTTTAAGGGTTACTGTAGTCAGGCAAGTAGGGCACAGCTGACGAGACAGTCATCTTTTGAGTCTAATCAAAACCTGTGTGTAACATCAGTTTAAAATAACCACCAACGGGAATCTGATTTGTTGTGAAGTAGGATGAATTGGTTTGATTTGGTCAATGCGATTTTATAGTAAGGTTTAAAGAACTATGTTCAATGTGACAGTCTATACTTTGCTAGTAGCTATGAACACAGAGCGGTTAGCTGCTGTTAGTTTAACAGCTATCTGGCATTTGTCTACACAAACCTGTTGAAAATAACTGTCAGAGCAGAGGAAAGCCCTGTTTAGCCCTCCAGGTGAGACAGATATATGAATTTTATTTATCAAAAATAGTATGGTATCAAAAGCCCGCTCCAAATTCATTTAGCATGTGTATATATTCTTTAAATATTTTCTTTATTTCATTGTCTGACTTTATCATAAATATGCTACATTTCTAGCCAAACTACTCTGATTAGCAATAGAATATGTATTTATTGTATTATCAACTACAGACTAATTTCAAAGATGCAAAGGCCTAATACTGCTCACAATCATCCTCATAACGTACCCTCGGATCCTAAAACAACCATGACCTGGATGACTGAGAGCCTGCACAGACATACCCTAGTGTTTCTCACCTGAAGAGTAAAGATGGAAGAAACTGGTTTGTGGTCACTGACGGTGAATTCCATGTGACTTCGATAGTTGTGCTGCGTCACTTTGGCGCCACTCGTTAGCCCTGAAATGGAGCCACGCTTCCCTGCACCAGCAGGTGCCGTGGCTCTCAGACGCCACAGGATCCGGTCAGTCCAAGCTGGTTTACGTTTCTTCCCACTGGGAAGTTTCCAGAAACAAAAAGATGGGGCATGGCAAAAATAAAGAAATAAATGACGCCATGTTTGAAACCACTAGATCGAGGATAAAATACGAACTGTAAGGATTCATTTAAGCCAGCAAGAGCCTTTCAGAGGATGTGTGTTAAAGGTATCTGGTTAGTGGCCTAGAATTCATAAAAGCACCCCCGGCATCACCAACCTTGTGTCGTATGTATTTGTTCCAACATCAAACTTGTAGGTAGGAGGGAATTTCAGCGGTCCCTCCTGGAATCCCTCTAACACTGTCTCGCTGTCTTTGGCCATGTTTAGCTGTAAATCATAGTACCAATCAGAAGACGTCACATAACTTCAACAATTACTGACGCTGCTCATGGGAATAGTGTGTTTCTGTATCACCCTCTAGTGGCATTCCCTACACACTGCACCACTTCCTGACTAACATCATTTCAGCTTTCGTCTCATAAAATAAAGAACTTCTCTATACAGTTTTACATTCATTTCAGGCTGAATGCACTGAAATAATAATAAGAAAAATAAATATGGATAGAATTTCAATATACACACTCCTCAGTTGCTATGAGATGAGAACTTTTAGTGCTTCTGAGGAAGGCCACATGCAGATGAGCTGAGGTACAATAATTGCATACATATAAACGTTTGGTTTTACCTGATCCTTTTCCCATAATATTGAAAACTTGTTGTTATCAATGGCTGATTTGACCACCTGCATCTCCAGGTCATCGATGCGGAAATTAAGATCCCCGAACCAAAACACCACACTGAAAAAAAAAAGGAGTCATTTTGTGAATTCAAACAAATGTGACGCTTTAAGTTACCTCAATGACTGTGTAATTATTTCCCTCAGAAACCACGAGCATGGAAAAACAACACTAGGTTGATCTTACAGATACATACAGCATATAGAGGGGGAAAAAATGAGGATGGAGATGAAGGTTATATTCAGAGAAAACAGTTTCCTGGGCAAGACCTAAAAATTTATGAGAGAAAAAAAAAAGAGTAGATTTTTTTTTAGGTTATAAAATCATAAATTTACAAGAAAAGATTCAGAAAGATAGTTCCTAAGGTACTAGATTGAGTTTCTCGCAAAGTAAAGCAATATTACCCCTCATCATATCACAGATGCCACAGCTTCGCACCGACAGTGGGAAACCTCATCAAATTATAGCCCACTTTGCAATCAAATTTTACAGCATAACATACTGTTACGTTGAAAAGATGGAGTTCTGGCAGTTTGCAGGTCTGGATCATTCGAGTGTATGCTAACACAATGCCACAATCTTCCCAGGAGTGGATGTCCCAGCAAACTGACCCCAACATCAGACTGTGCAACGCTCAGAGAAAATGCAGAAAACCCAAAAGCTACACCTGAGACTCTCCCAGGCCTCAGTCAACATGTTAAATGATAAATTTCTTGACAATTTCTGTAATAATTTCCTTTGGACAGACAAGACCAAAGTGCAGATGTTTGGCATTAAAGCACAGCACAGTTTTGCAACCCAGGCATCTTCTAGTCACTTAGGTAAGGTATTCTAAAGTCAAATGTGAGGCCATCTGTCTGACAGCTAAAGATTGGCCCCAATTGGGTCATGAAACAGGACAATGAATTGAAGTGCAGCAATAAAATCTACTTTAATGGCCCAGTCAAAGTCCAGACTTCAACCAGATTGAAATGCTGTGAGAGGACCTTAAGAGATCTGTGCATAAATGAATGCCTGCAAACCTCAATGAACTGATGCAACGATGTTAAGAAAACCAAACCAAAGTTCTTCCACAATGACGAGAGAGACGGATAAAGTCATACAAACAAATATGGTTTCATCTTATTCTTGCTGAAGGTGATTCTACAAGCTAGTGAATGATGTGGTGTGCTTAGTCACGGGACTGCAGAGAGTCCTGTGAAAACTTTACATACGATTGTAACCTACAATCACCACATAATCATAAGCATTTAGACTTCCAGGAGAAAATGCTGAGAACGTGTCTGCTGAGAAGAAAACATGCTGGTTTGGAGGAGGTAAGGTGCAAAAGGAGCTACAATGCAACTGACAGACGCAGAGATATTTCTCATTAGCTCATCCATAATGTTGAATCCTGCCTTTTGAAAGTCAAACTCTGGGGTTCTGCAACTGTTTCCGCCTTAATGGACCGACGTGAGAGAGCGAATAAGTAGCGTCTGACTTTTGGTCATAGCTTATACATTAACCTAAAGTTTCTGTGTTTCTGTGAACTGACATACTCATGGTCAAGAACCCCAGTGGCAGCCTGGCCCTCAAACTGCTGCTGCTGCAGGATGCTCTCAAAGTCCTCCATCCGCTGATCTGAGTTTTCCATGTGAGCCGGGAGGTGGCAGTTGAGAAAGCAGATGGTGTGACCGTACACTGACATGCGGGCACTCACTCCACCTTTATTCCCCTGTAGCAAGGAGCAAGCAGAAGAGAAGTTAAGTGGAAACAAATGAATTCAATGTATGTTATTAGTGATTAAAAAGCCAATAAAAACAGTAATTAGCATGCTACGATTTTCCACTGTATTATATGTGTCTCAGCCACAAACAGGAAGTTCACTCATTAAGGAATACCGAGGGACAATATCAATATTTAATGATAACAGCAGAGAGCACAAAGGTGGGGTCAAGATGAGTCGGCACACAACTTCCCACTGTTCTGACCCACAACAACACCAAAGATGGTGCGTTATAAAACCCACAGTACACGTCGATGTCATTTGAGTTTATAAAATGAGAATTTTACTTTTGAAAAAAGTGTGCGTAGAAATGCTGCAACTAACCTCCTTTCTAAATAAAACTGTGCTTGTTGACAAAACTGCTGTAAAGCAGTTGCTTTTTGGTAAAAATATATTTTACTTTTCAAGCTTAAAACACATTAAAAAATTATTAGATTGGAATATCACTCCAGCCAGCAGTTTGCCTTTGGTTCATTTTTTTTATGCTTGACTTTTCCAAATGTTAATAACAGCTTGCTGCAAGATACCAGCATCTATCTCTATATTTACATAAAACTGGATGAAGCCATGTTTGACTAACAAAGTGCAAGAGCTGATGTGCAGATATTTGGTGTGTCCCATTTCTATATGAGGGTACGTGGGAAAGAGATACCAGCCTAAAAATAAAACCGAGATATAGTCCACTTCTCTGTAGTGCTTTGTTTTTACGTGGGAAGTTTCCATAATGCAGTGCTGGTCACAACAAAATGTCAGTAGCCAGCTCACCCAGTAACCCCCCAGGCCTGTGCGAGTGGTCTCAGTCTGGACTCCACGCAGGAACGGCAAATGGAAATATTTGGCAAAAACCAGCAGTAACACTCCCTGCATCCGCTGGGATGTAACCTAGAGAAGAGAAAGCCATGAAGAATTAGACGGGATAATGTAAATAGACAGCAGAGTTATGAGGACATGCTTTGCATAATTCGCTAAGGAGAGCAGCTGTAAAGTTCACTTGCACATCAGGCTTACAACATGAATATAAAATCTCCTGGCATCCCTCGCACTCGTCCTCTTTTTACCAACTTGCATTTCCATTTTGGCCTGCAGGAGCATGTGGTCTAGTTCAACAGCTACTTCACATGAAGCCCCGGGCAGCTTTTGCCACAGCATCTACACTTACTGAGGTTAAAAAAACCACTAAAACCTTTGATATTTGCCCCTTACCTTTCTCAAAGCCCTTCAACATCCCACCAAGCGTTTCATGATAATATGCAGGATTTGACATTAGTGCACCTCTGGTGCTATTTTTGTTCAGTACAAGACAGTGAGGAATGTTACATGCCATTTACACGAGATGTCAACCCTTCCCATGTCCATGCCTCCTCCCCGCTGCCTTCTCCAGTTGTCCACACATCCCAACCCCCATCCACAGTCTGAAGAAGCACAATCACACCCAGTCTAAATGCCCGCGGGTGGAAATGGAGGCATACATCTCCGCGTGACAGGAGATCCTCTTGCTTGCACACTAACTGGCTGTTGCATAATGGATTCTAGTGAACCGTAAAGTGGACCAACTTCTTTTTTTTGTCATTTGTGTGAGGACACATAACGATTGGGTCTGCGTGCACTTGGGTAAAGTCTGAGGAGAGGGTACCTTGGCCTGCATACACTGTGGATGAACATAAATTCCCATCATCATAATTAAACAAAGAAAAACAAAACAAAACAGAAATCTGCTGAAGGCTGCCAAGCCACATTTTGACCAAGCACAGAAAAGACATTAAAGCCCAAAGACAAATGTGTGAGAGACAGAGACAGAGCGGGGCCATGAGTCCAGCAGCGTATGTTTGACCTTGTACAGCACAAACATGACTAAAGAAATGAGCTGTGAGTGTGATGCTATTTGGAAAAAGTTTAGTGCATTCTTTATCATCTCTAACAGAGATGGACACAGAAACACAGAAAAAGAGAAGTCTTGCATTTAGTGGATTAAACCACGTTGCAATCAGAAAGGCCAGACTGCCTTTGCTATTCAGAGCACTTAAATTGTAGCTTACTTGTACAGGAACTATGGTGAACATCAGCAGAAACCGTGCAGTGAATGGCCCGAAAAAATGTGTTGGAAGCTGCACTGCACAAGAAAAGGCTTCCTTGAACAGTCAGTTTGAACCCAACAATGAGTCACAGCGAGCAGAGTATCTCAAGGCAGAAAGTATAGATGGTGTGTCTCGTTACTACGTTTCTTTTGTCATGACTAAACATCTTCCTACTGCCACAACCGTGCATCTCACTTTACTTGTTAGCCTGACAACCCCCACGACCTGTTCACGGCATTGATTTCTACTAGAAACTTAAAAAAGGTCACATCGCGATGATCATTAACAAGGTTTAAACTAACGTAGCAGGACTGCGAGACAGCCAGAGGACAGCATCAGTCACACTGTCAGAGGCCCATCAACACTGACAACAACGAGATCCAAAAATAAAACAGCACCCTGGGAGACGTTTGTCTAGCTCTTTCAACTCGACAGCTGATTCACGCGGCCTGGCTCACCATGCCAACTGAGCCAAGCATTGTTGCAGACGCAGCCAGACAAACACCGACCACAGCGTTTAAACACAAACAATACAAATGAAATCAAAAGGTCTGGTTTTTTTATCTGACAATAATGTTTTTATTCCTTTAATGTCGTATTTGATTTTGAAACAATATTCAATATATACTAGAAATATGTGCATAACACTTATTCCACATAAGAATCCCCTTTCTTGACTTTTGTTTTCCTATCAAAACAGTAGTTAACTATGCTTAATCTTTACAGCATCATTATATCTCATCTATGAGCTATAATAGTAGTACCTTTTATTTTGTGGTGAATACCAGGAACAGGAGTTAAAAAAAATAAAGGTGGAAATACTGCAAAAGGGGCTTCAGGAGACTGAGGACAAGCCGCTAAATAAAGCGACCAGTGGAAATAAAAGTGGGCTGAACTTACTGAAGATCAGAGGGGATGACGAGCCTCTCTCTCTTTTTTTCCTGCTGCTGGGTAATTTCTTCTCATCATCAAAGACACTATCTTTTTCATCATAAACTGTGGATTTGCATTACTCTTATCTCTGGATTTTATGGACTTATGGACTACATGGAATTTTTTCTACTTGTACTCAGACTGACTTATCTATGTGAGCTACGCTGTCTATAAGGAGAGACTGAAGAGTGTGCGCTGGTGTGTGGGACTGTGTGTATGAGCGTACTGGAATGAAATATGATGGAAAATTAATTTAATAAAACGAATCGGTATTTTCGTAACTCCTAGTAACTCATGAAACCTACTGGAGATCTTAAGATAGTATTTATCCCCATCTTCTATATTAGTACACCTACAATCGGTATATGTAGCTATAGACAGAGAAAGAGGGGCACAGGTCTGAAGGTTCAAAAAGGGAGACCGACAGTCAGTAAGAGCTCGACATTAGCAGCCTGGCAGACAGGATAAGATAACAGATTCGCTGACATTACACGCTTCTAGCAAATTATCACCCCATCCGTTGCTCAGGGAACAAAATGAGCTGAGAGAGTAAGAAGCGGCAAGCTCGTCAGGAATCCCACGATACATCTAAGCTGTTGAGCACTTCACCATAAGAGTGTGCATATGTGTTTACAACAGAAGCCATTACTGACCAGCACATAACCAAAGGGGCTGAGTCTCTCCATGCAGACTTCGCTCCACTGGTCTGTGAAGAGGGCGTCTTTCAGTCTTTTGTTAATCATTGAGTTTACTTCCTGCAGCCTTGAAGAAAAACAAAAAAAGACACAGAGCAGGGTAAAAGGGTCAAGAGCAGACAGACAAGGAAAAGGAGCTAATGAGAGCGTGCTTTGATAATGTAATCAAAGCACTTTTGTTTTTTCCATAAGGAGAGAGAGACATTCAAATCTGGGCCTGACTGCTCATTAGATGCATTGTATTGCAGCGCTGACGTGCATATAAACAGGCCAATCGGCTTTAATGCTGAACAAATGAGATAGTCGAGGCAAAACACTCACCCGATGATGTACATGTCTGTGTTTCCGTCACCCACATTCAGCCCGAGCAGAGAAGTGATGTCATCGGGTGGTGTGGCTGAACCCACATTCCAAGTGACGATGTGCAGCCTGTTGGAAAAGGGCGCTATATAAAAAACTCTTGCAAACACTCATCTCCTGCTCACCTGTATCGCAACCTGCAGACAAACCTACAGTGAATGCAACAGCAGATCACATCGACAATAATGCTTTCAGTCGATGTTTCACTACAATGCAAAGCCTTGACCGTCTTTCAACATTACGTGACATCGTCTACAAATCACTTAAACAGAACAGGCTTATTTTAGCTTCACAAAGTCACTCATTTTGATTCATACTCAGGAAAACTTTACTAAATTACTTAAAAAATATCAAATTAAAATAAATGGCACTGAAAGCCAGCCGCAACAGACAAACTGATAATATTGTTTCCCAGCACCTGGGCCACTCAAAGACATGCATACAAAGTAAATAAAACCTAAATCACTCATATAAATGTAAATGTGAGGACATGTTTGTCTTTGTAGCTCTAATTGGCTCTTTAAAAGACTAGAGACCTCCAGGGTAAACCCTGTCTCTCAGCCAGAGTGTACACTGGGCCAGGATCCAGTTACATGCAATACTGAGAAAATGGATTTTAATGGAGTATAACATGCCTAGATCCTAAAGTTTCTACTTTATATGCCAAACAAATCCAAGGGTGTAAGATGTGGTGAGGATACCGTCACCTCTCTTCATCCTAAATAAAGGACACGTCTCATAATCTGATACTATACTTTAAACATCAAAACTTTTAAGCATACCAATAAGTATGAAACCTCTTCCTAATGCAGGGGGGCTAATTGCTTTTTACAGTGCTCAGCATCTAATAGTGTTATCATTAAATTAATCTTCATTGAACTTCTTATCATTAGCTTAATTTTTGTGCTTCTATAAAAAACGATCCCCTGAGGATCCACTAATCAGTGTTACTACAACCTTGATATTTGGTGTTACGGCTCTGCTGCTATCCCTCTGAAGCCACAGCAGCAGTACAACCAGCAAGTAAGAACAGCCCAGGCATCAACAACAACAATTATTGAGCCTGACACAGCAAGGAAGGTGCAGTGGGGTGGAGGTGGGTTGCCAAGGGGCTTGTAGATGCGCAGCAACTGTGACTAGGCCAAAGCAACTTCAATAACATGGTTTCACTTCGTAAATGGGTTATTATGTAATTTATAAAAACATTAAATGTCTATAATGAAACTTTTCAATATTCAGGCCATTATTCCCAAATTTTTACACACAGAAACAATGATAATAAAAATACAGTGACATCATTCTGCAAAAACTTGCCACACTTTGGCCTCATGTTTACTATAATCGCAACCTTCCAGTGTCACTATCAATGAATATAAATAAATGTGATGTGTGCCACAGTTAATCTGTCTCAGCTGTCTGGGCAGGACAGGGCCTGCCGAGGCATGCTCAGACACACACACACACACACACACACAGGAAACTTGCCTGAAGTCTTCCACAGTCTGCGCCTGAGTGTCAGCTGTACCTGCCACAGAGAGAGCTCTCTGTGCATGAGGGTTCAGGTGATGAGGCACATGCCTGCTGGCAGATGGGTGGGGCACGGAGGCAGCTCTTACTGGGTGGTGGCCTGGACCTTTAGGACCAGCCTTAATGCCGGGCCCAGTATACTCTTCTGAGAGCTTGACTGCTGAAGGGTGAGAGGGTTTGGAATGACTGGCCACATTGCCATCAGGGTCACACTCCTCCTGGTTAGGCAGTGCAGTGGATTCTGCTTTGGGCTCGGCTTTGAGTTCAGAGATATCTACAGAGCCCTCAACTCTGGCAGTCCTCTGCGGCCGCCGAGGCCTGGCAGGCACTGCGTGTTGGCCAGTGCTAGAGTCGGTGGCAAGAGCTGACGTATCTGAAGGCGTAGCTGAAGTTGCTGTTACAGCTGCTGCTTCGCTGTTTGGGTTGCCTTCTGAGGTCTGGAGCTGGGTTGGATTATCTTGGTCCATTTCTTAAGATTTCTGTGACGACAAAAACAGACTGTATCAACTCAGATGGCACACATTACGTTTGTATTTTAGAGCATATATTAGAAAATATAACGCTGTGTAATAAATGGAGCTAACAAAGCACACAGTGAACTTGTAACACTGCACAACACAACCTGTAGCCTTTTTAACAAATGACACACCAATTCAGCTGATGACTAAAAGGCCGTCATAAGACTGACCCAGCAGAACAACTGAGTGAGTCATTCTGGCTCCCCGCATCATGAATGTACAATTACCTGGTTTCTTATGGCCTTGGAAACAGCTGAATGTACCGAATACAATGACGAAACAAAACTCACATAACAGAATAAAGAGCATAATGCATAACGAGACACAAAGAGGCATGTTGTCTTACTGTGGCTACAGGATTGGACATTTTGTGAATAAAAGCCTGGACGCAGTTCATCATCCTCTCTGCTTCTACCTAAGCCCCCTGCCCGTCCTCCAGTAACCAGGGAGATACTCAGTCAGTTCATATCAGCTCAAAGCACCTGTCACACACTAACACGAGGAACCACTGCACGGTCCAGAAGAGCAAAAAGCAACAGCCCAGAATAAACCACAACAGCAACAGCGCAGAGAGAGGAAGCTGCAGAGAGATAAATAACAAATTCAAATAGGCCATTTATTCACGCAACGACGTATTCAATCATTGTCCTTATCTCATTTGCGTTTCTCGACTGTGGATTGATAAAATACAAAAGCAGCACAAGCTACTGAAGTCCCATTTAAATGACAATTTTTAATCTAAGTGCAAAAAATGTGCACCATGTAAAAATCTTAGGGACAGGTCGGGGACAAGCTGGAAAAAAAGCTGATTTGGGCACAAAACGGTGACGGATCTGCGAGTCAGTGGCGTTTCAAGTGTAACGTGTGGGGGTGGTGGTGGTAGTGAGGGTGAGGACAAACCTAACCTTCTGGGTGAAAATCACAGGAATCATTGGGGACACAGAGGCAACACAGCTCCCTCGTATTTATTCACATGACCTTGAGCAGCAGGAGGTTGTGGCTTTAACGCAGGGAGGAGGGTCACCTCTGTATTCCACATGTGCTCATTAACATGCTGGTCTTTCAGTTCACCAATAACCTGGTGCCTGACTGGGTATAAAGTATTCTTATGATCCATGTATGACATTTAGTCGGGTGGGGGAGCATGAAGGAGGAGGGTGAGTGGGCACACGTGGGAGTGGGTGGGTGCAAAACGAGCTGAGGGCAGCGGGAGGAAGAGCCAAGCGAGTCAGCCCTTCATTCAGCGACAGCACCGAGTCTTTTTGCAGAATGTCTCCAAATTGATCCTCTCACACTTCCCTCTGGCACTGTGTATTTTTCCAGGCTTTAATCCCCCCTGCTCTCTTATCGTTCCACTTCTCTAATCCTTTCCCTCCCCATCTTCCAAATTCTGTTGTTCCGGCTTCCAACCTTTAGTGTATGGACACCGAACTGCTTCGTTTTTGGATGTAGACTACTCCCGAGCTAAAAACGTTCCATTTCTTTCCTCTCTTAACCCATCTGAACTAAAAGGTGACCCTTGAGGCTCTGTGTCGTCTTCTCTCAGCCAGCCACCTCACAGCCACTATCAACGCAAGACATCATATGCTACCGTCACAACAACCATACAGAGATTGTAATCAATGGTAAAGTATGTTCAAGTGCTCAGAGATGTGGAAAAATGAAAAATGAGAGAGAAGACTGAAAATCTAGATCGAGTTCAGTTCATCTTTCTAACATTCTCATTTCCTTCTTGCATGACGGAGGAAGAGCCAAATATTTGCCTTTCTGGGAACAATTACGACAGGCTGCCAATTTTTATTCCACTCACGTTCAGAGAGGAGAGAGTGGAATGATTTGATAATAACAAATGTGTCATAGTGTTTACATGCAGCCTCTTGAGGGGGTGAGAGCTGAGAGAGCCAGGAAGGATGTGGTGTAACCCAAACAGCAGGCTCCAACCAGCCTCCTTGGCTTCTTTGGTGGGATTCACTGACTATACAGTTTTGGATGACAGTCACACACTATTTTTTCTTCTATTTCCACACACGGACTTTGATCTTTTGTAGTGGCTCTGTGATAGACTGGCAACCTGTCCAAGGTGTAACTGCCTTATGACAGCTGGTATAGACTCAAGGTCAACCATGACCCAAAACTGGATGGATGGGTGGAGGGATTTAAACCACTGGCTCTGAATTACAGTACTGACACCAGTTTTGGGATCCACCAATTAACTAACAATACACTATCATTCATACACTTCACTATCATTATCATTTTTCAGGTTTTAAAATATTGAAGTTGAGCTATTTTTTAAAATTACAGCTGAAAGAAATAGACTTAACAGCAAATGTACTAAGGTCACCTTGCTGGTACTTGATTGGACTCCTTTTGCCTTTAGAACTGCATTAATTATTTGTTGCACAGATTTAACAAGGTCCTGCAAAAATTCCAGGATCTGAGTTCAATTCCACCATCAGGTGGAGTTTCTGTGTGGAGTTTGCGTGTTCCCAGAGTCCAAAAACATGCAGTTAGTGGAGATAGGTTAACTGGAAACACACAACCGTGGAGGTGAGCATGAATGGTTGTCTCTGTCCTGCGACCTGTCCAGGGTGTACCCTGCCTCTCGCCCTAAGACAGCTAGGATAGGCTCCATTGCGACCCTGTAAAGGGTAAGTAGAAATGAATGGATGGATTTTGATCCATTTTGACAAGACAGCATCACATTGTTCCTGCACATTCGTCAGCTGCACGTCCATGATGTTCCACCACACCCTAAAGGTGCTCTGTTGGATCTGGTGACTATGGAGACTATCTGAGTGCAATGAACTAATCATCCATCCATCCATTCGCTTCCGCTTATCCTTTTCAGGGTCGCGGGGGGCGCTGGAGCCTATCCCAGCTGTCATAGGGCGAGAGGCAGGGTACACCCTGGACAGGTCGCCAGTCTGTCGCAGGGCCAACACAGAGGGACAGACAACCATTCGCACTCACATTCATTCGCACATTCACACCTAGTGACAATTTGGATTATCCAATTAACCTGTCCCCACAAGTGGGCATAGGTGAACTAATCATGTTCAAAAAATAGTTTGCGCTTCGTGACATGGTGCGCTATCCTGCTGGAAGCAGCCATTAGAAGATGGGTACACTTTGGTGATAAAGGGATGAGCAGGGTCAGCAACAATACTCAGGCAGGCTGTGGCGTTTAAAGAATACTCTGTTGATACTAAAGGGCACAAAGTGTGCCAAAAAAATGTCCCCCCACACTACGCCACTACCGGTAGCCTGAACCATTGACAACAGGCAGGATGGATCCATGCTTTCATGTAGTTTACACCAAATTCTGGCCCTACCATCTGAATGTTGAAGCACAAATCAAGACTCAACAGACCAGGCAATGTCTTTCCAATCTTCTGTTGTCCAATTTTGTGACTTGTAGCCTCAGTTTCCTGTTCTCAGCAGGAGTGGCACCAGGAGTGGTTTTCTGCTGCTGCAGCCCATCAGCTTCAAGGTTTGATGTATATTCAGAGATGTTTTTCTGCATACCTTGGTTATGAGGAGTGGACACTTGAGTTATTGGTACCTTGCCATCACCTCAAAGTAATCAAGTCGTTCCTCTGACATCTAATATCTACAAGGTACTTTTACCCAGAGAACCTCTAATCACTGAATATTTTCCCTTTTTTTAGACCAGTCTCTGTAAACCTGAGTGATAGTTGAGTGTGAAAACCCCAGCAGACCAGCAGTTTTTGAAATACCGAGACCAGCCCAGCAGCAAGCGCGACACATTCAAAGTTACTTAAATCATCTTCCTTCCCCATTCTGATTCTTGGTTTGGACTTCAGCAGGTCGTCTTGACATAACCAAATGCCCTGAGTTCCTGTCATGTGATTTGCTGATTAGATGTTTGCTTTTATATGAATAGGTGTATCTAATATAATGACCAGTGAATGTGGAAAACCTCGGGCTCTATGGACAAGACTGATTTGGGAGAATTTTGAAAGTTTCCTAATTGCTTCTCTTCTAAATTTAATCTGAGGTAACCACACAGCCCCACTGACATTACTGTGTGCTCGATCTGATATCCACTTGTTGGCGTTGTTCCCACATCATCATAATTATTGTTGATCCAGGTTCAACATTGTAAGTGACCAGTCACTTTGGTGTGATGTCATAGTTGTGCAACTACAAATAAATGCCTTAAAAAAAACTACTTCACTTGCAAGATCTCTACTAGATCCAGCATTTTGAATTCTTTGCCCTTAAGAAGCATTTTGAGGATATTAGATTGTCTTTAGTGTAGCCTCTTCATTTACTGTGCCCAGCTTGCATGCAGTCTAATAAAAATGGTTCTGGTGTGTTTACATTACAGACACATTCCCCCATACAAGCACCTCCAGGCTTAAAGACTTTAATTGGCTTTCTGAATTGTTTTGCCTTGCTGACCATCAAAGCCCCCCGACTACACCACAAGTTCATTAACGTCTGTTCAGCTGACCCTCATTCATTTGACAAAAGCCACTGCGACGAGTCATGGAATACTGACACAGGTAAGTCCAACTACCAAGGGAATCATTTAGAGCATGGCTTAATTAAAAATTATATCTATATTTTGGATCAAATGGAGAAGGAATTAAATACATTGAAATGCCAATGTTTTATCCTATTCCTTGTTCACACACAGATTCCAGCTGACATGCCAGTCACATTTTGCCCTCTTTAGTGTTGAATGCTGGAGTTACAGCCAAGCAGTACATTGGTGTTGAGAGCCTCCAGAGCCATATGCCCCTGTGACAGGGATACTAATGATGACCCGTACTGAAACGACACCGGCAGCTGCTGCCACAGCTGTAAATGGCTCCTCCAGGTCCTAATGCCACTGAGTATCGCTCCTCTGTATCCAAGGAGCTGCATCTTTCTGATCAGGTCATAGCCAGGGCTGCAGGATGTCACTATGATTTCTCCTACAGTCTAACACTTAAGACACGTGCTGACAACACACAGTGCGCTGTCTGCACTGTAAAACTATGTTGTGAGTTGCAATTTCCAGTTCTGTCCATTACCAATTATAGAAATCAGTCGAATGGAAAGATTCACTTCCTAAAGCTTTCTGCTTCGAAGACTCTCCATAGGGAACATTGGTCACCATGTTGCAAAAGCAGCATCTTATATAGCGAGTTATCTTCATGCATATGTTTGTTGCACACTGTCAAGTAATTGAGATGAATGTAGCTAAAGGAATGTGAAACAGCTTCTGACCGTGTGGACTAATGTCTGCATTTGCAAGATAGCAAAAGGATCTCTCACAGAGACGTTGGTTCATTACTCACAGTTTTCCTTCCTGAGCAGTATTTAAATACAAGCCAAAGAAACTGATTTAAATCACAAAATTCTGCAACTGCATCTTTGCATCATCGCTGTAATCATTCTTGTATACACTGACACAAGCGTTGAGTAATAATCAGTCCTTTGAGCTGACATTACACACACTGTTTTGAAATACGGAGTGGAGACATTCTATCATGACCCCCACCCCCAATAACTCCTATTACATGTAAGGGATTAAGTAACTGAATGGTTTACCTCATAATGCTACATTTATAACAAGAGTCAGTTAAATGACACACACACATTGTGTAATATGCAAACATCCCTAACAAGCCAACAGTGCTTTTCATTCATCTGATATCTTGTATGTAAACATTAGAATCTTGCATGTAAGCCTGCTGTAAATATTCACATTTCCTGTGCCACAGATGGCTGTGACACCTCGGCTGGAACAAGAACAGCAGCCGAGTACTTGGCCTAATTACACTCTTCCTTCAAGGACAGGAAAAGAGAATGAAGGTCAGTTTTAACAGTGCTGTGTTGTGCATCACATCTGAGTTGAGATACTAAGTCTGCATGTGTTTGTGAGCCCTTATGTATGAGATGAGGGTGGAAAAGATGACAAGCAGCCTGTGGGCATGCGTGTGTAAAGCGATGCAAAAGGTGGAAAGACAGTTTTTAATTTTAATTTTTTTTTTTGTTAATGTCTTGTCATACTTTCATATTATAAACAAATGATGTAGCGCGCACGTGTACGCACACATCCACGGCAACGAAGTCAGGTTTCTGGAATTTTTCTGCAGCTGCTCTTAAGGCGTAACAGCAATTAACACTTCCTGTCTCGGTAACGCAAGCGTCTCTATATGTATTCTGTTTTAAGAAAAGCTGAAAGTTGTGTAACAGAAGCTCCTAATAGGTTTCAATCGAGAACATAACGCATGCGTGTCTCATTAATTATCACCTTTACCTGTTTGCGATCGTCTGCGCCGAAAATTTTTAAGAGCTGGGGTTCTGCAGAGTCTGTCTGTCTGTCTGTCCGGAGCGCCGATGGAAGATGGGGATTTACAGGAAATTATAGAAAGAAAAAATTGGGGAAAAAGAAACGCGCTCAACTTTTATTTCCAGTCGCCTCTCTGATGAAACCATCGGCATCTCAAGCGCTTTTCTCGCCTTCCTTCCTTCCTTCCTTCCTTCCTCAGCGGGAGGTAGGAGAGAGGAGGAGCTGGTGGGTTTAGCCAGGCAGGCTACATGCCTCAGAAACACATTCCCCCTTCTTGTGTTTAAAGACACAGGCTTCAAATTACAGAAGACGTCCCGGACGGTATGAGAGAGCGCGAGCGACCAAGAGCGCTTCCGTAAACGAGCAGCCGCTGTCTGCCAATGTTGGCGGACGATTACTGTGCAGAGTGAGTCAGTCTGCCAGAACTGCGACTACCAGAAAGGACACTGGGCAATTAGGCTGCAACTACAAACATGGCTTCCGCGCGGATGTACACTGTTTGCCACGAGAACACACTAAATGATGCACAATGTCAGGGTGCAAGTTTTTTAAAAAAAAAAAGAAAGAAAAGACAAGAAAAGAAAGATGGAAAACGTACATTAGGAACGTCAGATCTATGTATTCTCACTCTATGATGGCGCACTCCTGCTGTCTGGTGGTTACTGTGTTGAAGAGCGTGGGAGAAAATTAGCGAGGCTTGTATGCCTTTAACTTTCAATCAAATAGCAGTGACTGAGTCATTTTAATGCTCTTTATAGTAACAGCTGAACAAACCCCCAGATGTGCTTCTTTCTGTTTGTGGATTTAGGATTTGGCACAGCCCCCAAGCGCAACAGCGCCATTGCCGGTCAACAGTGGTAGCGCCTGTGCTTTGGTGACACTAAGAAAAAGGCAGGGCCGACAGGATTAGAAATGAGTACATCAGAGGGACAGCTCAGGCTGAGGTTTGGAGACACAGTTCAAGAGGCGAGGCTGAGATGACGTGGACATGTGCAGAGGAGGTATAGTGGATATACTGGGCACAATTATGCTGAATATGAAGCTGTCAGGCAGGAGGAAAAGAAAGACCTCGGAGAGAGCTCATGGATGTAGTGAAGGAGGACATGCCACAAAGGACACAGGTGTGACAAAGGAGGATGCTAGGGATAGGGTGAGATGGTGGTGACCCCTAAACTCTGTTGCGGGGCATATTATTTAAACCAATTTTTGACAGTCCTCAGATCTCATCTCACTGCTTAGAGACACTAGCTGGAGTTCCATAAATTGCTGCACTGTTCTTCCTCCTCTTAGATGTCTTTTTACACTGTCCATTAACAACAAAAGGCAATAAATGGCCTTCCACGGCTCCTCAGTGGTGAACATGGTCTCCTACAGCCTGGGTGTTGGGTACGCAGGGGCCACAACTGAGAACAGGAAGGCTGTGCAGAGGGAAACTAACACCAACCAAAAAAATCCTTGGCCGCTCTCTGCCACCCCTGGAGGCGATCGCCAGATCTTCCTATCTCAGAAAAACCAGGTCCCACACCTTCACACTCATAAACAGCTTCTTCCCCTGGGCCACTCAGACTGTCAATAAACACTATGCCCCCCACACCCCACCTCTGCTCACCTTCCTCACCAACCTGAGCCATGGTCTGAGAAACCCTCATCACTCAGGCCACTCACACATGGACTCTACTCAGACCAAGTCTTATCTCTGCACTGCTTCCAAGCAACTATTGTTCTCTAATGTGTGCCTTTGTCTTATTGTTGTGTATATTCCTCTTGGTTGTATATATTTCTCCTGTTTGCTGTTTATTCCTGCCATCTACCATTTATATTTTATTCTGGTACAGCATGTACAATGACACAAAAGGACTATACTATTCTAAATAATTTAATCAGGGCAGGTTTCTTAAGTTTCCTTTCTTACTTTTGATTGATGGGTGGGGGCTTTATTATAATAGAACAGGGGAGAAAAGAATGAAGAGCAGGGAGAAAGACAATCAGTAAATAGCCTCAGGCCAGATTCTAACCCAGCATTTAGCCTCCCGTCAGACCACAATAGTTTTATTCCATTTCATTCCAATTAGTTTTAAGTCATATGGGTCACCTGCTTTGCCTGATGAACTAAACCATCACCCAGTGTTGCACATTTGTACCTTATGTCACTTATTAAACATGTAATATACTCACTTCCTAGATATGGGTCAATGATACAGTGATAATGATGTATCTTTGTGTAATGTTTTTTCATTACTTCTAATTATCGTTATTGTATTTACTGCATATAAATGTCAAAATAAAGACTTGGAACTAGTGCACTCACTGTCATAAATACCGGTTTATTCAAAGAGGGGAAAAAAACTAATTAATTCTACGTTAGCCTGTGGAAACACCTGAGGGTACCTCATGAGTCTCACTGGTACTTAAAAATGCATGAGTCAAAAACGGAGTGTGTGTTTATGTCTGTGCTATTTAGGGCCAAGACTTGGGAAAAGCCGTGCACTGTGGTTAGCTTGAAGCTGCTAACAGTACCTACACTAGACCTTCATAACACTACCTGTAACAAACAGTTAATTATTTATCTTAACTTAATGCATGAACATTGATGCATTTTCACATTACTACAGAAAAAAAAAATATAACAGCATGCACAATCCTTAGTCTAGGACACTCCTTATTCTCAAGAATTCTGCTCAATGTTTACAAGCTGCTACACTGGTCACTTTAAATCACTTAAAGGTCACTTTAAATAATTCAAACTATAAATTTTAAATTGTTATTGATACTTTTATCTCCTAATCTTAAAGTGTATATTTATTTTCTTACCCTTCTTATATTTATTGTTTGTTTTTCTTTTGCACTGATGTAACCATTCCTCCCTCCTTTGAATTTTATACAACCAACGTCCCTTCCTTTCCTCCTCCCACTGCTTTTGCCATCTTGCTCTCATATCTTGCCTTACCATACTCCTAATCTCTGCTTGGCCAAAACTAACAGCCATGTCAACCACCCCATGTTTTACGGCCTCCTTTGCAACTCTGCCTTTTGATTCGCCCATACTCCATAGTGCGCTGGAACCCATAAAAACACAACTGCAAGTCCCATCATATGTATCCGGAAAAGTGACTGCTGAATTTCCGCCAAAGCATCTGCTCTACTGTCTGAGTGACTATGCTGTAGACTGACCAATGATGAACTTGAATCTGAACAAATGACAGCATGTAAAGGTCTCACGTCTTCTTTAACCTTTCATCAAACCACAATCCAAGAAACTTAAATTTACTCACCCTTTCTAATTCTTGATCATACAACTTAAGCTTGATGTCTTTACCAACTCTCTTCCTTGTAAAAAAAAACATCACCTTGGTTTTATCAACCGAAAATTTAAAACCCCACTTATAAGACCACTCTTCGACTCTTCTAATTGTTCCCTGCAGTTTCTTCACAATATACTCTATATTTTCCCCTCTCTTCCATATTGCTCCATCATCAGCAAAAAGTGAACATCCCACCCCTGCCTCTATATCATTAAACACATCATCTATCATCAAAGAAAATAACATAGGGCTCACTATGCTCCCTTGAGGTGTACCATTTTCTACCAAAAACCTTTCAGAAAAAACCTTCCCAATCCTCACTTGAATATGTCGCCCCTTTAAAAAAATCCATTATCCACCCGTACATCCTCCCCCTAATACCCAATTTACAGAGTTTAATTAGTAGGCCATCTCTCCACATCATATCATAGGCCGTTTCTATATCAAAACTACACTCTCACTGTTTGTTTGTGCTTTTCGAACTTCATGTTCCAAACATAAAACTGGATCCATAGTATTCCTCCTTCTTCTAAACCCACTTTGATATTTAGAGATAAATCCACAAAAGATCTTTAGCGGACTCACTGAGTTGTTTTAACATGGTATAGCATACCTGATCTTTTCCCGGTGCTGATAATTTAGATATTTGAGCATTCAGTACCTTTGAGGTTTTTCTGAAGAGTATTTTGGACTTTTCATTGTTTTGAATTGTTGCAATAAAAACATATTTGCATAAAGCAAGTATATTTGTTCACTCCCATACTGTTAAGGGTATTAGAAACATGAAGAGTATGCTGTTGAAGTTTCTTTAGAACAGATTTAAAAAACAAATCTGATTAATTTGCTATTAATCTTGAGTTAACTATTGATAAGTATGCGATTAATCGCGACTAAATATTTTAATCGACTGACAGCCCTAATAAAAACATAACATTTGTCCCAGTGTTGTGACTGACTTATTTGTCACCGGTGGCACCAGTGAAGTCTATTTATAAACGAGTTTCACACAAATGAGCTTCACTTGACGCGTAAGAAGTCTCAGCACAGCAGTCCTGAAAGGGACATCCTGAAAACAAAGAAGCTGATCAACAGCACAGTGAGTTCAGGGAGGTGAGCTGTGAAGTTGTAGTTTACCTCATTGATGTTGGCGCAACTTATTTCCACGGTTTTTTCAAGTGAGATTGTAAACCTGACACCCTTCTTAACTCAAGGGGAGGTCCTCCTTCCTGTTGTTTCAACTAATGGTTTACATACCGTCACCTGCTTTAACCCCGGAAACAGAGCAGTGCAAACACAGCAAACAGCTCCAGTTTTTCTTCTTCCCAGAAATGTTTATATAGGAGGATCTATCCTTTATATTTAAACAGGAGAACAGCGAAAGAAGGTAAAATACAAGTAAGTTGGATTTATTTCATATTCGGATCTAATATTTCTTGAGCTCAGCGCTCACCGGTCACTGTGAGAACTTTTGTAGTGCGGGGATCAGACACCTGAAAAGTCTGCTCCCACACAGGGTTGTGACTCATTAAATAGTCCTTGACTTGGTAAATATCACATTTCCTTCACGGGACTCTGAGTTTTTCAACCACAATCCTTTACAACAATCGATCTTCTTTAATCCTCCTAAATCCAAGATTACACAGACTAAATAACTTTGCATAGTTCACCTTCAGGATCAGTCTACCATATAATCCAGTGCATTTAGGAATTTAAAATTATGCTCTTATTAATGTAACATGTGTCACTTTGCACAAAAGGACATCAAAAAAAAAGAAGAGCACGCAGACAATAACAGAGCTCTTTCCGTTGTCCATCTCTACAATTACACCGCCTGTGACAGCCTATAGAGCGCGCATGAAATCCATAAGGAAGCCTGGAATAACCAATGAGCGCGCTAACCACGCCTGCTCCTCTCTCCGCCACAAAAATATTTGACGTGGCAAAAGGTCCGGACGTGACATAGCTGCTCATCATCTCTCCTCCCTCCTCTTCCATAGCTCGGTTACCTTCAATCATCTGCAGGTACTGGTCCCGGTGAAGAGCGAGTGCGGCTCCTCGATCTGAAGCAGGAGAAATGTGGCTGATCGTGTTGGCCAGTTTACTTCACTGCGCCTCGGCTTATGATGTGGATCTGAAGAAGCTGGAGGGGCTGGCAAGAGCGAGGGTGGAGGTAACATAAGGCTTTATTTTTTCATAATCCTCCGCATAAAGAAGAACACGGAAATAATCGTGTCAGGGCCAATTATCGTTTAAACGTGTGAATGGGTGCCCTGCTTTTAAACATTTTTGGATTGGGCGCATGCGTGACCAGGACAGATGTGTACTAAGGTGAATGGATGCCTCCGTGCTTGAATGGCCTGCGATCTAATGAAGAACACGGTCTCTAATTCACATTGTTACTATTTTAGTAACCCTAAAATCGTCATCACAAAGTGACTTGGTGGAAGCTTAAAAGGGGGGCACAGGGTGTGTAACAGGCGGTCCTGCACAAAGACTGAAACTCTACACCTTTTTCTTTTGAGATCTGTGCAGTTTCCCCCAGGGTGTCACCTACCCAGTCACCTACTTGCCAGCATCACTGAAGCAAATCATGATCTGTTGTTATTGTAGTGTTAGTCACGCCTTATACCTGAGGCTCAGATATCAGCAAAAATAGGTCGGGTGGCCTTCCCTGGGGCCGTACTAAGCGTTCTTCAAAGTAAAAGCTCGCAGTGATACCAGCACATAAATGATTTTTTTTTCTGTATAAAGATGCATTACAGTTGCAGATGACGTGTGTTCAGTAATCATGTTTCCAGTTCTTGTAAAGCCCCATTTCTGAAACACGAGCTCTGCATGTAACTTTTTCTTGTTTCTTGTGTTGTTGTCTTTCCTCAGACGTGTGGTGGATGACAGCTGAACAGGCTCAGAGAGGCAAGTTGCCCTGTTATGTGAACAAAAGTGACAAAACACTGAGAGCCAGGGGTCAGAGGCAGGCTAAAGCCTTACTCCTGCCTAGAAGTTTTTTCTCTCTGAGGAACATTTTAGTTTAGAGTTTCACATAATCCCTGACACATTTGCCACTGAAACCCAAACTGAGTGGAAAACACTAATCCAAACCTCTGTCTGCAGGTCAAAGCCTTTGTGATCCAGGATATTCCTCTTTAGTATCCTTTCACTGAAGTGCACTGTTACTCTTTAGAAATATCTGCTCATAAACTGCACGCTGTTTAATCCCTGAGCACCACCTCAGCCATAACCTGGTGATGAAGCACATTCCTGGCGCAGACCCTGAGCTTGTCCTCCTGAACCATTATTATGAAGAGCTGGACGTAAGTGTGTGTTGTGCCTTTCTTTTATTTTACTTTTTTAAATTGTATTTGTTGTTTACTTGCAGCAAATATGACACTCGTTTGTGCTGAATGTCAGATTCAGTTTAACAACTGAAGTAAAGCATCTCACCACCAACACTTGACATCATTACTCGAAGAGATTACAGCTGAAATGATGACAAACAGGTGTCCTGTGACCGCTGAGCAGGCTCTGAGCTTTTCCCGTCTTTTGGATTAAAATAACTTCAGAAGGAAACAAGAAATCTGCAGAGCACAGGTCATTCTACAGATATATCCCACTTTGATATGACAAGAATTTACTTCTAACATTTAAACTTGAACTAAATTATTACTTAACTGACTATTTAGTTACAAAAATGACAGCTTTTTCCCCCCCAAATTTCAAAGCCTGGTTGTGCTGTGATTCTTTTTTTTTTCCCTCAACGGTGTTTCCTTACTCCTTCTGCAAGTCTTCAGGCGTTTTAATGAATATTATTTCCTCAGGCTCTTCAGCCACGTAGTCGGTTATAATAATCGTGCAACAAATCAGCAGATTGTCTTATTAATTTCATACAGTTAAAAGTAAGTAATCCTTCATATGTTAAGCCTTAAGTGTAACAAAATTCAATGGCTGTGAAATTATCTGGTCAAATATGACATGTTTTATTTTATGTGACAAAAAAACAGTGACGCAGTGAACCATCTGCTGAGATATTAGACACCCAAATTAGACGTACTTGATAAAAAGATTGATAATGATACAGAACAGTTAGAATTTACATAAAATACTAAAGTTTTACTCCAGAAACAGCTTGTAATGTTTTTGTGTAATTGGGAGTCACAGCATGTCAGTCACCTCATATTCATTAAGTTCTGTCATTTAATCAATTTATGTATTTTGCACTTCCCTAAAAGTAAAGTGAGTAACACCAGTGACTTTAACTAAAAGCTTCAAATTATTAAATAAGAGAGGAATTCAGATAAACCACTTACCACTAGCAATTCAAAACAATAGACTTTTCTCATGCAGTTACACAAGTTCAGCTTTGTTGTGTCATGTTTAAAATATATGTGGTAGTCCTATTATGGCGTTTTAAATGGTAAAAAGCATATTTTTGTGGTCAAAATACAGCATTGAATCACTATACTTGACTGTGGGGATGAGCATTTTTGTGATGGTCAAACTTATTTATCACTTAACAAACAAAAAAAAATTGTTGAACTGAATATTCGAGAAGATGTAATAGTTCGGATAACGTTTTATTTGAATGTGGAAATAAATTGTAACCCTAAAGTGTTTTTCAAGTGTAATATTTTTGTAAATGCCGGGAGCATTTCCGTGGAATGACTCGCAGATCACTTTGTTTGATCTGAGGCTTCTTTGAAATTTTAAAGTACTGTTATGATTTAATCAGATTTTTCTCCTTTTTACTTTTCCTGTTCTCAGGTGTTATTTTGTTTTTAACTTCAGCCATATCTTTTATATAGCCTTATTTTTTCTTAACTCCTGCATTTGTTGCCGTGGTTGTGGTTAACAGCCTTTATCGCTTTTTTTTTTTTTTTTGCACCTGTTGTTCCTTCCTGTGACGTCTTGTATGTTTGCATTGTTAATCAGCCTCCACTGGAAAGCTCTTTGGGCCAGTTCCCATGCTTTTGAATGGGTTGTATAAATACAACTGTCTGTTATGACATTAAAAAGAGCAGCACATTGGCCAGAAAACTGTAACAAGGATCCAAAAGAAATGTAAAATGTTTCAGAGCTTTGTAGTTTCATCACGAGTGATCTTTTCACACGACACATAATTCATTTGTGCAGGTTTAATGTTTTTTCAGGTTTCTTTAAACCCATCAATGTTCAGCTCAGCTTTACTGCACTATTAATATATCGCAGATCAGTGTCTTTTGTTTAGAGCACAGTTTAATGGTCCTTTTATAACAAGTGTGTTTCCTCCGCAGCGCGTCGCCCTGTCTGACATGACCCGCTCTGAGATAAATGAGCTGCTGGGGAAACTGGGTTTCTACAAGAAGGCTCAGGCCGAAGCCGAGGTGCCGGAGGAGTTCCGCTTCTCTCCTGCCAAAGACAGCCCGTTCAAAAATGAGCCTGCCTACCAGCCTTCTGCTTCATCTATAGCCACCGAGAGTGGCTCCTCAGAGCCCAGCACAGAAGTCAAACACACTGACCTGTAAGAGTAGACATCAGCAGTAACAGTACCCCTCTAGCTCCCTTAGCTGCTCCACAACCAGCTGATTATCACAGGTGACAGAAATGTTTGTAATTTCAGAGCCTAGCAGATTACAGATGAGCCCGTCAGCAGGCCTTTGTAGACGCTCCACAGTCTGAATTTGCACCATTTTTTTTACGCCACTGTCCATTGTGTTGTCATCTGTTGTAATGAGCTTGAGCTCTTTTGTGTGTCTGTGATTGCCTCTGACCTACTGTGAAACTAAATGAAGCCTCAGGCTGAAAATCGTCTGACTAGCCTGGGGTTGATGCTGCGTGTTCTGGTGGGTTGGGCTGATGCGCACAAAAAGACTCAAGTGCATGGAAAGTAAACCATTTTTAAAAAGAAGTGTGCTCTGGCTCTTGTTGTGCTGAGTGTTTGTGTGCAGATATCCCACGCTGCCGGGACCATGGATAGCCTTCCAAGCAATAATCCCACACAAACACACGTTTGTTTCTCAAATTGGTTTATTTCACATTTAACTGTGGTGCACAGAAAAATGAAATAATGTGTTTTAGCTCTCATATATATACACACACACACATACACACATACAATACTCCACTGCTTCATGAAAGCTTTTTTTCTGTCGGCAGCAGATAGTTCTCAAATAATCTCTCAAATCTAAGAAATAAGCTTCTTTTAAATCAACTCTGAAACCAAATTTTCTTCTCGTAGAAACCCAAATTTTATACAAGTGAAATAAAATATTCATTTAAAATTATTTTTGTCCCGTTTCCTCTTAGCTACATTTAGTTAAATATACAGTTGGCTGGTTATCAGTCATGAATCCTCATGTTTGTACTGAAAGCCGGCTTTCACACAGGAAAAAATAACATTGTGGCATCTTAAGCTTATCGACAAAACCTTTTAAAAGCACGATGTGCACACCAGCGTTAACCGTATTAAAAACTACTCAAGCATAAATAAGGAGCCCTCTAACAGCTGTGTGAGAATGTGTGTGGCAGGGCAATGCAGCGGTGGTGGGAGGTGTGTGTGTGCTGTCCACCAAACAGCCAGTAATGACACAAATCAGCTGAATGACTTCTTTGTACCGAAATACAAAAAAAATCCAAACCTCAGTTTAACAGCTAGCATCTTTCATCCATACTTATATGATGGTGATGATGATGATGGTGGTGGTGGTGTGGTCATACAGGATGGATCAAATGTCCAGTAAATGTCCTCAGTAGCTGTTTGGACTTCAGAAAAGTGAGATTACAGCAACGATGTTGAATCCATTTGAATAACAAATGCAGAAAATCCCTGTGCTCACGTAATAAGAATCCTTATACTCATCAATTACATCAAAATGAAAATAACTTAATTAAAACACTTCAAGCAACATGAGTTTGGTTTAAAAAAAAAAGTAAAAGTACCAAAATTGAATAGAAATAATAAGTTTTTTCTTTTTCAGTGAGATTACTGAGAGAAGTGCAAACACATTACAGTACTTACAAAAGTGTAGCAGAGAAAAACGCACGTACAAATACTGCAAAAAACTGCAAATACTAGAAAACTATTTTTCTTTTTTCTCTCTTGAGCCGTTTCTCAGTACAACAGCAATGTGATCAAACTACTGCCTGTTGAATATTACTTGGAGTTTTTTTTTTTTTTAAACAAAGGGGTCTTTTTAAGAATCATGCTGCTGCTGATCTCTTACTGGACTTTTGTGTCGACAGTGTGTGTGTGTCCAGAATAAGCAACACACATTATCACTGCCGGAAAACATTTTAAGCTGATTTTAACTGATACATACACACATGCTTACAATCCCCAAGCCGACCATCAGAGATGTGCAACTGTTTGACCCAGCCTGCTGTCAGAGCGGAGGCCATCATCAGGTGAAGGTTAGGGGGGGGGAGGAGCCCGAAAACAGGTCAGAGGTCACAGGGCCGACCCATGGACATCTCATACCTGCGCAGGTGGTTGACCAGAGACTGCACGTAGGTGAAGACGCATTTGGAGTCTGGTTTGTTACCCATGATCATCATGTCTTCCACCTCCAGCAAAGGCATGCAGTTGGCGTGGGTCCTGAGGAACAGGCGTACAGGACAGCGTGCATGAGAAAGCAGAACAGACAGAAGACCAGCTGGGAAGGAGAAATCATCATGTTCACTACAAGTTTCTTTTTCTTTTTCAAATAGATGATTCTTTATCTATGAATATAGTATAAATGGCCATGGAGGAGGTCTTTAACAGTAGAAACTTTGCTGCTCTTCACATTTTCCAAAGCTGTTTAGTGTGCTAGAGTCTTTGGCACATTTGCTCTAAACCATTATGGACCCTTTAAAAGCTCTGTATAAATAAACTTGGGTAATGTTGGGCATTTCAATAAACAGTTTTAAGAACTGAGACCTCCAGTGTGAGCTATGCAGAGTGTAACCACAAGGTGGCAACATCTCCTCACACTCTAACCCCTGAGAAATCCCACAAAGAGAAAAAGCACCTAAAAACAGCAGATGGGCCGATGAGATAACAAACGTCAACAACGTAACATTTTTTCAGTAATTTCAGGAACTGTGGACATAAATCAGTCTGCACTTTATTTCTATTAGAGTATCTTTACAAGGCTTGACAAGCCAAGTGCATAAACACCTGTAACCTTACACTTGATAAAAACTTGGTGCACAAAGCAGGCTTCATCCTTCTCTGTTTTTTTTCCTTAACTCTGTTTGAAACGTTGTGATCCGGCAGTTCCTTTTAAAGCACTGATCTGCAGATGGTCCTGGCCCTCTGCCTGAGCCATAGTCTCAGAATACAGATACACACATGCTATCACACACACACCATGTTTGGTACTTTGGAGCTTCAGATTAACATGAAGCATCAAATATCCAAAAGAAGCCAATAAAGGAGTTTTTCTGTGTTTTACATTTTAAGTCTGTCGGGAACCACACCTCTCTCACCATAGGCTCAGTTTTAGCTGGGGTGCAACTTTAGGAGGAATTTTTGGTTTTAACCAGGCCCTTCGTCACCAGACCCCTGTAGAACTCCTGCAGGTACGTGTACACACACTTCCAATCTGGCTCACGCATCTTCACCATGTCGTCCACATCCAGCAGCTGGGGACAGTCCACTAGTTTCCTGCACCCACGGCCAGCGGGGGAAGGGGGTAGAGGAAGGGAATAGGGAGAGGAAGGAAAGGACCCAAAAAGACAGAAACAACGTGGATAGAACAGGAAACACAAAAGGCAAAGGACAGATAAAAAGACACAGAAGGAACGGGACGGAGAGAGTAGACAAAGAGATGGAGAGTGTGGGAAAATGAGGAAGTGGGAGTGGGAAAAAAAAAAGAAAGCAGTGAGCAGCCAGTGAAAAACAAAAACAGAAGGAGTGAGAAAGAACACAAAGAAAAAACAATCACATTACATTCTGTGTTCACAAATATATCCATGAGCTGACATGCTTCATGAACATCTCAGTACATACATACAGTGCGTGACAAAAACACGTACGCACACACACAAAGGCAAAACAAAATGTCAAATGAGCGCCAGGCGATGCTCATTTAGCCTTTTTGTTTGCTGTTGTTTTTTTCTGTGCACTGAGACGAGGATGTTTTTGTTGTTGTTGTTGTTGTTGTTTTTTTTAACCATAATCAATGTGAAATACGAGACACGATGAAAAAAACAACGTGGATTCTGCAAAAAACACACAAAAAAACCCCCAAAGTTACAACGACAGAGTGACTAACAAAAACAACCACACTGGTGCACAGTATAGTGTGTGTTTGAGTGCGTATCAAGAATCCAGATAGTAAACATAAACTATTGGCGGGGATTTGGAGTGCCCGGGGAGGTGAGTGATAGTGCAACACAAAGGTGAGAAGATCTGGGGGAGTGGGTGGGGCTGTGGCTGAGTGACAGCACAGTGCTGAGCTTCTACTTGAGATATCTCAGCGTTACATTATCCTGGTGGGAGCACGTGAAGATGCACACACAGCTGGGTGGGGGTACCAAAAGTGAAGACTGGTGGCATAAAAGAGGAATTTGAAAAAGAAAAGAACAAGGAGAGGAAAGAGTTTTAGACTAAAATAGAGGGACATGACTCAAGGCACAGAGGCGAGCTTAGAAGTTTGTTTTTTTTAACCTGTTTGCTGTTTGGAGTGGGATTGCCTGTGGGGATCTGGTTTGGAGGAGATTGGGGTGTCAGAGCGGTTACTCATAGGAGAGGGAAGAGTGGAGGTTTAGAGGCAGCGGTATTAGAGTAGTAATGGGCTCAGTCGTGAGTGGGGTTTTGATAAACCTGGGAGAAAGGGGGAAAGCAGGACATCGGTCGAGAAGTTTTCCCATACCACTGGTCTGCAAATGCCGGCATACAGCGACACAGAATAAAGGGGAGCGGGGCAGCGAATCAAACTGGCTCATCACTTCTACACCTAAAGGCCTAACACAGTAGTTCTTCCATTGGTTTCCTACAGTCACTGCAAATGTTAGGAAGAACCTGTCTTCAGCATGTACTCACTCTGCAGCGCTAAAGGCCACCTCAAAGTTTTGCCTGCGGTTGCTCGGGCTCAGGGAGTTGTAGTCAAAGGCTTCGGGGAAGAAATTGTGCACCAGGGCACAGAACGCCATGCCGTTACTCCAGCTGGATGAAAAATTCTGAATATCCACATGCTGACGAAGAAAAAGAAAAAAAAGAGATACGCAGACGGGGATGGATAAGCAGTGGAAACTTTCCCAAAGTATCATCTCAGCTCAGGTTCAAGATTAAAAATGAGCACTTAGCGTGGAGGATCGCTGGCTCACCTCATACGAGCGGGTCTTGGCACGACACCAGTCGAGGAGCATCTGCTTGATGGAGTTTGCATTGGGTACGCCAAAGCTGGTGGAGCGCTGGACTTTGTTTACCTTGGCCACCGCCTGATTTCCAGGGCTAAAAGAAAAGTCAGTTTTGTGTTAATATTTACATGCCTCCATCTGCTCCTTTTCTTTCTTTGGTAGCACTACCTTTCTGTTTATTCTTACCCGCCTCCCTCCTTCTCCAGCTTCTCTATCATGGCTTTGCGGGCCTGCATGGCCGATGTCTTCGGCAGTGTCTGAGCCCTCATCAGCTCCTTGCGCCTCTCCGCCTGCCTTCGCTCGATGGCGGCCAACCCGCCGCTGCCGCTTCGCGACGACGCGTCGTCCTCGCGGTCGAACACACTGAGCCCAGGAGGTTAATTTGAGAGAGTGCACAGATGTTTAAATCTGCTGTAGTTAACAGAACAAATGCCTCGTGACCAACCTTCCTATTTTTTTGCTCGTGTTAGTGGAGGTGGAAGAGGTGAAGCTGAATGATTTTGACTGGACTGTCCCTCCTAGAACGACAATCACACGGACACATTAATGAGAAGATTAAGAAAAAAAATGCAATGCACTCGAGTGAATGTGTTTTTGTAAATCCAGCAAGCAAAACTCACTGTCTGTTTTCTGCACATAACTGGACTCGACAATAGTACTGCGTGTTGATTTGCTCCCATCATCTGAAAACACACAAAAACTTTTTAAAATTGACCATTCTTTATAAAATTCTTCCCATCTCTGTCTTTATAATCAATTTTTTTTGATGCAACACAATTTTACTCTTTTTACTTTCAAGCTAATGTCTTTGTTTTGAATGTTTATAGATTGGTTTTATTGTTTTGGTTTTACTTCAGTTAAATGCTGGTTCAAGAAAGATTAGAGACTACCAGACTGAGCAAAGCGGTTCGTTTTGGTGATTTGGCCAACGGCTGACCCATCTGCCGACTTCTCCACCTTGCTCGTGACCACCTCTCCCGCTCCGACCCCGGCACGACCTTTCTGCACCCGGTCTTCTCTCTGCTGCCGGAGCTCCTGCAGGCGGGTTTCGCGTTCCTTTTCTCTCTGGTCTGGAGGAGAGGAGACGGGAATGGTAGAGAGATGATGTCAGTGGAAAAAGAGGAGGAGGAGAAGGAGGACAAGAGGTCCTAAATAAGCTGACAGGACCTCATCTGACTGCCACAAAGTTGGATTAAGTGAGGCCTTCCAGATTTGAGGCAATATGTTTGAGAATTCTTTCCACGGGACTGTGAGGGTTTCTGAGCACACAAACACCCACAGGTGGGAGTCTTAACAGGCAAGCCAAAGCTGTCAAATAAGATGTTCTGCGCAAACACCACAGACCACAGAGAGCAAATACACACTGCGATGTTGAAAACGCTGGTACCTGCACTGATGGCTGTAGTTTTTCTCAGAAAACACGCATGCATTTACACATACTGCACAGTATTAATGATTTACTAACTTAAATTGTGTCTAATATCTAGATCACCGAGGCCCTCTTGGACCCTTTGCATGCTCATTTCCACCGAATCCACTGACGCATCCACTCTAAATCTGAGCTCACCATTAGCAGGTGCCTAATGAAACCACGTGGTGAGTGCCCGCAGAAAAACAGATCTTAACTGTTGTAGGGTGAGTGTTTAACACATTAAAAAACCCAAAAACAAAACACAGGATGCATGCAAGATACCAAAAAATTTCATAATATCCTCCATCACAAACCACATCTAAGATTGTTGTGGTCTCACAATGACAGGGTGTGTGCACACAAAAAGGCAAACACAGGCAAGTATAAATTGTTATTGCACACTGCACACCACCTGTCCTACCCATTTCTTCTTGAGTACATCCCAGCATGGCCTCTGAGGGCAGAATTAAAGGCAATTACGTGTCAAGATAAGGTATAAACAATAACAAAAAAGTAGATGAAAATTAGAAATCATCAGGCCTGACTGCTTTTAAATATCTAAAAAGAAAGCCTTCATGCAGTTTGGAGTAACAGTAAGATGCATGATGTTACCTCTCTTTCTTTTACGGAGGTCTCTCATGGCTGCGCGGATCATCTTCCTCTCCTCAAAGTCTTTTGACTCATCGAGCTGTGAAAGAGGGGATGGAAACATGAGGGGTCGTTCTATGCAAATTTGCCCAATTGGTACTTTCTATGCTACAAATCTGCACACACACAATGCAGAGCTGTGACAAGGTTTAGTGTCAATGCACAAACTTTCCACACGCCTGAATCAAAACACACTTTTATCGAAATAATAACTTAAATCATTGAGAATTATGGCTCCGGCGTGACGTACCATTTTGTCGAGGAGCTCTTCATCCTCGATCGCAGCCAGCTTTTCAGCCGTTAGTTTCCCGGAGAATTCAGCAGGTTTGGTCTGAGCGCCAGAGCCATTGGGAATGAGTGGGACGTGACGCTGGACAGACGAGACAGCTGAAAACACTGGCTCAGAAGCAATGACGGGCCCCGTCTCCATCTGCGCGCAAAACGAACACAGTAACACAACACAGAGCGTGAACAGGAGCACATTTATTATCATAGACTGCAAAGAAAACCGTGACCTTAGTTGGAAATCAGTGAGCTACTGGGAGGACACTTCTTAAACCAGAGCCAGAACCAAAATGAAGGAGGGTAAAAAAGAAAACTTATTTGAAAGTGGCTGACATTTAAGATGTAATCAGAACAAGCCGAGGGCTGCTCTAACACATCGCAGGGACAGTACGTCTGACACTTCCTGTCCAGTAATAACTTCCTTGTCTCTAGGCCAGCTCCAGCGGGATGATCTGCGAGGGAGTGACAATAAGCACACGAGGCTAAAAGAAACCCTGCCAAGTTACTGTTCACTAGTTTATGGAGTGCTGCTGACACATGGATTTTTCTTAATCATACAACACTGCTGCCAACCCGAGTTTATGTGACAGATGCAATGCTTTACTCTCACTGCAAAATAGGGACAACGCATTACTATATAAAAAAGTCCAGAGGAAAAATATCTCCTAAGGGCTGAGGAGCAGAGCTGAGGAACGTGGGAATGTGTTGCATTATTGAGAGTTACCATGAATCCTATAGCAAATTCCTTTTACATGTTCATATGGTGCCGAATGCCTGTGGCAGACTATATGTTCTAGCTGTGGCCTCAATGCTTTTGCTGTAAACGACTCTGGGTCCAGATATAGCTCAGGCAGCTGGTCCCATCTGTATCCACAGCCGCCGAGTCCTGCCCACTGAAGTCCCCCAGCCAAACCAGGTCTCAGCAGGGAGGGACAATGCCCAGCTCAGCCACAGAACTGGGTGATCAAAGGTGGTCCCTGGTTTTCAACTCTTTTCTGGACACAGAGTTCTGACCCATGGGACAGGCTGGACTGAGAGGCCCGCGACCGATGAAGAATGTTCTGGGAGGCAATGCAGCCAGACAAGGTCTCTGAGTCAGGCCACAGGGGGAATGCACACGGGGTGAGAAGCTCCCCGATAACCTTTGTGGTCGAGTCATGTATAACTAAGCCTAAGTGTACCTATAAACATCCAAGTCATTGTGGAATTTTAAAAAAGCCTGTTTTGATAGTTTTTTTTTTCTGTGATGGGAGACTGCTTTGACCAGTTCCAGGTGAAAAAGTATAAATAGAAAAAATGGCAAAATAAGCTGAAACTGGGCAAAGACATACAGAAACACGATCAGATAAGATCACCCCTCATTATCACATCGGTCTGCTGAAAGGATTACCACTTAATGGAAACCAGTCACCTTGACTTAAAGTAGTTGACTGGCGGTCCCAGCTGCCTCCACAAGATTAGACTCTTCATGGTTCAATAACTGAATCTCATGCTGCAAATTTAAAATATCCCTGGAAAGGTTACAAGTGCACACACAGAGGGTATGTTACACAGTTGCAAAAGCAAACAAGCCTCAAGATGAGGACCACATCTAATCAGAGCCTTTCAGTCTTTTCTAACCTGACGTCTTGCTACTAGGCTCCTTTCTGAAAAACACTGTGCCACACGAGTTAAAAACGCCTTCAGTGGCTTTGCGGGACCTGCTTTCCTTCCTTGCATTTTCTTTCTAACTCGTGATTCCAACTCTATAAATGAAAAGGAACAAAAAGCAGAAGAAAGACTTCAAACGTTCAATTCTATCTTCATGTGCCTGCCAAAGTGAGCACGGCACACAATCTGCAGATGGCAAACTAAAAGGCTGCTGCTAAATGTAATCATCCTTCCCTCCGCCGGGAAGTGCATCCACTCAACAGAACACTTGCAGGCATCCATGAATGCGAGCCGGGACACAATTAGAGACGCATGGTGTTACAGCACAGGAATACCTCTGTGACAGACTGCGGTGGAGTCCTTCACATAAACACAATCTGTCAGAATCTGTGGCAGCTGAGACGGTCAGCTGAGACGGTCAAGCTTACTGAGAGATTTGAAAGAGGTGACCAGAGTATGTGGTTTGAACACGGGATCGCTGGTGAGGCACATAAAATTAATGGTCTGCGGATCCGCAGGTATTGGCAACACTGGCACAAAAAGACAGTCCCATTCTTCAAGTGGCTTATCTGAATTAAAGGGATCATGATCAGAATCATTAACAGAGCAGTACCATGCTGTTGCAGAGAGAAATGTTTGCCATCAGAGAGGGAGCAGAGAGGGAGCGGCACGTAGCAAAGGTTGGCGGGTGAGGGGCCGGTGAAGGTGCGTTTGTCCTGGGAGACAGAGAGACTGAGTGCTGGATGGGCGTTAGAGGCTCCTGGGGTACACTTAACTGACTATGCAGGAGACGGTGTGCTTGGGTTTCCTGAGGTGCACTGGAAAGAGAGTGTTGGGGAGTGCAGCTGGAAGCATCCTGGAGTTTTTCAGACCCAGTCTCTTGCATGCAGGATGGAGCACCACCGGATGAAGTTTTGCTTTTATTAGAAATTAAACTGGAGCAGTCTTTGCTGTAAAGTTCATGCAGTGATGGATCAGGTAGCCCCATCACCTGACACAGGGCCTCAACTTGCCTCATCAGCCTTTCCTGCTGAATCCTCAGTCTCAGGTTCTCCTCCTGCAACCTGGACATTGTCTCAGCCAGAGGAGCCACCTCAGCCGCAGCCTCATCCAGCCGGGCATCCACTCGCTTCCCAAAGGCTTGCAGGTCACTGTGGATCTCCCCCACGGCACAGCGCAATGTTGCCTCAAATTTCTTCACACCAAATTGCTCCTCTTCATCCTCAGCTTCATCCTGAGCAAGCAGGTCCCCAATTACTTCTTCGAGGCCAGACTCAGCACAAGCACTGTCTGGGCTTCCCAAAGCCTTAGGAGACTGAGAGGCTGGGAGGAAGTCCAGGTTCACTCCAGGCATGGCCAGACAAACTTTAACTCACACTGGCCAATGTCCTCTTTGCTGAAATACCCACAAGTTTCCAAAAAGTTTATCCTGAGGTGTCAGATCAGGGCTGTGTCCTATGCCTCAGTGAGAATAGAAGTGTCCTCTCAGAAAACAATGCATGACCTTTATACCCCCAGCAAATCCCCCCCTGCAACCAATGAGTATGCAGGGAATCCTGTTTCCCAGGCAGCCCACACCTACTCATTTCTAGGTGCCCTGGGCGTGTATATTTATCTCCTGCCCCGCTGTTATTCCACTGAGCTGGTTAGATCTGGGGCACTGGGGGAGGTGGAATTGTAGTGACCACAAGTCAGGAAACTCACACCTCCCAGTTCAACTTTCCTTTTATCTAAAGCACGTCCTTCACACCTCCACTGGCAGGCAGCAGGCATTTAGATGTGGCTCTAGGCCTGGGCTGAGGTGAAAAAGTTGCACACTGGTTGTACACCTCCTTTACTAAAGGCTTTCTAACAAAATACAACCTGATTCATCAGCTCAGCCATTTTGCATGATTACCATTCAAGATATAGCTCCAGATTTGGGAAGAGGGCAAAGAATTTAGGTCCATGAGAAAACCAGACATGCTGTGGATATGAAGTAAAGCCCTGTTTTCAGAGCTCTGGGCACGGATGTTAGGAAGGACAGCAATTCAAAAATTTCGTTCAAGGGTAAAGTCAAATCAGCCAGTGCTGATGTCAAGTACTTCTGTGTTAAATTAAAACTTCTTAAGATGAAGTTACTCAAAGGCGTTTTGCTGCACCACAGTACAGAAATCAAATAGTACTGTGCATACTGCATCTATGAACACAGTGTGAACAGAAGCATTTCATGATAAATATGTGATCATTGATGACAAACATAAAGACGTAAAGTAAAGTGCATCAATCTAGGATTAAAATGAGGACTGGAACTGGGGAGAAATTTGACAAAGTGCAACAGTCGCTGGAATTTAAAGATAAGCAAATGAGAATGACGTGGGCTCGAAGAGTGAATACAAATGCTTAGCGGCAGCAGGAACAATAGCCCAACCCATGGAGGACATCGCTCTACTCTATTAATTAAGTACATCCCCAGCCTTTACCCTCCGGTCTGTGAACCAAGCTTAAATCTGTGACACACATGAACCGGTTGTGTACCCAGCATGCGTCATGGATCGACAGCATGCTAACAATAGAGTTTTCATCCCTCTGTGTGACAGCGAGACAATCTGCCACTGACTTTGAGCCTAGACGTCCACGTTCATGCGGCAGCACCACCAGCGTGACCGAGAGCTTTGAAATAATCTCTGCGACTTTTGGAAAGGCCAACTGTCCTGTCATCGCCATGGTTATAAAGCTAAGGCATCATTTGTACTTGTGTTCAAGGCCAGCGATCAGCATGGACAGACAGCGGACAAAACAGGCAGGAGCAGCTGCGATCACTTAGAGCAGAAGCCAACATTAATTAGCCACCACCTAAAATGAACTCTCATTGTAATGAAACACTGCGAGCACTTAGCCGAAATAAAAAACTACAAGTCACTCAGTATTTGGACTTTTTCATTGTTATTTGATCTTAACCGGTCTCTCAAATGGCTCCTGATTTAAAAGTGATCGTCTAGAAAAGAAAAGCCGATGCTATCAGCGTCTTTTATTGGGATAGAAATAAATTGCAAGTGCTCAGGTTAGACCACCAAAGTGAAGGCCAGACCACCCAAACAGATCACAGTTTCATCTCAAAACCACTCTGGTCAATTAACATCACTAAACAGGAAGAGTTTATTCAAACGCATGCCATCCTGTGCACTCTCTTATAGTCACTAATGTGAAAAGGGTATGTGGGTAAGCTTCTTTAAGGTCAATCCTCCTGACATGTCACCTTCTCTCTCTCTTACACACACACACACACACACACACACACACACACACACACACACACACACACACACACACACACACACACAAGCTAAACCAGAGAAAGTCAGGCAACAGGTGGTCTCTGCATCTGCCTGAACCAACCCACCAACCTCTGAGCTCAGCTTAACCAACGGTGTCTGTTGTTTTTCTCAGTCTCATTAGCGTGGTGACTGAGGCTTAGTCTTCGATGGTGAGCAGAAGCTGTTGAAATATCAGCAGCAGCCTTAATGCAGCTCTGCGCTTTCTCACTGAAGGTGTTTACGTTAAACTTATACAACTACGACGCAGCTGTCTGGATGTTGTAAACCACTGCCTGCTGCTGCCAGCATGCAGTCATACCTGTGCTGTGTCGCTGGAGCCCATTGCTGATCCACCAACCTCAACAGTTACAGATAGCACAGTTGTTGTCTGGTAACTGTTTAGAAGTAATCCTATGCACAGCTGCACTTAAAGACATTACCTGCATGCTAGGATAAACCTCACATCTTGCAGAAGATTTATCTTCTTCATGCAAAAATCTGTCTTTTATAAGAAAGCTGTTATGCTAAAGGAGGGTCCACAGGCACAGCCTTGTGGACCCTCTTCCCAGCCCTAATTAACCTACTCTCAAATCTCATAATCAGATTACCACTGCGCTCAACACACGGGGGGAGGGGGGACACAAAGCCATTAAAGAGTAAACAGAACAGTGTTTGTTGTGCCTTTCCTCTCTCAATCACCCACTCTCCATTAACTAGGATGCTTCCTTTCATGGTAGAGTGAAGGATTTAAGAAATGGGGCAAATGGGAGTTTATCTGTTCTCCCAGACCTCAGAGGTTATAGTTTGGTCATTTCTGACTGCTGTAACTTTCCAATCCTATGGAAAGACCAATCCACCCAATCAGTGCAGTGTGTGCACATGCAGCACTGTGCAAATGATCCACACCTCATTTCTTTATGTTTTGCTAGGAAAATGGGTGCAGTGCAGCTTTGGCACACACTAGATTGATCAGCTGACGGGGCAGACGTATCTCTCAGGTCCCGTGTCAGGTTTTTCCTGGATTCTTTCCAATTTTGTAAGGGAATGACTTTCAGATAGTGCTGTAGTGGGGGTTTAGGTCCAAGACTTCCAGTTTTCTCCTCCACTTGTTCAGTTTTCTCAGTTTTTTTAAGAGATAAGATAAGAGAGACACTGTACACCAGGATGAGATAGTCCAAGTTTTCAGCTAATAGCACTTTTGGAGTCATGCTGATAAAAAAAATATATAATTTGATATCCGTCAAACTGTGTTATCTTTGGCATTTTTCATAAAGAAATGTTCTTTGCTAAGTTGTCTAGATACAACACAGGTTGATCCCTTGAGTTATATGTTGTTTCATGCTTGAACGACTCATAGGTCACCGTTAACTGGCTTAAAAAGCAAAAAAAATGTTCATTTGAATGTTTACAAGGCCTTATAATTAGTGAAAAAGTAGCCAATGTCCAGGGAAAACTTTAAAAAATCTCTAGAAAGCCTGAAGAAATAGGTTTTCTAAAAATTACAAAAAGGAAATGAGGGATAGTTCAAGACTTTTGCACAGCACTGAAGGTGTATTTAGGAAACATTTCCTGGATAATTTTCAGCGTGCATGACCTACAGAGAAAAACGGGAATACCCAGAACACCTCCCTCCCTCCCTCTTTCTCTCTCTCTCTCCTTCTCTCTTTCATATACCCTACAAGGGCAGATGTGACTGGCTCTGTGTTTGATAAACACTGTTCTTCCCTCCTCTCCCTCCTTTTCTTACACATGGTGTCCTTCACTCCCCTGGCTCTCTAGCTTTTCAGACCTTATAGGTGATTGTTGTGACAGAAACGCAGCAGAAACCGTGCAATTTAACTGGGTCCGCTGGAAATAAAACAGAAGATGAAAAAAAGCTCAAACTATAAATTAATAGCAGATCTTATCAAGCCTGTTACACGAGCTTGATAAGATCTGTCAGGTTTATGTGTAGCCACAATTTTGTGACCATTTGTCAAAACCATTTTGTAAGGCAGTTTGTACCTTGATGGAGGGTCCAGAGGAGAAGCTGGAGGAAGAGATCTTAAATGGTGTGGCTCTTAGGCCGAGGGTCAACTCTGAAACAGAGAAACAAAGATTTGAGAAATGTAAGACCTTAAGCTGGTGTGAAAACAAACACACACCACTACAGTGTCATACACAGCACACAAGTCTAATGACTGAAGATAGCACCACCTTTAACATAAGCACTTTCTTCACTGGCCTGGTGTGCACATTTCTATGTGACCCGCTTCCACCCACATCCAGACACGCACACATGAAAGCTATATCATAAAATACAGGACTGATGCAAACCAGCAAAGCTCGGTCTACATTTAAGAGAGTTTGCAGTGCTTTTGCAGGAAACTGGAGACACATTAACAGGCTGCTGTTACTCAGAGCAGGACAGGCAGGATTCCAAAAAAGGAGCCTAAAAACATTAAAGCGAACATGACATGAAAAAGAGCCGTGCGAGGCTCGTGACAGAGCGCAGCGCGGCTCTCGGAGTACGAGGGAGCTGTAAGTGGTGAGCGGGCTGGAATCGCACGTGTTCAGACTGAGTTTAAAATAAACTGTTTGGGTTTTAGATGCCGGTCGCTGAGAAGAGCTGAAGCTTTAGACATCTTTGTTTGGACAGACTGTAACAGCAGCCGTAGCGCTCGCGCTTCTGTAAAGCGCTGAGTTGATGCCAGACATGTTTTTCTATCATGCAGATAATTCGTCTCTGTTACATCACGACATACTGTCCTGAGTGTACTATCAAGATGTTGAGCCACATTCAAAGTGAATGTGTTCCCTCTCTGATGGCATTTTTCTCTCATTTTAAAATTCACACTCAAACCACTGACTGTAAAAAGTAAGTGTGTTGCAGACAATAACTACAGAATATGACACACAAAGGCCTGTACTGTGTGGGCGGGCAGGCTAATTCATTTGCACTGTAACAATATTCCCATTGAGTTTCGTCTGAGACAACCAGTTGCTGTTTCTCTTGTCCAAGTTTGTTCTCTTCTGTTGACCCCACAGCTCCGTACTCCCGACATGCCCACGCTCTAACAAATACCATTCAGTGCGACCGCGCCGTTTATACACTCAGCTCTAACATCTATCCCCACTCATCCATGTGCTTCTTCAGATGCACAAAACCCCCCTTGACATTATCCCACTTGTGACATTATTCCTTCAATCTGATTACTCCTTGTAGCGGCTGATATTAATGCTGACATTTGGAAGAAAAGACATATAGTCCATTAGAAATAACGTGGGCTGCAGCTTGGCAACCTTAATGAGTCCAAACAAAAACACTAGTGTGTGGTAGCTCAGAGTAAAATCTCTACACTACACTATGTCAACCATCGCTGCTCCTGGTGACCATTTAAGGACGTAGTGAGCTCCGGGTTGATGCTCCTACCTTGCCTTTGCCCCACCAGGGCATTGGGAGTGATGCGTGGGGTCATGTGGGTGATGGGTATAATGTTGCCTCTACTGGTGGTTGATGAGGAGGAAGTGGTGGTGCGTCCATCCTTGATCTCAATGGTGAGGAAGGTCTTCATGTCTGGGTCTGCCTCTCCCTGGGTGACCTTTTCTCCAGCTGCTATCCCTGGGGTCCCGTCTTCCTTTGACTTATCGGAGGCGTGCGCATCTTTTTGAGCTGGATGTCCCATCCCACCCATGGAGCTCTGCGATTGGTCAGCTGAAGACAGAGACTTGTTAGCCACGCCTCTTGGCTGAGGCACGGCCTGACTCACGGATGCAGATGCAGAGCCCACACGTGACCGTGCTGGCCTGTCTCCAGATGTGCTGAGGGATGCTGCTGAGTGTGTAAACAGCTCGGTAGCTCTGGAGACATTTGCATGGCCAGTGCTGCTGGAGAAGGAACCATTCCTCAAAGGAGTTTTCTTTAAAGATGAGACATTTGAACTCTGTTCAAGTTCTGCAAACTTGCGCATTCGATCACGAACAGAGGTGGTGCGACTTAACTGCTCCGATATAACAGCTTTCTTCTCGGGTGCTGTGAAGACAGAATGAAAGAGGGGAGTTTAAATCAAAGAAAGAGACAGCTCAGTACAGGAGAGATAAATAACTCCACTGCCCAGGCTGAATTTAGCACCGTTACAACTTATTGCTCTTGTAATCCCCCTCCTTCACCTCAAAAGCTTTCTACAAATCCTATTCCTCTTTTCTTTCCTCATTTTTAGCCTTTGTTCCAGCCCCTGTGCTTCACCCTCTCATTGTTCCTATATTTTTGGACTTTTCAGGGAATGTTTCTCTCACTTAGAGGTGATATGTACAACGCTCATGGTTTGGGATATCTAAGGATTAGAGTAGATGATATTTACTGGGGTCATACTTACAAAGATGAAACAAGATGTGACACTTAAGAGGAAAACAAAATTATAGCACAGCTTGTAGGACATGACATGACATGAGATCTAGGAGAGAGCGCTGAAGATATGGTGCATTAACAAAATGCTCCCTTCCCAGCCGTCCATTCCTTTATGGTCAACCTAACAGCCCCTACATAATTCTCAGAACTGATCTAGCAATAATTTCAATGAGGATTTCTCCAGATATATTCAAGAAAATGTAAAGATGAATGTTTAAAGGTTTTCCTTGATAAGTATCTTAAAAAGATGATCTAGCTTGATATTGACAGGCTTTCTACTTATACATCAGAGCAGGGCTCTTACCAGAATCCCTCGTTTTGCCATAAGAGCGGGACAGGTCACTGCCCACAGTTATCTAAACACGGGAAAAAACAAAAACACGACAGAACAATTAGTACAGGAAGAAGAGGAGAGCAGAGGTCAACGGGCAGAGCGAAAAATACACATTCATGAGGACTACATGGGCGGCTCCGGGGACTCCTGACCTACACAGTCCTAAATACAGAATCGACTGGTGGTGTTTTCATTATGTAACATTGTACTCGGCATGAAGATGTGAGCATCTGTTCTTTTTTTGGCACTGTGGCCACGACGGATCCCAGAGTGTTTACATTACTGCGAGGAGCCTGAGGATCAGCTTGTATAGCACGGGGAACAATAAAAAAAAGTTTGGGGCCAGTCTTGAGTAAACACATTAAGCGAAGCGACACGATGGCGTCATGGTCACCGTAGCCCCCCTCCCGCTCCATGTGAAGATCTTGCTTTTAACAGTTTAACAGAGTCAGTGCAGAAAAACAGAGAGAGAGGGAATGTTTGGCCTTTAACGCTGTGTACTCCTCTCTGACACCAGGTGAGGCCGAAGCGCCGCTGAGGTGAAACAGAGACAAGTCAGGTGCACAGTTTGTTTGTGTAACCAAGTAACAAAAGTCAAACAACATCCAGCGGGAGTTCGAAGTGGAGTGTTTATGGATGCCGATGTGACCTGGGTGTCACTGAACAATGAAGTGTCGGCTTTCGTGTCAAGAATAATGACGTGGAAGGAAAGAAAAAAGGAGCGCTCGGACGGTTTGTGCGCTTCAGTTTGGCTACGCAGCTCAGCACCCCACTCTAGTGGCGCAGTCACGATATACGGCGTGTGTCGCTCAGTGTTCAGCGGGCTCAAAGAGACAGACAGCTGACAAATGCACCACAAAGCATTCATGTAAGACTCCAGGACAGCCTGAGTACAAGACAGAGTAGCTTAAAAAGGTGCAAAAACATGGATTACTTAATTTAAGTTGTTAATTCATGAATATGACTGAATCCTGAAGCACACACACACACACACTCCACCTTTTGCCTCTGGATGTCAGTTTTCCCGCTGAGCAGGCCATTTACGGGATCTCTCCGAGATAAAACCGCCCCATCAGGCTCCTCCTGGTTAGACTCAGCTTGGGTGCCGGCTGAACCTCGGCTTCTGCTGTCAGTTTCTGAATCTGTGCTGCAAGTCGATTCACTCCCGGCTACCTCCGCCTCCTCCGATGGCACCCGCTCCTCTGAGGACATGCTCGCACTCTGATCAGATGTGCCAGAGACCGTCCGCTTCCTTGACAACAGGCCGATGCTGTCTGAAGTCTCGGAGCCCAGACGGGGTCTGACGCATGAATCCGAGACATCTGAGCCCACTCTCTGTCTGGCACAGGACTGGGAGTTGATGCTTCTGTCTGATGCCCCGGAGTTCAGCCGACCACGCTGGGAGGAACTCTGGCTCTTGTCTGAGGCTCCAGAGTCCAGCCGGGCTCTGTAAGCTGAGCCCAGACCTTTCTCTGAGGCCACAGAATCCAGATTGGGCTTGGAAAGCATCGAGGCTGCGCTAAGATCGGAGGAGTCTGACCTCTGACAGTGAGACATAACCAGGTCGGCCTCCTTGGTCACAGCTTCTCGCTGAGGCTGGATCAACAGAGGTCCATCATCCTTTACCAGGTGATCCAGAACCAACACCATCCCTGAGTTGGAACCTGCTATAAAAAACACAAATGAAATATATGAAGTAACTTTCTGTACCATTCAAGTTTTCTCTTCTGTAAAAACACATTTTCATGTTACCTAGATTCTTCTTGTATTACTAGTACACTAGAGGGCAATGGAAGAAGTAGATGGGTATGTTGGAGACTTAAATGAAATCTTTCCACAACACTGGGGCCCCAGAAAGGCCAGGCTAGAAAATACACTCAGGATCACAGGGCAGGCATGTGGAGACATGAAGGGATGTAGACATTTCCTCCAGACTGGCCTCAAGTTCCTGAGTGAGATTTGCAACTGGGCCGGTGAATGTGCGTCAAGTAGGAAGAAGGCTTTCCACGAGTGTGGAAAGCGATCATGTGGCACAGTTATATCTGGGACACGATTAAAAAAAAGGAGTCAGGGAGAGAGTGGGTTAAAAAGAGAGACGAACAGGAAACCACACTCCAAACATCACAGCCCTGCCCGCATCCCCCCCCCTGCGACAAGCATCTACCTCCAACACCCCACCATGCTGCTATATGAATATCTGAGGTTATGCACACACACCGCAGATAAGAAAAACAGAGAAAACCAAGATGTGTATCCACTTCCTACAGCACATGTACAAAGAAAGACCTAAAAACACTTCTGACTGACCTTAGTTTGCACCAGCTTGGCAACCAAATGGAGTTCACCAAGTATGCATGTCTGTCATTTACTAACCAAATCAAAGAGGGACTCCAGTCTGACCGGAGGCAGCCGACAGTCTCTTTCAACTTTCGAGCAGATGTAATCACGGCTGAGCATTCACAGCTTCACCAAGCATAGCTGACCTTTATCGGCTCATTACTGCTTTGTAGATTCTGCACAATAAGTTTATTAATAATAGTTTATCGCTTTTAAAGCAATTTCCCAAAAATAATCCTGTGAATTGTTTCAGATATGAGAGAAGCTAAAAATGGCAGCAAGCTGTTGATTAAACAGACCGAATGCTTATGTAATACAGCCTGAATAGAAAACGTGATCGGGACACACAATTAGGACAATAATGGTCCGCTACACAGTAGTGTCTATAGCTCGCAATGCACTCAACCAAAGCTCAATTACTGGTCTTTAATAAGTGTAATAACCGAGGTGAGAGCCAGCACACACACGCACACACACACACACAGCTGCTCTCCAGCAAACTCACGTTATTGTTCACGTCGTTGCCGTTGGGAAGCTGTCGTATCTATTGTGTGGCCATTTCTGGGAAAATCCCCACTGCTACTGCATAATGAGAGGCTTGCATTTTTTTTATATATATTTCAAAATAGCAACAAAACGCTACAGCCTTCTGCCAGTATATATACGGAGCACAAACAAAGGACAACCAAGAGCTTTCTTTATACTGCTTTGACAGTGAAGCAATGACCCCAGAGGAAGCCTGCCCAGTATTTGTGCTGGCTGTGAAGGGGTCAACACGAGTTCGTTTCAGCTGCTCATGAGCAGTTCCATGGTTTAATCAAACCTTAAATTTGTTGTAACAGGCTGGGCACAGGCTTCTGTAGCAAGGTGATGAAGGCAACAGTTAGCCCTGTTAGCCACAAAGTATTTTAAAAGAAGTTGTTATATTAGATGTAAACACAATATTAACCCCATTGTAGATTTGGAGCCATGCCAGCAGCTCTGGACTTTCATTATTAGTATTTTTTATTCAATTTGACAACTCATACAATACACAGTAATACAATATGATTTGATATTTTACTCAAATCTACAAGTTTAACCTCACCGTGGTGAAAAAAAAAGGAAAAAGAAAAGAAACAGTCTGGATTACTAGAGTCTGAATGATTCATCCTCAGGAACAATGAATGTCTGTCCGTGCATGTAGTTGCTGTTGAAACTTTTCAGTGGCAACCAAATGGAAGAGCAACACTGACAGAGAGGTTAAAAAAAAACAAAAACGTACGTAATCTTTCAATGATCCGACCTGTGGTGGGATTAAGCAACTTGTTTTTAGAGCTAGTACACGCTTGTGCTACGGTACTGCGGGGTCTGTGTTATTAGGTGGTTGCTAGGAACCGTGATTAGGTCATATCACGCATCATTAAAGCTTTGTGGATATAAATTAGATGTTATTGTTGCAAAATGAGATGATGCTTTCATAATTTGTTACTTTTTCTTTTCTTTTCTTTTTTTCTTTTTTGTTGCGTTGGCAGGTGGTTGCCAGGCAACATAATAAGATCTAATATAGGGGGCCTAAGATATACCTGTGTGCCAATTTTGGTTGCTCAGCTTGTGATTGTGTAAAGAGATTTCATGTGTTATAGCAATATTTGCACTGGTGCTGTGACACTATGGTTAATCAGCGATTTGTTGGTTTAGACCAAAGACTATAGCGAATGACAGGGGACTTGTACTTATACTAATAGCTAGACAAATCACCTGGCCACTTGTGCCTTTGAGCATGTCCATTCTTTCTAATGATCAGCAGCGAGGAATTCACTTGTTTGCAAACAAAATCCGTGAAACTGTGTGTGTACTGTATACAGACCACAAAATCCTGAGGAGTTAGTGGTCTCAGCTGTTAGCTTCACGTACTATTGAATAGCAAATGACGCTCTTTTTGCAAATTATGACCCAAATAGAGTCAAAAGGATAATATTTTTGTGCAAAACCTTTAGATTAATAAGTTACTGTATGGGGATCACTTTCTCAGTCTGAACTACCCCTATCCCACATCACCTCCAAAACGATCAGCTCAAAGCTTTAAAATTGCATAAGATACGTTCAAAGGAACTCGCTCTCCCCTGAGAACTTAAAGCATTGAGAAACTCTTGAAATCATAACCTTACCGGTATAGTGACACATGGTCACTGACGTAAGCATGTAAATATAAGCTTCTTCTTTGTATGTGAAATGCGGAATTATGCGTTTATGCTCAGGGCTTAAGACGACCACACCTTCAGGAACCACATGCCCACCCTGCCTACACTGTATTACACCAACCACAAATGTCCCATGTCTTTGTTGATCCATTTTAAAAAAGCTCCCTTTCCTCTTTACATTTCTATGGTGGTCTTTTTTTTTTATTGACCCTAGCTTCACCCTGGCTTAAATTGTAAGGCACAGCTAAATGCAGAACAGTGGGGAGTTTCACGGCCACGTAAAGGAGGCTTCAGTTCTGTTCTGGTATCAGCTTTATTTAGCAGAGGTGTGGTTGCTGGGTTTCCCTCTGTTGCTTCCCAGAACCCCATCACCAACCCCTCATCCATGTGAAGGACACCAAGAGCCAAGCCCATGGCTGACCAGGCCACACAGAATGACATTATGACTATGAGCCTTGGGCCAACCTCCAGTTAGCCAAATGTGTGCTGAAATCAGCTAAGCATGGCCAAAGTTAAATTTGGTCTTAAGTTATACAAAGTGGATGTTATACGTGGTCATTGGGATAAAAAAAAAAAAAAAAAGTAAAAATGACAAAAAACACAAACAGGCTTGCAACAAGACTTCAATCACTTTTACACGTTTTACAAGCTGCTCGTGTTAGCTCTGCAAGTGTTGCTGCAAATGTAGCACACTTGTTTCCTCTTAAAGGCATGAACTGACATTACTTTATTGATGGCTGGACTGACAGAGTGGCTAATGAAATTACTTTACACTTAAAAAAAGAAAAAGTAAAGGACGTGTAGCCAAAGAGATTTAGTCGTGGCTGTGAGTTACCCCAAACACTTAATAAAGTTAGATGAAGGAGCATAAAAAGGCTGAACTAACATGACCTCCCGACGACCACCTCATGAGGAGAATGGCTCCTTTGGCCAACTATTTTAACAGGCGCTCCAGAGGAAAAGGCATCAAGAGAGGCGTATGCATTTACACATACGTGTAACAGAGGTGACCAGTGTTGGTTTTGTGTTGATATTGCCTGACTAAACTTGACCTTTAGGGCATGTTTACAGTATATACAAACTTCTATATGGCAGTGATCCCTAAGTGTGACAGAAGTAATATCCTGCAAGCGTGAGGTTGTGCAGCTTCTCTTTTTTTCTTATGAAAAACAAACCATAAAACGGTGAAAATTTCCCTCTCTTTTGAAGAGTACTCGCATTCATTCTCACCTATTCTCTGTTGCTCTCTGTTTTGTTGTGTCTGCTGGCTGCTTAACTCCCAGATCTGAGATCGGATACGCTCACTGCGGCTCTCCTTCTCAGTCTCCTGTGAAAAAAAAAGAAGAAAAGAATAACATGTGCTTAGTGATCTTCAATTCAGCTGCAAAAAGCAAAGCTGCACTCAACTGAGCTGAAATTCTCAAAAGGCTCAATGCGTTCAGCCATTGCTCCGAGCAGCAGGCAGCCACTCCTCCGATCAAAACCAGAATGAAAGATCAGTTACTGTCGTAGGTCTGAGGTTAGCTGGTGATCACAACTGTCTTTTGTTTGAGGTCGAGGTCAAATGCTCGAGGCGTTGAGCATGGATGAGCAACACAGCTTGGCCAGCTGGAAAAGTAAGGATGTTTACTTTAGATTGTGTATGGCTGAGAAAGAGAGAGAGGCGCCCTGAGTGGCTAAAAAGCAAACATGTGCATTCACCACCTGGTTTACTGCTATATTAGGCCCATGATTTGACCATCTTTAGATTACCTCAGCACTTTAACCAATGCAGGAGGTCACGGGGAGGAGGCGGCAGCATTTTGGATTGAAAAAAAGAAACAGGAGAGAGAGAACAGAGAGGGAAAGATGTGGATGCCGACACTACTGTTGGGCCTCTGGTGCTTGACCTTGAGCTACTCCACGGGAAAATCAGCTGCACAAATAGGGCTTCTCTGAGCACACACACACACACACACACACACACACACAGTCTTCAAATCACCAACAAACATACTCTTAACTCAAACTTCTGGAGACTTAAACTTTTCTACTAAAGGGCAAAATTGTCTTGTGTGGAGCTTCAGGTGTTGCTCGTCACTCAGCAGCTCATTTGAAATGATGAATGACATCACAGCGCAAAAATCACTTTAAAAGAGGCATCTGGGTTAAGAATAGCACAACAAATGCTGGGGTGGATCCTGAAAAAACATACAATACATGAAAATATAATACTTAAACCAGATTTACAGCCTACTATTACTGCCAAATGCTCCTTAAACACATTCACTATCTCTCAGGCATGGAAAGAAAGTGCACACACCCAACCGCACAATCAGTTCCCCATGTGTAAATTATGTTATTCAAGACAAAAGGCTGGCCTGGTTGTTAACAGCAGAAGCAGAGTGAAAATCCTACAAATCACACCTTTGGTGTTTTAAATGGAATTTAATCAGTGCAATGTGTGATCCGTGCAGACAGAGGACCAACCACAAAGCCTGCTCCAAGTCAAACACAAGCAAGAGGCAAGAAAGAAACCCGACAGCTTTATGCTCTCTTGACTGTGACCTTCCCCTCCTTGAGCAGATCACAGGAGATAGTGGCTTGAAAGCAGAGGAGAAAATGTGATGAGACGCAGGCAAAAGGTGAATGTGGAAAATGCACAGCTCGGGTTGGGACACATGATTACATTTTGTTGCTAAAATAAGCCAAAAGGGGAGTTGAACTCCTAAATGTGATATTATAACAGTATAAATCTACGTAGCAGGTGCCCTGATGTCACTTTTTCCAGGTTTCCATATGGAGCTAAAAGCAGAGCACAGACTCAGGGGCTCGAGAAAAAGGTTTTCTGAGCTTTTCTAGACAACAATAAATGTCACCTATACACTGTGGCAAGCCACAGAAGCATAGCAGAATGCTCCTATAATGAGTCATTAAAGCGTCTGATGGTTTTGCAGGGCACAAACAGTCTCCTGTAATGAAAGCACTATGGTGCACTGAGGCGAGAGGATGCTCGCATCCTGAGCGCAGTCACCCAATCAAAGAGTCGCAGGGGGAGATAATTGTGTTCGAGCAACAAACACAATTAAAGAGAACAAGCCTTCCCTCACGTGCTCACCCCCCTCACCCTCTGCTGCTCCTACCGGGCCTCAGACAGACAGCCGTCATTTAAAACTCCCACTAAACCACAGGGAACATATTTCTCACAGACAGCGAGGCTGAGTGAAAAAAAAGGGGAAGATAAAGTGGAAATAGAGATCGAGACCAGAGTACAGGACCTGCTGCCAGCCGCCATGCTATCATTAGCGGCTTCGCTCTGGCCCTGATGGCTGGGACCTGACAGAGGGGAACCAACACCGACACCCTGTCGCTCCAGCCAATTGTCCCATACGGCCTCAAGCGCCTGTTTGTGTCAGACTATAATTGCAAAATCTCAACCTCGTAAACAGAAAAACAACTGTCCTCTCCCGTGACCGCAGCGAGGCGTGGGCCATCTGGACTCCTCTGAACCCTCAACTCCACAAAAAACAACAATGAGAGCTCAGAATGAGACACAAGCACCTCTTTTACCAACCAGCTCACACAAGTGAGCTCAACTGTGGATTAACACGCCGGGTTTTAATCCATAGTTGGATTAAATGACGGGGTTTAACTTCCAGTTTTCCGTGGAAGTTAAATCCATCACTCCACTGGTGAGGTCAGACCCATTTGAGGGTCTTCCATGCCGCTACGTGGAAGAAGAAGAAGAAAAGAAGAAGGAACCTGGCGGCTCACTTTCCATTACGGCAGCCTGAGGAACCACACGCTCGGCTAACCTCCAACAAATGAAATACAATATCTGGAATGAAGCAGGAATCATCTCTGCATCACATATACACTCAGTCTGGAGTGAGGAAACCCGCAGAAGTCGTCAGACCAGAGTCTCATTCCCATTTTTACTTACTGCAGATCAGCACATGCCAGTCTAAGCTTTCCTTCTGGTCTTTTTTAGACTTTTCCTCCTACAGGACGCTTTCACAATTTACCTCTAAGAAGTCTGCTAAACCCTCTCTATTGCACATACTGGGGCTTGTTTTTGACAACTAAGGTTCCTTATTGTAGCAATTTTATGATTAAACAACAAACCAACAAGCAGCCTGTCTGAACTGAACACGCCTAGATAGTAAGCGAACCTGCAAACTTTCAAAGTTTAGTTTAATAAATCCATTTTAAAATCCAGCATTAAATATTACAGTTTCTGTTAAACTTGTTAAACAACACTTTGACTATTTGAATGGATCTTCATGCAAAACGTGAAAACTTTCAGCTGTAGTTAGTCTACCTGTTGGCTAAAATGCGCACCGAGCGATCTAAGTGAGCAATAAACCATTAAGTACACATACCTGAAATGTAAACACAGAGGCAGGCACATCCCATTCTCCGCTCAGAAAGAAATGAGCACAGACTGACGAGGAAAGATATTTACATGCCTTTTCAGGACAAGGAAAAAAAACAAAAAAAAACAAAGGTTAAGAAAATGAGAGGCGTGTTTAGCCTGCGATAAAATCAGAGTGACATTTACCTTCTCTTCACGCGACTGACTGCCTCTCTCTCTCCCTCTCTATCAGCAGCAACCCTCTTGGAGTCAGGACGTCCGCTATTCTGACGCTCTGCTCCCGCAGCCACATCATACACACCCACGCACAAACATTTACACCACCACAAACACCACACACATACACATATAATACCAAGAAGCCACTCCCTTGACTTCCCCTCCCTCCCATTCTGTCTCCAGAGGGATCTGACCCCCACCACACTCAGACTCACGGACACTTTTACAGGTTAATGGGTTGCCTGGTTGACACATTAACTTCTGACACACTCTGCTCTCGTTTTGACTTCTTTTTTGGGGAGTTGTGCTCTTCAAAAAAACAAAAAACACAATTTAAATATTTTGTGCCTTTATGTGTTGCAATAATCAAAAGGACCCTTTCTGTGTGCTGACATTTTTTTCTGCTACATACATATAATTAAAGTTTCCACGTGGTTACTAGAAAATGGGCAAAAGGAAACTTTAAGTGTATCTCAGCTACCCGCGCATGTGAGCATTAGAAACATTAAATTCTAAATGCGATCGGAATCTAGCATAAATACAGACAAACAGCCGTATTAACCTACTAATTAAACACCTTCGTTCATCATTTTGTATACAGGCAACTTCTTGAGTCCAGGCTCACATACACATACTGCATGCCGCTTGTGCCTGCGTGCTGCTTTTCAGGCCTATCTAAGACCATCTTCAACGGAACAATTGTAAGAGGCTCAAAGAGATCCGACGCTGTGATGTGACTGGAAGGAGCCCTGCTGCTGCTGCTGCTGTTGCTGGCTGCTGTTTTTTTTGGCCCACATTCCCATTTCAGTACAGACTTTTAAGACTGCCGGGGCACAGCTGGTGGGCCGTCTGTCTGTCCATCCTTCCGAATTCAACCCCCGACCTCCGCATTTTCCCACTCCCCCTCCTCGTCCATCCTCACAATTTCACCAACGTACTGTTCAGCTGTCTTGAAGGAAGTGAGGTAAAATAGGCTTGAGTGATAGGGCATCCTGTTACGCCAACATGCCATCATCACTTCCTAGCTGAGGAGAACACACACACACAGGAATGCAAGCAAAGCACAGGCTCCAGCAGACAATGGGACTGATACTAAAAGCCTTTCATTTCTCCCCCTTTGCATCTCTGTGGTGGGAAAAACAAGTGCTTTTAAATGAAACACCAGAACTCTGATAAGGTGAGTGACTGTATTTTTCCCCTCTTTAAAAGCACAGATATGGGAGGTGGTCTCATCACTCAGGGACTTAGTCTTAAGAGCAGTGGCTGCATACAAAATGAATTTTCCCTATAGAAATCCTATCCACTGGAAAGAGAGCTTTTATCAAGAAACTGATCACTGACAGCGGATAACCTAACGTCTCCTCCTGTAAGGCTCCGCTGCTCAGCCACAAGAGGGCACACCAGCTGTGAGGGACCTCTGAGACAAGGCCGAATACTCCAGCTAAAAGTAGTTGTCCGACAGATGTAACAGAAATCTTAAGAAATCCATACTTTAAAACTTTTTTTTTCTTCAAAAATGAGACAGGCTTTTCAGTTACATGTGTGTGAAATGACAGCACCTGGGAGACTCTCCCTGTCAAAAACAATTTTCCGCCCTCACACCAAAGTCAAAGCACATTTTATCATTTTCCTCGGTTTGGTCGAACCTGAATAGGAATATGTGACAAACACATTCCTCCCTCTGTGGCGCCTCAGGCATGTGTTTTTTTGTTTTGTGTGCAGCTATATTCCCGCTCCGGTAAGTGACTCAAGTCTCATTGTTTGTTGTTTTGTGCATTCTTCACTGCGGCAGCAGAGAAACCTCGGTGGTCACTGCTGCCATGCAACAGAACGTGACACCCGTAAACGGCCCCATGCATAGATGATTTTTGTAAATGGAAGCTGACACCAGACGGTTTACCCGTCAGATATAAGTGAGATGTCAGGACTGCACCAGCACAGCGCTGTGACATTTAATCGTTCTTCTTCCCACTCCAGTAACTCTGCAGTACTCACCCCAGTTCCCATGCTGCTCTGGGACTGCACACCCTCAGGCTCCAAGCCAGAAGTCTTCCCCCTCTCCACGACCACTAACAAACATGGGCACACAATAGAAATACAGTACAGGAATATTTAGAGCAAAGTAGATACCTTCTCATAATCTCATCTCATGTTAACATTCTGGTCATGTGTGATTTTAAAAGAAGAGGAAACACAGGGGGACACAAGTTAAATTGAAAATGGGTTGCTTTTTTGTGTGCGTGTATCACCCTGTACATACAGCCTCCTACGTGCAGTTCAATGTTCACACGGGCCAGACAGCACTTAGGCATGACAGGAATCCCCTATCTGACCCAGCATCGTAGATCTGCCCTAGTAACTATGGCACTGAGCGCTCACACGTGAACATACTTTATGGCCAAGACAATGATAAGGCCAACTTACTTTTACTTTCACGTTCCACAATGAATAGCTAAGTTCATTTCTTTACCTTTAATTCTAGCACCCTCTTCTGGATGTGCACATGGTGCCTGGATGGCTCTTGAAGTATTGATGTCCAAGTGCTACAATGATGGATGCTGTAGCACATGGAATCAGTGAATGTGCAAGATAACTCTGAGCCAAAAGCGCATGCACGAGACTATGCAAACGGCTTGATTTTTAGGCAGTTTTTCAGCCTAGTTAGTGCCGTTGCCTCACAGCAAGAAGGTCCTGGGTTCAAATCCACCATCTGGCCGAGGCCTTTTTATGTGCATGTGTTTGCATGTTCTCCCTGTCTATTGTTGCACCAAGGCCCAGTATGAGAGAACCAGGGATTATTTCATAACAATGTAATAATTTTCATCTGTAAATGAGCAATAATTAGTCCATCTCTGGAATTTCTTCCTCTCTGCATCCTCATCAAACCAATTTACATCTTTTGCAACAAACCGCAAACATCTGAAGACTTGAAATTCTGACATATTTCCCTCTGGTGCATTTCTCTCTAATTACACTGGTGCAAATTATAGCTTGGTTAAACTGTTTGAGATGCCACCGTGGCATGAAGACTGCAACACCCTAATTTGATTTGTCATTATAAGACAAGATGTTTCTGATTCCGCTCCGTCAGACAAGTGTTACTGGATCCCACTCACCCTGCTGCTGCTCCTCTTGAACTTGCCGAATGGCCGCTCGGATCATTCTCCTCTCCTTGAACTCGCTGGCTGCGTTGAGCTATGAGCAAACACACGCAAAAGCTCAGTGAAACTACAAAGTGATGTGAGACGTTAGCATTACTGATATTACGATACGATATTCACCATTTGCTGAAGCTCGTCGATGTCCCGGATTGATTGCAGTTTCTGTTTCAGCCCATCCAAGTTCTCGTTGGATTCTGACCTGAGAAAGAAACGCAAAGACATTTTAATGGATCTTCAACTAGTCCCCACTCACCATGAAACAAACTAGAAAGCCTAATAGTTTAAAATATCAGACTGTAAAACTTTGGCTCCTCTGACTCTAATCTGAAGCTTCTGCCCATATATTACAGGCAGCTGAAGGTAATTTGAAAGATAAAGGACGGTTTTCTTGGCAGAGAGAAAACCCAGAGGGAACACTCCCAAATCGAGCATGGAAGAAGTGATATTACGACATGACAGATTTGACAGCCAATGACATTCCCCCCCACCCCTAAAAAAAAAGCTGCATTTATTTTCCCTTTTTCAGCCTCATATTCTCCATTTCACTCCTTGCTTTTATGGTGGTTTCTATTACTCACATACTCATTATCCTCGCTTCTCTCCGCTCTTTGGCATTAAAAAGATGCGCAGCAATGCCGGAGTGGAATACTTCACATTCCACCACTGTGAGGCACGGGACAATGGCCTTTCCTCCTACCCCATTTCTATCCCACTTTCAGATGGGTTTCTGTGTCCTGGCATATGAATACGTGCATGCATGTGCAAAAGCATGCTTTCTTTAGCAGCTTCACTGAGGCACCTCCTGTGTTATTGTAACGCAAGTCATTCGAGAGCAGCACTGAATGGAAACAATCAGGGCCCCGTCACCACTCTTATATTAGGATTCGGCGATGGAGGAGGAGAGTGGCGGCTGATTCTGTGCGTCTGCTTCTTATCCAATAATGTCACTTCTTCCCTTTACTCCAGAACAGATGATGGGATTGTGGTGCAGTCTTGAACTTTAATGAAAACCTATAAAATATGTCGCAGATCACGTGGAACTTGGGATTTTTCTCAAATCATCCACACTTTGAGTTCCTGCTTGATTCTTGTTCCTTATTGTCTTTATTTAGCAAACGATTCGACCTTTTTCCCCCCTTTTGTCATCTGAAAGAAACTTGTTTCAATTTTGCTGTAAATTTGTTTGCTTTTCATTTTTAATTCTCTAGTCGGTCATTACTGGAGAGATTTCAAGAGATAATATTTTAATTTTACTCGGGTTTACCAGAATCTGTGCTATGTTTATGGCAACATAAAGTGATTCAAATAAGTAACCCATTAGTCCACGCTGCTTAGCTGGACGACAGGTGCTGGAAAGTCTCTGAAAGGTAAATAATCAAACAGACTGCGATAGCTGATCTACGTTAATGTGACACATGACGGTGTGGGATATTTGAAAGTGAAAGTATTTATTGTAAAACAGCCACACTAGGTGGAAATTTTAGGGATGGGAAACTTTACTGTTGCAGTTTTCTCTCTCCTGTGATTTGCTAACTTGACTTTTCCAGAGCTTTCCCAGTGGAGTTGAAGATTGTTTTTTCAGCATTTCCAGTTCACCTGGCCTAGTAAACTGTCATCAGCACAGACATCTGTGTGTCTGTGTGTGCAGCTTCACCTGTGCTGGTTCTCCTTGTCCTCCTGCTGATTGAGGCGTGTGGGTCGAAATCTCTTGCTAGCCAGAGCTGCCTCCATGTCCTCAATCTCCCTCCTCCTCAGCTCCCGGATGGCTGAACGGATGCAGCGCCTCTCGTCCAGATCCACAGTTCCATCCAGCTGCAGACACCATAATAAAAGACAAACAGAATAAAGTGCATGAAGGATGGAGGCTGCACAGAGCGGCAAACATTTGGCTTGCAAAGTTTAGTCTTACGTTTGCATATCTGCACATATTCACAAGTAAATACAGCGCAGAGGCTTGCTCACATTTCAGGAAATGGCCACATAGTTACATGAGAGTCTGCAGGTAAAGAGTCACAGACCTGCTGACAGTGTAAGTACAAGGTGGCGAGCAGCACTGAGCGTAACACGTAACAAAAGTAACACATTACTGCGATCACATTTTATTTCACCAGTAATGCAGTAATGTGACGTTATAGTACTAAATTTGGTAATTACATTATAGTTACAATATGTTGTTACTTTTGGTCTCAGTAATTAATCCCAGCTCTCTCTCACACACACACACACACACACACACACACACACACACACACACACACACACACACACACACACACACGAGAGACAGCGTATCCAATAAAGTTTGGGACTCAACTCAGCGATTTTTAATTATGCGAGCCTAATTGCGATTAGGTGTGACTGCGATTAGGATAATAAATGGTGTAAATGGTGTTGAGGAATGTGTTGGAAGAGCTAGAGAATTAATTGGAGAGATTTGGGATTTTTTCCATGCATTGCAGATAACTTTGGATGACACCGTTATCATTTGCTCATGCAGGCATGGTTGGCATGTAGGATAAGCTTTTCACGCAACCTTCAGCTGTTTGAAAAAATACAAATCTGGAATCATTGAACTCCAGCTCCAAGTATGTGCGCGTACTCAGTAGTATAATTAGCTTTCCCACCGATCTCATGGCTTGGTCAGACTATAGTTTGTGGTGACAAAGGTCATGGATGTATCCCTGGTAGGGCTGAGAGAGTACTGTGTACTGTGGCTCAGGAAGTGGAGTGGGTTATCTACTAATCAGAAGGTCGTTTGTTCGATCCCTGGCTCCTCTAGTTATTCTAGTTATCCTTTGGCAAAATACTGAACCCTGACTTCAGTGTGTTTTTTTTTCCAACAAGAAAAAAAATGCTTAGATGCTTCAGATGCTCCATTTAGACATTTTGAGAGTTCAAATAGAGTAGAAGTTCCCATCCATGCACTGCTGGCTTACTTTCGAACATGTAGTAAAGAGTTATAGGGTCAGTAGGGTGATGGGCGCTTTAGAGATTTGCGATGACAAGTGATCAGAGTTCACTAATGTGACGAGACAGAGCGCAGGATTAGAAATTGGCCTGGCAACAGCTGGTGCTCAGCACTAAGGATGAGAAGTGTGTTTGTCTCCCCGGGTCAACACACTACTGTGGTGTCTTACCCTGTCTCGCTGAATGGCAGCCAGACTGCAGCGGGACCCAGAAAAGTTGAATGGCCCACTTAAAACACTGAGTGAGCCATTTCATCGCTCTGAGTGGCTGTTACTTAAAAGGCACATCTTTTCCTCGAGCCAAAGAGGACTAATTAAGGTGTTCAAGTGTATATAAAAGCACACCTGCAGACAGAAACACCACTTCAACAAGACAGGCGCCTTCGTGTCAGCAACAGCCGTGAGCGCAGGGTAGAGAGAGCCCTCTCCTGTCAAACGGGAGATAAATCGCTCTTTTTTAAACAAAAAAACAAAAAAAACACAACAGCAGGAACCTGTCAACACACGCAGAGAGGAACAGCTCCTCTGGCAGGCTTTTCTTATGAATCTCATGCTCACACACTTTAAGGTTTCCCGCTGCACCGGTTAAAACCTGCAGTGTTGTGACTCAAACCTGTGTGTGCCAACTGCCTTCTTCTGAAGGGAGCTGGATGTGGTTGTTAAGCTAAGCCCCACATGCTGATGGCTTGAAAAAGGGGGTTGATGTAGCCCCACTGCTAGGCCCATGGGAGGAAGAGGAGGAGGAGGCACTTCTCACAAGAGATGAAGAGGTCCAGTGGTTTTTGAGGTTTCACAAAATATGCAGCCCAAGCTACTCCGGCTCACAGGGGCTCTTTCTTTATGCTGCAATTTGTGGAAATTCAATGTGCTGAGCTGACTGAAAAGAAAGGGTAAGAAGAGAAAGTGCTCATAAACAGCTGGAAAGAAAGGATATGAGAAAGCAGGAGATGGATAATAGGTTATAGTAAAGAAATGGAGCGTTAGGATGACAAAGAAAAACGAAGGAGAAACTAGACCTGTGCATGACTAAAAATGGGCAGATGAGAGCTGGGTGGGAAACAGTCAGTCCTCGCAAAGGTCATTCCTCACATTCCTACTGACTCACAAGAGAAAAAGAAGGCAGCGAAATACAGCAATCAGGCACTGGGTTTGTTTCTAGCCCAGCACAGAGAAACTATGACCTGGTGAGACAATGGCTGGTTTCTGATTGTGAAGCAGGAAAATGAGATCACATTCGCTCATCACTGGCCAGTGTGTCCTTCACACGCCCGTGTTACACTAACTCAAACACTCTCCCTCGAGTCATCCCTTACCACGCTGCCGGGCTCTGCGCTGAGCGAGTGTCAGGATGTGATGGTACAGCCAGTACTCTTTTCACCAAGTATCAGGGCTAACTAATTTATTTATTCATGATTTAGAGCAGCACAGCTTCAACCCTCAATTCAAAGACAGTAATGTGTGCCTAGCATTCTCTAGCAGGCTCCAATTCAGCTTAAACTTAAAACAAAAATCATGAGAAATGATTAAACAGTGTGGAGAGAATCAGAGCATGTGACTTAAATGGAGGAATTAAAGTCATTAAGAGCAGACTCGAGCACTTCGACTTGACCTGCTCTAAAAACAACTTCAAATAGTAACGTCTAACATGTACAGGGGGTTTAAACGGACCAATCAGCAGACAGATGGCTGCTGGATTGGTTGCAACATTTATTTGTTGAATTCAACTGGCCAGTGCCGCCAAAGACTGTAACCCACTTTCTCCCTTTACATATCTGCACTTCCTCGCACAGGAAAGAAATGAGCGGGCTTAACCCAGACTAATAAAACACACCTTACACCTGGATGCCTGCCAAACAAAACAGAATAACGGTCAAAGAAGCAGAGACGGAAACATGCGCTTGGGTAGTAACAGAGTCCAGTTGGCGCCTCGTGACAGCGGCCTTGACAAAGAGTGAGCTGTGTCATGAGAGCGGAGAAGGGGAAAAATATCCCTCTGGTTACACGCTGACAGCATCTCACACCAGTGACCGTCCCTGCAGGCATTTTTCAAACCAGACCACAAACCTCTGGCTCACCAACTGTCACTGTGGCTCCAAACAGCGACACAGTGACCCAGAAAGAGGCCGTTACACCGAGACAGAAAACGTTGCTCGTGCCTCTAACAAGACGCATGACTCAGAAATCGCACATGACGACGTCGTCACACACGCAGAGTACGTTTTTACAGAAAATGATGCAGTCACTGAGACATCAGCGCCAGATATCAGCACCTTTAATGACTGCAGACAGTCATGCTGCAGTCTGGTCTGCTGTGCTGAAAGACCTTCAAGGAAAATGCCGCCACACCTGTCAGCCTCACCTGACTCAGCCGGTGAGATCCAGGAGGAAGGAGGTGGATATGAGAGGGTGATGAGAGAACAATCCTTGCTGGGAGACAGGTATTAGAGACATTACGCCATGATATTTGTGAGGAAACAAGGAGAGAGGAGGCGAATGACAAAAGAAAGTTGCTTCACAAGGGAGTTGGTAAAAACTTGCACTTGAAGGGTGCTTTGAGTCACTTCCTGCCAAGCAGCAGCTTTCTATGGAGTCAAAACCTCAAACCTCCAAAAGACATCCGACTGAAGCAGCTCAATCAATCACAGCCAATTAGAGAGCTCCTACGGTTTACCAGTAATCCCAACCAGCTGACGACATGCTCCTGAGGACAGGAGCACCCTCTGAAGTCATCTGGTACACATGAGAGACACAGGTTTCAATAGGACTATGTTTCGGGAGGCCAATTTAATTTTAATTTGCCCGATATAGAAACTGCACCAGATGTGGTTAAAAAGGTGGGGATTTAAGGTAGTCACAATATTGGCATCAACTACATCATAAAAACTGCCCTCTGTGGGTCTTGTGCTGTCAAAACAGCTTAGGCTAGGGGAGGTGCTGTCCCACACACTCAGATTTGGTTGGCTCAAGTGGAGGCAACTTTTCTAAAACCTGAAGATGTTACCAGACAGAGTAGCTTGTGACATCTTGTCTAGTGACATCAGTTTTAATATGTAAAACTTTTTTAAAAATTAGCCCAAAAAAAACACCCTTTATCTTCTGTTTTTGCTTATACTTATACTTATATATACTTACTTATACTGTTTATTAACTGAGAGTGTTACATTCAAATGCCAAACATATTAGATAGGTTTGTTAGATATGTCAAAATGAACTCCTAGCATAGTCCCACACAAAGACAGGTTACTCTTTGTCCTACATTTAATGTGCTGGAGTCTTTTCACCGTAGCTGTAGCCTGTCAATCATGGGCCCACAAGACCTCCAAGGCGACTTGGCAAAAATCTGTCCACAGACAAATCAAAGCCTGCCAAAGTACTCAAAACTGCCTTTGTAGTAGTTCCCATGACCGCTGGTATTTTCAGGACTACATTTTGACATTGTGAAACATGTGAAAACATGCAGTGCTTAGACAGGATTAATATACAAATGATGTGTCAACCTCTATTCTTTTCCCAGCGTTAGATCATTGTTTGGTAATAACGCAGAGCAGTACACAGCCTCTGAATGTCTGAGCATCTTTAACAAATAGACCACTTATTATATGAAAGCTCTGGCTTTCAGACGTTTTTGTGCACTGGGTTGAATGGTAACACACAGGAGCCTTGATGGGAACATGAAACGTTGCGTGCTGAAAATTTCTTTTTTTTTTTAAATTTTAAATTTTTTAATTTGCCTGTATTAGTCAAAAAATATGATTTCTTCTGCAGCTGTATATATTTAAATATATAAGAGGTTTGCATGTACTTTACAACACTAAACTCAGGTATTACAAGTATAAAAGTTAGCTGTAAAAACTGCATTACTGTTGAACAACGCTGTGAGAAGAGGTTCACAAAAGTTGGGTCAAACGTTGCAGCTTGTTTTGTGAACCACATCATTCACACACACACACACACACACACACACACACACACACACACACACACACACACACACACACACACACACTGCTTGTGTAAATAAGAATATATGAAGCTGAAGGAGAATCTAAAATAATAATAAATAATATATACGGAAAAGCTTGACATGGCATGCAAACGAAAAACCAAATACAGTAAATAAACAAACCAAAGGTTTTATAATTAAAAATTCTCCAAAACCAACATTTTCTTTGATTGACTCATAACAAATTAATAGGGGTCAAATTTAGTGTGAACAATATCACAAAAATGCATTTTTGTGATATTGAGCCCATTTTCTGAAGAAACTGCAATGTGAATGCTGATAGCTGAATGTCTTGAGCTCATATGACATATCTGCTGAATTTTAAGTTAAAAAATGTTGAATGAGCTGAAAAATACAGAATTTTTCACCTGAAAACAAAAGTGCAGAACTGTTGAAAGCTGACATTCACACAGAAGAAGTTGAAAAGTAGCTCACAATGTTTTAAAGTGTAAATTAGAAAAAGCTGAGTAATGAGAAAAGAAAATTCAGAGTCAGAAAACATCTGAATGAATATTAAAAGTTCATATTCATTCTGAATGACTGAAATGTGATCCCTCTACTTGGATCCACACAGTTCAAAAAGTTTACAACTCTGAGCTTTGGAAGACACACTGTTGGAAAGAGAATAACGATGGCTACGTTTTGAGGGTAAAATGATGGCTGTAGAGCAAACACTGTGGACACAGCAGCAGTTTTAAGATGAATCTTGGCAGAGTGACAAACAGAGCTCATTAAGCAGGCAGGTGTGAGCCTGGTTGCTATAGCAACTCCAGCCAGTGGCACCAGACACACACAGACAGACATGCGCCCGTCTGCTGCTGGTTTAAATAAACAGAAAAGTGAGCCCAAAACAAATGCTTCCCAAGAGAAAACTACAAGTCGTATTGACAAAATCCTTTTGCTGTGAGCGCCAGCAATGTCCAGTCTACAGAATTCTCAGTTTTCATGCCTGTGGAGTTTATTATATGGACGTGGCTATTAAAATAAACAAGAGCAAACCTGAAATTTTGCAACAGACAAAATACATACAAAACATAAAGGATCAGAATTACCAGGGTCTCCCCATAAGAGAATTGAGGCCAATTTTACAAATTATCGAATGAAATGAAATCAAATATCAAATGCTCTGTACCACCTCAGTTCTTTGGGAATAGTGCATGCTGACCTCAAACCTGGAAACATAATAGTTGAGTCTCCCGTTAAAGTCAAAGTTATTGACTTTGGCCTAGCACGTCCTGTGTCTGTAGTGATTCCTGGTACCTGTGTGCAGACAATTTGGTATGAAGTTATGCCTCATATTCCATATAATGAAGCAATTGACATGTGGTCTCTGGGGCTGGTAGCTGTGGAACTTGCTATGGGGGTGCCCCTACCCTGGGAAAATGGATTACGATGCTTTAAAATTCAGACTGTGGCATGGCCAAAACGACCACAGCAAACAGCGCTGGACATTTAAGGCAGAAGAACAATTTCAGTATGAGACAGGATACCAATCCAACGACACTCGAAATATAACACTGCAGCATCTTGATGACCTCAAACAAGTAATCACAGTTAGAACAGGACCTGAAAGTGATACAGATTTATTGGTCAGCCTGATTAAACGGATGTTGGCCTTGGATGCAAACCAGCGCATCAAACCCTTGGAGGTTCTCAAGCATCCCTTTTTTGACCCTGGCCTGAGAGTTCCCCCTGCATTAAAATGAGAAGCAGAGGGAGACAAAAGTCTCCAGCATTGCTTCTTTGACCCCAGACAAAAGTGACAAAACCACAAGCAGGGGTTGGAAAAAGCAATCAGAAGAAGAAATCAGCAGAAATCCACTGCAAACACTTATCTACAATTCAAACCCAATACTCCTTTAAAACTGATAACAACAGCTTAAGATTTTAACAAAAAAGTAATTAAGTTGCTCCAATATTTATCACTTTGGCTTTTTAAAAAAAAAATAATTATTTTCACTCCCCCCACCCCAACCAGTCGCGGCTCACAGGGAATCCTCTGATTGTTGGAGTGGCCAAATACTGTAAGGTAGGGGTCTCAAACTCCAGTCCTCAAGAGCTACTGTGTGTTATAGTAGCTCTCGAGGACTGGAGTTATAGAGACTCCTGCTCTAGGGGAACTAGCAATTCTTGTGAAAATTTAAAAAACATCCTTAAAAACAACAACAATAACAACAACCAGCAAATATGGTCTTGAACGTGGGCACAATTTTGGTGAAAATCCACTAAGTACTCACTGTTTCAAGTTCATACCAATATTCAAAGTGGAGCAGCGGACACCTTACCATGACATCAATCCTTCAATGAGACCCCAAACACCATGTTTACACTGGTAAATTGGATACAAATTAATTAAATAAACCAGCTTTAAGCATCAACTAAGTCTTGTCTGTAATTCTTCAAAAATACAGAGCTACCCTTCAGCTTCCTAGTAGACAAACTGTCATGGTACTGGGTCTGGTGACCCAGGGTTCTTATGTTTTTGAGTTGTGTTAATATTGCAGTGTCAGTCATGTTTTTTTTGTTGTTGTTGTTGTTTTTTTTGTCTGTATGGGATTTGTGCTTATGTATAGTTTTTAGTCTTTAGGGTTCTGTCTCAGTTTCTTCCCTGTCTTTCCGTATTTCATGTTCCCTCTCTGTCTCTCCAGTCAGTAATGCTTCTCCATATTTTTCATGCTTCCTGTTTTATCTTGATAGTCCTTGTCCTGCATTCGATGTATTCAATTTTGCTTCCCCTTTGTCATGTTATGTCAGATTAGCCCCCAGCTGTGTTCCCACCTGTTCCCACCTCTCATTATCCTGCCTGTCCTCAGTCTCCCTCTGTTTGAACATTTTCTCTGAAATTAAAATACATTTTCCAAGTGGCAATCCTTCTTGCCCGGATGGACTCTTTTATTTTGTGTTATAGGCTACAGCTTCATAGTGTTCATAGTAAGCAAGTCTCCGTTTCAAGTATGAAGAGAAGACTTCAAGCTGCAGGTTTGAGAGGACGAGTTGCAGCAAGAAAGCCATTGCTAAGACATCAGAAGAAGACAAAGAGGCTTGCCTGGGCCATGAAACACTGCTATTGGACTACTGTAGACTGGAAGAAGGTGTTATGGACTGATGAATGATAATTTGAAATCTTTGGTTCGTCACACAGGATCTTTGTACGCCTTCGAGTAGGCAAAATGATAGTTCCACAGTGTGTGGCATCAACTGTTAAACAAGGAGGAGGAAATGTGATAGTCTGGATCCAGGGTCGGTGACTGAGAGTGAGAGACACCCTGAACCCAAACGGCTACCACAGCATTCTGCAGCACCCTCTGGTATGCACCTAGTTGGTGAAGGTTTTATCCTACAGCAAGATAATGACCCAAAACATAAGCCCAGTGTCTGAGACCCCTCAGACCAAGTGACCTTTTGACTCTCAGTGGGTGTGTGCAGGTCTCGTCTCATTTTGCTGTTTTTTTTACTGAAAGCTAGGACTTGTACAGTTTTACACAAAGGTCTCAAGTATGTGGTTGTGCATCCATGTGCATGAATATAAAGGAGAGGTAGGGGGTACTGTGTTTTTGTGCATGAACAGAGCCCTAGAGTAATAATTTCCAGAGTAGACTGAGGTTTGAGTGCAGCCAGGCAGCTGATTGGATCAGTCCTGTGTCAAGTCCACAAGTGAGTGTGGCCTTATAAGGAAACACGGGACGCTTCTTTAAGCAAAAGCTGAAATAGATTAGCAGCTGCCACCGAGGAAGCTGGGCTGCTACTGACAAACAAACAAACAAACAAACAAACAAAAAAAAAAAAACAGAGAAGTGAGGGTGAGTAAAGCTCAGAGTAATTTTAATTACCATATAATGCCCTTGTTGGTTTTCTTCAGGGCAAAACTCCAAGATTTAATGATTGATCAAGTGGATCAATTACCTCACAATGCCTGCATACAGTAGGTCTCCACACACACAGACAAAGATAGGTGGAAATATAATCAGGATAGCAACAGAAAGCCCTGCGAGGCAGAGGACACCTGGTTCTGGAGAGGAGGCAGTTTCAGTTGCCTTTCAGCTGAAAACCAAACTCAAGGTTAGAAGTCATTGTGTTACAGAGCACTCTGAGCCTCCATTGTCTGTGATGAAGAAAAAGAAGGAGCATCTATGAAATATACAGGTAAGTGAGGGAGAGATAACTGTGCATGTGCCAACGTGCTTGCAGCAAGTGCAGTTGCACGTGTAGGAAAGCTTAAAATGATTTCAATAGACAGACCTGGGAAAACACTGTCCCCCTTTACACTAGAGGTAGCAGCCACAAAGAACAGACACATAGAGGAATGCGCGGGGGCCACGAGGGTGGGGTGGGGGGGGTGGTATAGTAATCAACAATGCCCTATAGGGCCGTAATGATGCACTGAAGACAGATCTGGACTCGAATGTGCTGTATTCATTTAGTCTCACATTAGTGCAAACAACTCCACACACTGAAGGATTAATCAGCGCATGCTTCATTGTGCACACATGGTCGGCACTCTGATCTAAACTGCAAAATAATTACTGTTCGGCTGTGTGCAGGACCTCAAAGTTATTTCAGATCTTTGCTGCACTGCTGCGTCTCAGCACACTAAAAATCAGCTCTGCTGTGTAATTCTCTTTGGTCTCGTTCAGCCACTCCTGTGAAAGTGCTTGCCTCCAGACCCGCTGGTCAGGTCGCAGTGAGGTATCCAGGTCGAGCAGGAAAACTGTGACCCACATTTGGGAGCCACTCTCGTAACAGGGTTTATGCCTCACTGTTCCTTAGTACTTTCATTTCTGATACTGAATCTTATCTGTAGGAGCTGGTTCTTGAAGCTGAAATTGTAGTTTAAAAAAAACCCCAAAACACCTTATTTGCTTTTAAAAAAAACATTTGTATATTCCCATCCAGGAGGAACGAGCCTTTCAAAAATCCCACTGCATCCTACACTACAGTTGCACTGTCCTGTGAGAAGACTTTGAAAGTGTATGATGAATCTTCTCTAAATATGCTACATCGCTGGTCAAACCAAAGCCCTGCGTGACCGACTCATTTAGTTTAATGATGGAGGGCCAGAAGGCAGAAGTGGTGTCCCACAGGAAGAAAAAGAGAGGGATAAATGAAGCAATTTGGGATGCTGCAGAGCACAAACTGTTTGTTATAAAAGATCCCAGAGAGGCAGCAATAAAAATCCTGCGTATAACAATGATACAGAGACAGACTGAGAGAGGCAAACAAAATTTAACAGATCAGCAGTGTACATCTCAAGAATGCCACGACATTAACAAGGCCGAGCTGGAAAGCAAAACATAAACATCCGCCTGATGAGTTCTAGGGACTCAGGAAATGCCTCTTTCCTCAGGAAGTTAATATAGAAAAAAAAAACTAACAAAGAAAAACAGTGTTTTTAAATTTCTTCAATTGCTCATTTAAAAAGCATTATCCAGCGCCATACAATCATCCTTTTTTATTAACTCTCTATGTGACTTAATAAAAAACTTTTTTTCTCCCTCCTGCTGAATGCAGATCCTTATATGTTCCATTTTCCTCTATAAACAGAGCAACAGCTTAGTATTTAAATGGGAGCAAAATCTGTGTCGACTCCCTCCAGCAGTACAGCTGAGAATCAGAGCTTGGGAAGTAGCATTAGATGGCATCTTAATGGCATCTCAATGAGAGTTAATTTTCTCTTCCCCCTGAGAGAACAACAGATTTCTCATCACATCGAAAAAACTGTATGTTTCATCCACATCTGCTGAGTATTTTTTGTCTAAAAACTGGACAAAGAGAAGACTTTGGAACCCAAAAATCTCCAGACACTAAATTCATAAAGCTCAAGGGAAGGTTGCTGTCCATCTCAGAGACGACTCTGACAGCAGACAGGGACAAGGAGGGGAAGAAAGAAAGCACACGTTCAATGTCTTATTCAGACCTTTTCCATTTGGCTGACTGATGATCCAGACAGAGATCAGTCGCACAAACTGCCTCTGCTGGATCACTTACCAAACAGAGGAAAAGACCAGAGCAGCTGTGACAGCAGCAGCAGTCTCATATCTGACAGTTACAAAACTCGGTGCACCGCCTGCTTGACAGCTACACAATATACTGAGTCTAAACTTCACAGGCGGAGTCTCCTCAGTCGTTCTGAATATCTCCTGGCTGACTGCATCAGAAGTACTGGAAGTAGGAATTCTTCTGACAAGCTGCAGACTGCAAGTTTCTAAGAGTGAAGCGCCATTAGTTTGAGTCAAACCAGACACAGCAACACAACCCACATTGTGCTCAATTTATTTTCAACAATAAACAGAAACTAATTTAGGGAAAAAATATTTTTTTAAACATACACAAAAATAAAGCAACACTACACTACATTGATGTTCCCTTCCTGACACAGTCGTGAAGGGTTCTGCATCTTCTCCTGAGAACAAACTGCTGATATTTTGTTTGCTGGGTGAATGTATAAACAGATAAAACAGAGATGTCAAACTCATTTTACATCGCGCACCACATACAGCCCGCTTTGATCCGGTGAAAATACCCTTTATGTCAGTGTAAAGTAGCTCCACTGCACATTTAATCCCGGAGATCTCAATGCAAGAAAAAGAAGAGCAACATCAACACTACATGTTCCAGTTTTTCTACATGATAAAGTCAGTGTGACTCAATGCGAGCGTAAATCGTAAGAAATAAATATATAAAATGACTGAAAATTCTGGTAGCTCAATGCCCAGATTGTCCTGTAATTATACAGTGCAAAGATTTGTTAACTCACAGAAAATGTCCTCTTGTACTTATTTATGTATTTTACTGTGGACACTAAAAAAATAGATATTTCTGTAGTAGATATTGAAAACTGGAATTCTCCTGTCATTTTATTTACCTCTTTATCTATTACTTTATTACTGTAGTTAGAATGGCTGTGGAGAGATATTTATCATTAGGACAAGCTGTAAAATTTATAAAAGCAATTAAAAGTCCAAAAGTGTCCTCCTTCACATTTTCCAAAGATGTTCAGTGAGCTGGACTGGTTTCTCTGCCAGGCCGATTCTGGGCCGCGGACCTTGTGTTTGACACACCTTCACTAAAATATGGAGCCCCACTGATTTGCTGATTTAGTTTACCTACCCACAAAGGACTGGGAAAAAGTGCACACTTATTTAATCCCACTTCTACTCTATAAGTCACAAAATAGTCTCCATCAAGCTTGTTTGATATAGACCATGTGTCAAATATAAGGCCCAGGGGCCGCAATCAGCCCAGGAAAGACTGCAATCTGGTCCACTTGACAGCTTAGGAAAATGTAAAAAATATTACGGGATAAATTTTGGACTTTACAGTGTTTCCTATGGATAAAGACCTCCCCCACGAGCATTATTACTACACCGTAGTAATAAAGTAAACAATCAAATGACAGAAAAGTTCCTGTTTCTACTATATATTATAAACATTTGTTTTTTAACAGTGTTTCCACAGTAAAATAAAACAAAAAAGTATTTTCTGTGACTCAACAAAAACTGTTTTTAAAATAATTACAGGACAGACTGAGCAATGAGCTACCAGAACTTGTTTTGTCATTTTACACATTTATTTCTTACTGAAAGTCATCAGATATCTTTGTTTTATTACAACAACATTTCTTTATCATGTGAAGGAACTGAGATGTACTGTAGAAATGGCACTTCTTGCTCTTATACTAAGACATCTCAATGCAGGATTCAATGTATAGTTAAACTTTGTGAGCTTCACTTAAGATCAAAGTGGGCTGTATGTAGCCCATCAGTTTGACATCCCTGATATAAAGAGTAACGTTTTGTGATAAATGAAATGCACTCAACCCATTTGTTTTGGTGGATAAACACTTTAAAAGTCTACCTGTCATTTTCTTTTAAATAACCCATTTTTTCACTCTGTCTTGCAGAGTACGGGGTTTGATAGTCGTTAAAGTGAAACTCCTGAAATTTAAGCTTGCTGTTGGGCTCCAAAGGCCACGGTGACAATTAGTTTAACTTTGTATCGCAAAATATTTAGTAAAGTTTCCAAACACCGCCTCATGAGAACTATATAACTCACAGACAAGGAGTCTAAGCAGTAACAATTTATGTACAAGCTAATACACAATCTTATAATAATGTAATCACATTACTACACTGTTGAGCGCTGTTTGTTCAGCGTACTGCCACATTATTCTCTAATGGCATTACAAAAAAAGACTGCTAAAAATAAAATACTGCTTCAGATTTTAAAGGCCGTTCGTCCTTCTGGAGAACCCACCTTTTCAAAAATGACATAACAATAGTAAATATACGCTTAAAGAAGAAAAACTGACACACTGAACTCAGTTTCAACTTTGCCTTCTAAACACAAACACTTAAATACTTTCTGAGCTGCGCTAAACAGTGTTACGTTCACTCTGAATGATTGTCCCACAATAACAAACTACTGAGGGGTCAAAGACCAGATGATCTCAAAGTTCATGGTTTTTCTTTTCTCATCTGTTCAGAGCTAAAATCGTAGAGCACTATTTATAGCAGAACAAAAGTTTCCAAACATGCAGCTTCTTATCTCAGCTGAGCACGGCCATTTATTTGGATATTTGCTTCAAAGACTGAAGCCAGGAACTAAATGGTTCACTATAATAGGCTGTCACTGCAGCAGTGCAGATAACTCATCCTGCGTCAGAGGGAGCGCTGCCCTGAATATTAAACTGCTCCAGTCTTCATCATCACCTCCCTTTAATCCTTCGGAAAATGGAGCACAAACACACATACACATCTGCATAGGTCAAAGGCAGCCAAGTTCACAAACCCTAAAGCTCGAGATGTAGGAGATACTTCAGGTTAAGTTTTCTTGTCTTTACAGGTGTTTGTGGTGGGATGCAGGTGTGCATTCGGAGGGAGATGTAATGTATGCAACAGGACACTTCACTCAATTTTCCAAAAAAGGTATGAAGGAATGAAAATGGTTTTCAGGATTGTTGAGGCGACAGCAATACCTGATCATTTCAGCTTCAATTTGATTTATATCACTTTAAAAAGGTGCCACTACTGTACTGTTCTGTCACACACCGGCTGTTACAGCCGTGGATGATTTTTGAATAATGTAGGTCAGTGTATTTACAAGTAATCCCGGCCAGTTGAAAGCTCAGACGTGAAACGGTTCTTAATGCTCAGGCATGTTTTACTGCTCTTGGCTCTGTGTGGTGCTAAAGAAAGAGGAGATTGATGATGATGAACACAGCAGCCGCAACCCACCTGCTGTTCAAATCTTCTGTTTGCAAGTGGGCAACCAATCAGAAGACAGCTAAAACAACTTGTTTCAGACTGCGGCCACACTAAGGCCACGTTTTAAATGAAATCTCTTTGCGTGTGTCTGTATGCGATTTAGTCCGCAAGGAGTTGAGCAACAAAACTTGGCACAAAGTTTAGACTCCTGGATGCGCTTATCTATATCAGATATTATAAGGCTGTCACGTTGCCAAGCAACCACTTACCAAATGACCTTTTTTTTTAAGGTTTTACACACTTACAACACCTTAAAAGCATCGCATAGTTTGAATTTTCATCACATTTATACCCACACAGTTGAGTTATTTATCATACCACGACCCCTATTCCATTACTACTTACTCAGATTGACTGGGCACGGTTTTAAGGGTGTTCCATTAGGTCAGGGGTGTCGAACTCCAGGCCTCGAGGGCCGGTGTCCTGCAGGTTTTAGATAACACCCTGGGCCATCACAGCTGATTTACAACTCTAGGCCTTGGAGGCCTAGAGTTCGACACCTGTGCATTAGGTCATAGCACCTGGTACCAGGTGCTATGTGGTACCAGTACCTGCTTGGCCGGGTGACGTCGTCAGACTGCATGCCACCAATTGGCTGGTCAGTAGAGTCACTCGATGAGTCATGAGATCATCTCATTCACGAAAATCAAACCTGCCATTTCTGGAAACGGTTACAAAAAAGCAAAAAACAAAAAAACCCAAAACGCAGTGTTCTCCGTCTCAGCAGACCGAGCAGCAGGTATTCTTGCTTCTACGTCAAGCTTTGTTGTAGAGTTTGTTACGTCGCAGGACGCTCGAACGCGTTGCGGTCCAAGTAGGTAGTAATGGAAAAGAGGCCTAATGTGATTAAATATTTGAGTTTGCCAACAGCACCAAACGCTCCAGTTAATACTGTAAGCATGGCCATCTATTGGTATAAGAAAATGAAGGATTATTTTGAACTGTGTATCAGATATTAACTCTAATTCACTTAAAATTTTCCAGCTCTTACATTTTATAGTTGGTACAAGCATAACCAGTCCCCTTGACTGAAATTTCATGGAAACAATTTTTTTTTTCTAATTTTAGCTTGGAGTGTATAAAAACACACAGCCTGCATATCTATGAAACTGTCCCAGACAAGAGTTATGTAATATAGTGCAACTCCTGCAATTTATATCTTCCTAATGACAAGGCTGACATTTTGGACCCCCGTCTCTGGGGGTTAAGCAAAATCTGCACACTATACCAAGATCCTTCAAAACAAGTCCATTCTTCCTCTCAGACTGTAACCGTTGAGCCCCTGTCAACTCACAAAGGGTCCACAGAGCCATAAAATAAAGGCCCAGGGGTCCCATATATCAACGAGGCTGGACCACAGAGCAAAATCGGCTATTTTAAACATGTGTGAATGCCTCTCGCTCACCAGGGAGAAAGGGACAGTCACACAGCTGGCAAGACAGGTTATAAATCATTATGCGAGACATCCAGCCCGTGTGAAACCAGCCCAGCAGGCGCCGCAGGCAGAAAAGTCTCCAAGCGGTCAAATCAATTCATAAATAATAAAACGTCTGAGTTGTACATTAACTGCAATGTGATTTTTATGCAAATACTGATTTCAGGTCTGTTACAGTGCAGCCAGAGAACCAACAGACACTTTCACGACAGAGCAGGATGACGCAAGATTGCCACATCAACAGACACCTGCAGACCCAACCCGTCCTGCAGGTTTAATCCACAAGAAAACTGTTACCGCACAGCACATTGATGGGAATAACAGCAGATAACCATCAGCCTCAGAGCTTGAAACCATCAGATAAAGTCTGCTATTAAGTAACAGCGGTTGGAGTGGTTTGGAAGGAAAGGGGTTTTCTCTGAGTGGCCTCAGCAGCTTTTGTGTTTTTGTGGCCACACAAGCACCATTCAGACAGATGACCCGCTGCAAACACTCCCCCTCCCCACCTCAACTCTTCTCCTGAGGAAACCAGGACACCAACCGATTATTCCTGTGGACATTTAAATAATTGTGGTAGCTGAGAGAAGAAGACAACTGCTTTCCCTTGTTGCCATGGAGGGGATTAAATGAGCAGTATAAAAGGCTGGCCGGGCTTTCAATACAAGTGTAGAGACGGGATTAGTGGCGTTAGAGAGGCCGCCGTATGACCTTCTGACTGCTTAGTTCATTAGGTACAACACAGGCCTGGAACTTGTGTTCGTTATCCAACTGTTTAATAGCAGCTCCTCCACCCGGATTTACGATGAGCTTAATTAAAGCCCAGCCATCTCCAAACGCCCGTGTCCTGAATAAAGGCAGATTCACAGAGAGCATAAACCCCACACAATGAGGTGTTATGTTTCATAAAAAACTTAAAACACAAAAAAGGCTCCATTCACAGCTGTCATGCCGCGTTTAAATTACACCGCAACCTCATGTGAACTTCTCCTCCGGGTTTGTTTCGTTTGAATCTGAGTTCACCACGGAAAACCCTGACACTCGAGTCACCACAAACATCATCAGTGAAAATGTGGGATCTCTGTGACCTACAGGCTGCTGGTCACGTCTGAGGGAGGAAAACTGAGCGGAAAGACGCTCAGCCGAAAGAGCCCCATTCGCTCCAGCTCAGTAAAGGCTTGACTAATGGGCGTCAGGATAAGAACACAAGTTTTTTTTAATTCTCCTGCTGATGCTGCTGCTCCTCTCTGGACAGCATTTTCTCACAGGCCACGCAGCAAGAGGCAGACAAGCACCCTTAAAACCAATGAGCTGGGGTCTCATGGGACCATAATTTGGTGAAAAATGTGTCTGAAATTAAATATTCCCAAACGAAATCTCCCAATACAGTCTTTGAAACCTTCCCAGCTAAATTTGTGGCTTTCCTCCCTCGCACTCAGTTCATCTTCCTGCTCCGTCTTCGTATAAATAAACTCATAAAGCCCCTGATCAAAGCAGCCAGTGCCACCGCTTCAAAGTAAATCACTGTGCTGAAGGATAAATATTATTTCCTGCATGTTCTCCTGTGCTCCCACCAGTGTAACGTCACTCATGGTGAGAGCGATTTATGGGAAAACAGGGACTGTGTCTGTCGGCAAGATGATTCCAGACTCTAATGGATTTGGTTTAAGGAACAGCACGCAGGTCAGCTAAACATCGCATTCATACCCTGACTCGCTTCAAAAGCAAACAGCTCTTTTCTTGTCAGGTTAAACGATCTTTAAAAACAGCAATCAAGGGTTTTTTCTTCCCCTTCTTCTTTTCCATCTTAAAGTGCACATTCTTCTGAAATCAGCCAGTGAGGGTAATGACAGAAAAGCAAAGCCACACAGAGTTGCAGCTGAGAGATGCAAACTTGAAGGCTTTAAGTCATTACAAATTTTAAAAAACTAAGGAATGAATCTGTTGCATGTATGACTGTTGCGTATGTGTCTGTGATTCAGACAAACTCATGCCTAAACAAGGGCAGCTGACTCATACTTCCTCGTAGGCATGTCTGCAGGTGTTACTTTCCCCTCCTCCATAATTAATTACAACCTTTCTGATAAGAACTAATAAATGTTTCTAGACTTCCTGGTGAATGATACATTCCTCCTGTCAGTACTGACTGATGCTCCTGTGACGTAATGCCTCATGAATAACTTTATTAATCATGAACTACTTTGAATATTCTGCATCAGACATTTTTAGATATTAACTTTTTTAAACAGCTACTTTAAACAGCTACTGACAGCTGTTTGCTTTGATTATACACAAAACTACTCATTTATTAAAGATTCAAATACCCTTTAATATCCTGCCACCAGTAGCAAACCCTCATAATTTTTGTACTGCCGTTGTGTTTGGGATATACTGGAGATGAATTACTCCCACTGTAGTGGTAAGCACTGGGAGTAGATGGCCCTGTATGCGTGCAGACCACCTGTCTGGACACTCTTACCTGTGAGGTATCAAAAGGCGAGACAAATACTGAATATATCAACAGCACTGGGCTCAATCACCGGTGATCAGACAGACATTTACCTGGATTAAAAGCACACATTTCATTTAAAGACATTTTCCCCCAGAACAAAGGAATCACTTAGCCCCCTAACACACTTATATCCCACAGTGCTCAGCATTAGTATTCCCATTCATCTACTCACCAAAGCTCGGAGAGAGGGCTCATCCAACGCTGAATAGCTTTCCATGGACATTTCTGAGTGTCCTGTCGAGCTCAGGTGAGACGAGGTCTGGATAGGGATAGGTGTCCCGATCAACAACAACAACGTCTGTACCCACCTGCACGGCACGTAGGCTGTTGTTATCGTCTTTTTAAAAACTATCCGCACTGTCTATAACTTTCTACTCAGCACAGCAGAAACGTTTTTTTACTTCTGACAACAGAAACAAACCCTCGTCCTGCTACAAGAGCATACCTCGGTCGTCTTCGTCCGTTTCTCGAGTCACAATGAAAGTACACACAGTCCGAAGTACTCACGAGGAGACGTTGGGAGCTTTTTGAACCGAGGATTCCCTCGGAAAGGTGTAACCCCGCCCCTCGCTGGATCTGGCCTCTCCCGGCGCTCATTCAAAGCGCGCCGCTGTGTGGGGAGACGTAAAATAGCCTCCAGGTATATATGGCACTCAAATCTTTAAGACTCTCATTAAAATCCTACCTTTTTATAATATTAATGAAACCTCCCTAAAATAATACTAATAATTATACATGCCTGTTACCAATAATTATAATAATAATTACATCTATTTATAGTCTGTAATTACCTGTTTATACAGTAAATAAGGGAATAGTTTATATGATAGTACTTATCTAATAAATGTAGATTTTTAAGTTTTATTGTTGATAACAGGGCAGTAGAGCAGACCGGAAAGGTGGGACAGAGACCAGGGAGGGAATGACACACAGGAAATAGCCCAGAGTTGAATTAGAGCCAGGCCCCTGCAGTAACCTTTCAGCAGATGGACATCCACTCACCCCACTAAGCTAAACTGACGCCCAAAGTGTGCCTTCACTACTGCCTTCATTCAAGATTTTGTGCAAATGTTCCAGAGAGATTTTGGTTTATGTTGACACTGATAGCATCACACAACTCCACCACATCCCAAAGGTGCTCTGTTGGATTGAGATCTGGTGATTGTGGAGGTCATTTGAGTACAGTGAAGTCATTATGTTCAAGAAATCAGTTTGAGACTATTTGGCCGTTGTGACATCAGAGTAAGGTTACACTGTGGTTATGGACATAGTCAGCAATGACAGTCGGACTGTTTGACACTATGGAGCCCAAAGTGTGCCAAATAAATGTATCCTACACTATTGCACCATCAGCAGCCTGAACCACTGATAGGCATTCATGCTTTCATGTTGTTCACACCAAATTCTGATCCTACCATCTGAATGAAATCAAGACTCAGACCAGGCAGCATTTCTCCAATCATCTATTCATGAGGTTTTGCAAATTGTTTCCTGTTCTTAGCTGACAGAAGTGATAACCAGTGTGGTCTTCTGCTGCTGTAGCCTATCTGCATCATGGTCCCTCATGTTGTCCATTTAGAGATGCTTTTCTGCATACTTTGGTTGTAACGATTGGTTATTTGAGTTACTTTTTTGAAGCAGTCTGGCCTTTTTCCTCTGGCCATTGACATCAACAAAACATTTTCACTCACAGAACTGCCACTCACAGGATATTTTCTGTTTTGGAACGGTTCTCTGTAAACCCCAGAGATGGTAGTGTGGGAAAATCCCAGATCAGCAGTTTGTGAAAAACTCAGAGCAGCCCATCTGGCACCAACAACCAAGCTACGTTCACAGTCACATAGATTACCTTTCTTCCTCATTGTGATGCTCAGTTTGAATTTCAGCAGGTCATCTCAAGCATGCCTACGTGCCTAAATACACTCAGTTTAACACAGAAAGCAAAGCAATTTACTCAAACTTAAAGTAAAATAATTAATTAATAAATAATCAGAGATTCTGGATTTCTGATTTTCATGCACTTTAACCCAAAAATCATCCAAATTAAAACAAAATAAGTCTTGACATACAGGTATTTAACTTTACATTTGATGAATATATAATATATTAAAATTTAACATTTTAAATATTATTAAAATAAAAACATTTATACTGTATTCTTACTGTTAGAGATACTAGTATTTCACTTCCCTAGCCACGCTGTTGGCGGTAGAAAAGAAATGAGCAGTGGATTAAGTGAAGAACATGAGCAGATATTTTAGTCTTTCTGCCACTTTGTTACAACCAGGTTTATTCATGTGATGTATATGGAAAAGAAAATACAAACACCAGTCACAAAACTATCAAAGTGCGCCTTAAAACTTTTAATAACTACACAAGACAAAGAGCATCAAGACAGCTGTTCTTAAACAGCACGTCAGCCTAAAATCCAACAAAAACAACACACAAGGTGATTTCGCTCATGAGCTGCTGTCTACTTGGGCATTTTGATCACAAAGGCAAAATGTGCAGATCTCATTATATGAGCAGGCCCTATGTTACACACAAAATACATCCTATCTATCCTAACTACTTAGAGGAGAAACATACAAAACTTTTAACACTACTTCATAAAATATTAGAAAACATCTTATAACACCACAAATATAATTCTATAAGCTTTCTATATGAATTCTATATGATCCGAGATATGATGGTATTTAAATACAAATGAAAACATTACTGAGTAGTTACAAACAAATTATTAAAGACAAAAGTTTAACAGTATAAAAAGACAAGTGTTCAATCGAACCGAAAAATCTTCTCTTGGTCAAAGATGTAGAAATTAAAATTGTTCCTCAAGCCCTTTAAACTAAATGTAAAATCTATCAAAGTGCTTTAGGTTATAGAAAGACGAAGAAACGGCAAATAGTGGTTACAAAAAAAATTTAAAAAAATTAAACGTAATAATAATAGGCTCGAGTAACAAACGAAATATAAAGTCTAACAAATGCACACTGTTGGGGTCGGGTGACTGCCCTTGACACACACACAGTTTTCTTCATAAACCAAGATGTGATTTTTAAGGTCTTAAAAAAAAAAAGCAAAAAAAAACAACAACCTTATATTCAGTATAAATTAAGTCCATCTTAGCATTTATAGTGAAGGCTTCATGTTAGCCATAAAACATCTGATATAAAGTAGAATATGTATGAATAAACCAAACAGACTTAAGTGCCCCTATTATACTTTGTAGGCTTTCCCTATTCGTTAGTGTGTTATGCATATAATCTGTATGTGAATGATGGACATAACCTCCAGGTATGCCTCAGGCCTGCATCCTTTTAAGCGGTCAGTCTCCTCTGGTTGTAGGCTATGTGAAAAATGGTCCTCAGCTCCTTGGCTCTCGGGATACCTACCCTGAGGAGTATTTATGGGCTCAGTAGCTAGCCTCAGCTCATACTGGATAAAACATGAAGTTCATTTTATAAATTATGCTCCTTGCCGGAGTCATCTGTCAGCATCTTGTCAATCAGAAATTGATAACTAGTGAGTGTGCAGTTTTAAAGATCAGCTCGAGGCTTCCTAACAGGACTTCTCTAATGAACAGGTGACGCTACGCTGGCTACACTATTTAGCTTTTCTGTGCAGGTTTGCAAAGTTATAAAGTCCATAAGGAGTTACAACCCCCAGAAAACACTGCTCCTGAACTCATTCTAGATCGCTATGCACCACACTCCTATAATGCCACAAGACTGGCACTCCCTCAAACAAAGAACGAGCAGCTGCCTCACAGTCTGCCATGATTTTCACAGTAGAGTCATTTCTGCTCATTCCAAAATATCTTAGTTTAGAGCAAAGCATGCCAAATGTTCTGCTGACTGAAAGACGGTATGCAGGAGTCTTCATGCACCCCTGATATCTGAGGAGGCAGAGTTCAGCACTCCTATAATCTTGATGTTAGAACAGCCACATCATGATGGTTCAGATAAGTAAGAGATAATGGTTGTGCTGTGATTTCATTTATATTTACATGTAAACTAATCACAGAAAGTTAGAAGTAATCAAAATTCTCTCTATTCTGGACTATCTTAAGTATATAATCAGAGCTGTCCTTGCTTTCATGCCAGCTGACCAATCAGAGTAGGGTTTTGTGCAACGGGGGTTCTTAAAATGAGAGGAGCTTAAATGGGAGCTTTTGAAGATTTCACAAGTATACAGTTTGAGAAAATTGTAGTTTTGAACATTAAGGCATGTAAGCTTACTGTAGCAGTCTCCCAAAATAAAAATTACAAAGCTACAAAGAAGCATAATAGGGGCACTCTATTTTTTTATACTAAGAGTAAAATTCCTCAAGATATAAACTTTAAAATCCAAACACTCTCACAGGCACTTAGCAGATAGCTATATGTTTCATTAAGTTTCAAAAAGTGCAAAAAGTTACACGAAAAGCAGAAGAGTAGAAGATTTGGTTATTCCATTTCTGCACCAGTCTCAGCTCTCACTCTTCGTCCTGCTCTTCATTTTGCTTCTTGGGTAACTGCAGTTGGAAAAAAAAAAGAAAAGTGAAAATGCTTTTAAAATCATGCTGTGTGGCCCTCACGTTAATTATACAGTTATTCTGCGATCAAATGTCTTCAAACTTTTCTTCTTCTTTTTTTAACTCGTTCTGTGTGCAGAGAATTAATGATCTCACTTATTTCATAGTAATAATTACATCCATGTATTTATATTTGCATCATCCTATGATCACCATGAAGAGCGCACATGGTCTGCATCAGTGTGCAGTTACATTTCTATCAAACCTTCTTTTTAGCATAGTGCTGGCCTTACTTTACTGGGTAAGGTCCACCTTTTGTGCACATTGGACAGAACTGCAAACAGCTGTGATGCAGCGTGAGATCCATCTATCAAAGCTAGCAGTATGATTTGGAGCAGTTTGTGCGGTAATGGCTCTTTTGTGATGGCCTAGCTGCACCATAGACATATAAATAGGTTTTTGTCACCCATGACCCCGTTGCTGGGTTCACTGGTTGCTATGACTTGGACCACTTTCAGTAAATGTTACCAAGAGCTCCCATGACCTGCTGTTTTGGACCTGCTCTATCCTCAATGTTTTCCTTGTGAAAGTTTCACAGAGGGGCGTTGAACAAAGTTCTTTCTTTGTGCTAGCTGGTTTAACAAAACCTAAACCCCAGTCAGAGATAACAGGTATCACGAGTGGTTATCAACTTTCTCTGTTAAGCTGTGTGCCCACATAAAAAGGGGCGCTTCACCCCTCATGTGACTTTTGTTCCTGTCCAAAATAATCCCTACGAGTGTCGTCTACTGTCATCAGAGATGCTATCAGATAGTGCTGATAAAATGGTGATTAAAAATCTATAAAGAACCTAAAAACCATAGCAGTGAAATGCAACACTGTCACAAATAAGATAAGAGATGAAATAATCTGGTGATTTAGTGTACAGACCAGTAAAATAAACATTATGTTAATTGGCAGAGGTGGAAAGTAACAAAGTACAAATACTGTACTTAAGTACAATTTTCAGGTATCTGTACTTGAATAGTTTTTGTTTTCTCACTACTCTTTGCTTTTCCTTCCTACAGTTGTTTGTTGAGGTACTTCAGCATCTAGCTAGCCATACTGAAGACGAGTAAGCATTAAGGGAATGTGAGGTCATTACAAATGCAGCGTTTTTAAATCAGCTCAACAAACATCAGCTAAAGGTCCAGCTGCTGTATTTCACTCCCAGATGGAGAAAGATAAGAAAGGGGACAGGAGAGAAAGAAGAGAGGTTAATCTAAAGGTAAGAATTGCTTAGTGGGATTTGATAAACTGTAAATTTAAAGCTTACATGTAAGTCCTCATGTTTTTAAATCAGATATTGGGTCTGTACATGTGACATTATGTTTTTTTCATATTGTCAAACTTGCTGCAAAGCAAACTGAGGTAGACTAACTGCTATTTAAAGGCTGCATGAAAATCCTCTGCAGGTTAGTGGAGGATAAACAGGTTAGATTCCTGTGCTGTGATTGGTTTAAAGTAAAGAACAGTGTGCACAGACTGGTGCACAGAGGCTGTGGTTTTATGGTCAGAGCTATACTATAAACCACCGAATGTATGTCAGTAGAGATTGTGCACAGTGTATGCACTGTTTGGAAGGTAAAGACACTGTCAAGGTACGTCACTCGTTATGCATGAATGTGCTGTGTTTTTATTGTTAATCAAATTAGGATTATTAGCAGAAACATCTTATTTGGTTTAACTTCAATTTTTTCTACTTTTACTTTTTTATGCCACCTGCAAAACAAAAAGTTTCGGCTTTCGCTTTGTTTGTTTTTTTTACATTTTATTTTATTATTAACAGGTTACTTTGAATAGGTTAACTTTATCCTACTGCTCTGTCATTAATTTAAAGTTTAAGTTTTGGCAAAAACAATTGAGGAACAAACAAACAAACAAAAAAACAAGCAGGAAAATTAGCTGGTGTTGCCTGGGTTAACTTTTTGCTTTTTCACCATGTACATGCTCTGATCCTACAAACATGCAAACAAATATCAATGTAGGTGAATGGGATTTTAAAAGTTGTGTACCTTTGATACTTGATTCCTTCTGTTACCTCTTCCTTCTTTGTTTTCTGGATAATGAAGTCTGGTGGAAAAATACATTTAAATGAGAATATTAATAACATATCAGGTCCATTCATCTATTTTCTTTACTACTTGTTAAGAGTCACAGGGAAAATATCACTAAAAGTGCAGCAAAAAGTATATATTTAATAATTTTTTAAAAACTAACAACAGTCATGTAAAGCTAAAAAAATATTTGCACATATAATTATTTTACCCCTTTAGAGATGCATTCTTGTCTGTGTCACAGAAAGAAAAGTGAGTCCCTTCTTCTTCTCCGCCCTGCTGAGGTCTGTTCTTAAGCGAAACATCAAAGTTTGATGCCTTCCTTTGATTCGGTTGGCCGATGCAGCTTTTCTGCCATCCCCTTTGGTTTTGCCCTGATGGTGTTTCCCTGTCAAATGCAAAGTCCTCATCCAAGAAGTCTGCTATATACAAGAGAATTTAAAAAAAAAAAAGAAAGAAAAAAAAGAAAAGGTGTAAATGAAAACAAATGCAGATGTAGATACAACAGAAGAAAAACTGGACATACAGTATCTAGTAACCCAAATAAAATGCAAACAACACAAACCTTTAACAAGTTATACAAACGTGTTTGCTGATACTGCATGAAAGGTATTCTAGCTTTATGTATGTAGTTTCTTTAAACTGAATTGAACAGTTCTTTAATTCTGATTTTATCTAACCACAAGTACAAACGAAAACTCAATTAAACACACATAAACATAAAATATCTAAATCAATTTTATTCTCATGCTGTGATCACATTTAACTCCCTGATGAAGGCTCGTTTGCTGAACAAAGTTGTTTTAGATTTATGTGCTGTTACAGCTCACCTGGCTGAGCTCGTGACCCAAATACTGAAGGCTAATGCAGTGGCCTAGATTTATGTCCACCCAGGCCATTTGCCGTCTGTCACCCACCCCCACCCCCCACACTTACACACACTTTCCCCTGCTTTTGTTAAAGGTTAAAATGCCAAAACGTGACTAAACCATGAGAACAAAGACATTTTAAATGTCATTTAAACACAAGTGCGTCAAATCGCTTAATCACTGTTGAAACACAGACTTACAAAATTATTTCTGCTCATATAAAAAACAATGTCTCCATATATTACTACATCACTGCAAATGGCATATTTAGATTTCTCAGAATTAGTCAGTTATTTATTCCCATATTTCAGGTTTCTGAATAAATGTCAGATTTTACCTTGGTGCCTTATTCTCCTCTGAAACTCTGGGGACGGCAGCCCAAAGGCTTCTCTACCAGGGCTTAGTGGCTTTTTGATCGATGCTTTTGTTACGTTATTCAGAGGGTGAGCACTCTGGGGCCGCATATCACATTTGTCCTGTATTAAAGAACAACAAAACAAACAAACAAAATAAATAAAACTTTTTTAAAAAAACCCAATACATACACATGTAGTTGAACACATTTTAAAAGGTAACACAGAGTTCCTAACAGTCATCATGAAGTGGGAGTTTTGTATTGGCTGGGTAATTAGACGAGTGAAATACCTGATGGTGAAAGACTACAGCCTCTTCAAGAGCAACTCCACAAAATTCACATGGTATGACCACATCGCCCTCTAGTGGACTGGCTGGAGGACTGTAGGACGCTGGGGAGACTGACCGCGGGAAGGTGGGGATATTAGAAGCGAGTGTGTCAGGAAGGCTGTGCATCAGCCCTGAAGTACTGGAGCTGGTCCTGTCATCTTTAGGTGGAGATGAGGGCTGTTTGCTGAAAGACGCAAAGGCCGAAGCAGGACTGCATCCAGTCTGAAACAGAGAAAAGTGGACACTGTTGAAACCTACGTCAGTTAAGTTGTCATGTTATGGATGTATATAGATGGAAATAAGGCATGTGCTCCAACATGCATAGAGTTTAAGTGGACTGTGAACAATCGAAGATAAACCAAAGGTATGCAAATGTTTGCACGCTGTGTGATATCAGTCTGGATCTAAGCATTTTACACTGAGCAGCACACACAATTACTTGTCATTTAACAATACAGAGTGCCAACTGAGAGGGCAGCAGTGTGTGCAGAAGGCTTAGAAAGAGAACCAGAAATACACAGAGGTTATGAACTAAAGCTGAGGCTGGACTCAGACCAAAAGAGGGAAAATATCTGAAAATGTCAGCTGAAGTTACTTGGCAGGCTGAAGCAGGTCTTTTAGACTGAGTAAATGAATGTTTCTCTAAGAGGAAATATCTCATGATTTCCTGTCAGATATGCATAAAGGTTAGTTTCAAGGTGTAGCCTCTGGGTGGACGCCATCAGAAATATCTAAGTTCATTAGTCAAAAAAAGAGAAAGAAAGAAAGAAAAAAAGAAATTAACGAGTTAGTGATTAAACATTTTACATTTATAACAAAAATGGCAATATCTTATTTAAAATAACTTGACTGACAGGGTAAAATCATCAAAGGCACCGTCTCTTTAAATAAAATTCACAACGCCTGTATTCTAACTAACTGTTCAAACTAAAAAACAAAACAAAAGAAATCCAATGCATTTCACCACACAAGCCATCATCAGAAAATAAAACAGGACTTTATAAGGAATACATGATCGTTTGTAATGACGTTCCACTAATGGTAAGCTTCCACCTAGGATGAAAGTGGCATTTTCCACCAGAGAAGCTCCACCAATAGGAGGAATCTTGAAAACCTGGACAGGTGCACCTATGTGTTATGGTGTTTTGGGCTTCTGCGTGAAGACTTCTGCACTGAAATACAATGGAGTTTTTGCTAATAGTTTATAATGGTAATACTTTATAATAGCCCACGACTTAGAGCATAATTCCCCAGAAGTTAAATGGCATTTCAATGTATTTTATTTAAAAAAAAAAAAAAAAAAAAAGCGATTATATTTACCTACAAATGCTTAAAAGGTTGGGCACATTAGAATAACGGGGCAGCAAGTCAGCTTTTAACAGGAGGGTGGCTGTGCATCCATAATGCACGTCAACATAATGAATATTAAATATAGATGTAAAAAAATACAATAAAAATAAAATAAAGACGTAAAAAGGCAACATTAATCCACTCCATAATACAGCCCGTGTACCACAAAGTACGAAATCGTTTTACTCATGCAATATGTAAAATTATTTACATGCTACTTTAATTTAATTACAGTATAATTATTTCTTTGTTTCCTGTAAAAGCCTGACTTGTAAGCCCCTTATTCACATGTACCTACCTTTAGGTATTAGTGGGTAAATATAATTAGATTGTAATTTCAAATTAAAATGCATTGAAATTTCATTTAATTACAGGGGAGTTAGTTGCAAGCAGTAGTTTAAAGTTATACCGAGTTTTTTAGGTTAAACATCACCACTCTGTGAGAATAAAAGCAGTTTAATGTTACTTGGAAATACAGTTCCTAGGAGTTCTTTGATGATTTATGCTTTGTGTTTTCCTTCCAAAGACAACTTGACATAGATTTGCTATGAATACTGATATGTTTTGTTCTCAAAGAACCAACTTTAAATATTTTTTGTTTCACTGATTATACAGCCAATAAACACCAAAATGCAAGCAAATGAATATAAGCTTTTACTTTGATAAGTCTGGGGAGGATGAACTGCTCCTTTTTATTTTCATTTGCTGAAACTGGCCCCCTCTAAACTTACACCATGCCTTATTACAGGCGGAAGTAAAACAACGTTTAGAAATGTTGGACGTGAAGAAAATCAGCAAAAGATCCTTATTATTATTCAAAGCAACGATTGTCTAAGTGTATAATTGTGACACACGGCAGTCTTTTCAGGCACCATGTGACTGTAGTGCTTTTGTCCATCGTGTATTCTGTGACCCCACTCAGGTTTTAGCTCAGCCGATTTAAAGGAACTTTCCGACATCTAAAACTCTGAGTGGTAACATCGAGTTAGCACTGAGACTCAAAGAAACACCAATCAAAGGCAATCTCAAACCTGATGTAAAATGAGGTCGTCTTCTGGAAACAGCTCCTCGCAAAATTCACAAGGCAGCATTGCATCTGGGGAAACAATTTGAAATGATCAATAAATGGATATCCGAATAACCTGATGTTTCCAGCAAACATTAACTCACCTTTTTGATCGTGGTCCTGCACTGCACTTGTACTCGATCCAACAGTGAAGTCTGGATAGTTGTTGTTGGACAGAGAAGTGTTGGATTTTCCAATCTTGTGATCCCAGATACCACTCCACACGTTGCCCTCGACACCTCTGGCCCCTGTGTCTCCTTCAGTCTGCAGGCTGAGAGCCAACATGTAGTCCAGACCAGATGAATCATCATCCAGAGTGTGCTCAGTATGTGCCCATGTGCTGCCGCTTCTGCTGTGCAGAAAATCACTCTGCCCCAGCACTGGAAGTACAAGATATTTAAAAATAATAATAATAATTAGTTCAGGAAAATAACTCAACAGCATGGCAAATTCATTCTAATCTCTATGCAAAATGTAGAGTAAAAGAAAATATAAATGTCTGTTTAATTATTTTTGGTAAAATGTAAAAGTTAAAAAACAAACATGACAGTAGGAGACCTAAAGTGTGAGCAATATTTCACAAGTTTTTGAAGAAAACTGCCAATAACACTGAGGTTATGCTGATATAGACAAACACACAGTGCTGTGTATGTTCTGTCTGTGTATGTGTGTCCTCCCGCGCAATCAGGAGTTGAGGAACCAAATTTTGCACACAGGTACATCTTAGGCCCCTGAAGCTTCCGATCTAAAACACACGTTATGATGATATCATCATGATACCTAGCAATTATCTAGCAATGGGGTAAAATAACACATTTTTCAGTTTAAGCACCTACAACACCTTATAAAAGTATTTTAATTTTTCAGCTAGTTACATTTCTGGAGCATTCATTTGTGTGCTGCTGTTTCAAAATGTATCAATCAAAACACTCACAGCTGCTGAAAGGATTCTGTGGTGAAATATTTCTCCAGTCTCCTAAGGGCCGAAATCCCCTTGAAGTATTATAAACTGAAGGTCGGGGAAAGACCTGCTGCTCTGCTGCACTGACGTTATTATTTTTCGGGCCTCTCTCTTGGCTTCTCAGGGGGTTTCTAATAGAGTGAGCTTCCAGCCATGCCCCTGACTGAGGGTCCCCTGGACTTCGACCCATCCTACTGTTGTTTCTTTCTTGGGGCGGTGTGAGGCTTCCACATAAGGCCGGATGTGTAGCTTGTTCTCGCAGCATTACATTGCACTTGCAGTAGGGACAAGGCTCAGTGCGCGTTCCACAATAATCCTCGTGGTCTTTGGACTGACTGAAGACAAGCTCCAGTTCGCAGTACTGGCATGGAACCAGCCGCTGAGAGCATTCAGAGCTCTGCAACAGACAATCATCATGAAGACGCAGGATTTAATGAAGATTAACGAAGCTAAGAGTTATAAAAATAAGGAATGGAAAGGCTTTCCAATAATACCTGGTGGGCATCCAAATTATTCTTCTCAATCTTCAAACCACACTTGCAGGTAATCTAAAATGAAAAGCACAGGATTTATTACATTATCACTGTTGTGACACTTTAGAATCCAATAAGGTTTAAATAAAGAAAAAAACAACAACCCCCCACCCCCACCCCAAAAAAAACACACTAACAGAGCTTGCACTTGAGAAGAATTTAACTTTTACATTTTTAACTTTAACTTTTTACACTTTACACATTAATAAAACTTGTAGAGAGCAGGATGAAACTTTTTTTCCAGGTTCAGAAAAAGTTTGAGAACCACTGCAACAAAAAAAAAAAAAAAAAAAAATCATCTGTGATGTATCACAATATTTCAGCAACTGAGAAACACAAAATGTACATAAAAATATTTTAAAAAGCAGTGACTATGTATCACCGTGTGTTTTATCATTATTATTCCCTTCTGACAAGATGTCCTGCGCACAATTACATCTCTGTCAGCCATCTTCCTTCTGAGTTTCTATTTCTTCATTTCAAGTTAGCCAACTTTCATTTCCTTAAGCCCTTTCCTTTTGTTAAGTAACACCAAATGAGTCATAAAGTAAGAGAATCCAGTGAAATCAAATGGGTGGTGGAATCAATTTACAGCAAATAAATGTTTTCATAAATTCAGAATTGAATTTACAAAGCTTCTTTCAACATACAAAGTCTTGAATAATTAGGCCCCGTTATATCCCTTATATATTATTATCCTAACAGAGCACTTTAATCTCGCACTGCAAGTTAACTTCAGTCTCCATGAGTTTTCAAACATAGAATGGGAGGCAAAACCTTCAACTTTCAGGCCCCGCAACTATGGAACCATCTCCGAGTTCGGATTTAGGAGACAGACCCTCTCTATTTTTAATATTAGGCTTAAAAGTTTCTTTTTTGATCCAGCTTATAGTTAGGGATGAATCAGGTAGGCCTAACATTCCCTTTGTTATGCACCAATAGGCCTAGGCTGCATGAGGTCTTCTCAGACCTGTGTGTTTATACTGCTGTCTTTAGCAGTTATCAAGTTTGTGTCTCACATCCATAATGTGTCTTTTGTCTTAGCTCTCTCTGCGCTCTCATCTTTCCCCTACAGGTTACAGATTATGACTGCCTCTCCTTGAGCCTGGATCGGGTGAAGGTTTCTTCCTGTAACCAGGGAGTTTTTCCTTCCCACTGTTGCCAAGTCCTTGCCAACAGGGATCGTGTGATTACAGCGGTTTCTTTCTAAAATTGTAGGGTCTTTATCTTACAGTACAAAGCACCTTGTGAGGAAAGTTGTTGTGAGCTGTCAGTAAATAAATAAAACTGAACTTCATAACATCTCTCTCTCTCTTTACACACACACACACACACACACACACACAATATATATATATATATATATATATATATATATATATATTCCCCACCTCTGAGAGCACACATCTATTATCTATTGCAGAGATCATGTGAAAGTCTACATCGCTCCTCTTCAGGCTTACCTGTGTATGTTCCTGCTGCTTGTGATCCTGCAGGTCTGACCTGGGTACTGGCTCCTGGCACACATCACACAGAGAAATATTTCTTCTGCAGTGAATCTCGTGGGTTGTAAAATTGGCCTCAGGGATGTCATGTTTGCTTAAAGGGACAAAGAAAATTAAGAAACCTTTTATAACGTCAATCTATAAAAAATATTCATCGGGCGATGCAAAATATTCCACCTATTATATTATACCTACCAATTGCCACAGAACTGTGTGTTTTCATCTGCCATGATTTTACCAAAGACTGTGGGGGGAAAAGTAATACGTTAGTAACAAATCAGCAAGTTGTTAGGAGGAAGATACATTTAAATCAGCTCTCTGGTGAGTTTGGCGTTCATATGAGCTACAGTTTGAAGCTAAAGAATATGTGTGAATGATTCGTGAAAAAGGTGCCATTTGAACATCGGGCGACAATAATATTTTTTTTATATCGAGCTCTATTAAAATAGGCCCAGACATTATATGGGCCGCCACTGTTGTTAGTCATTGAAACTGCTTGGCAGCAGGACTTTCGGTTTGCTCACCCAGTGTTTCAGGCAGGTAGCTGACGTTAGCTGACAACGATGGCCTGAATTAGCAAGGAAATTCCTCCTCAGTAATAACTAACAAGCATATTTGAAATACCTCGAAACGTTTTACTGTGCTAGCTCCTTATTATTTTGCTAGATATATAACCCCGTATTGAATACACGACTAGGTATCACCGCAAAGTTAACGCTAGCTAACTAACTTTATAAGCGCATACGAAGAGGCTACTAAGCCAAGAAGCTAATGTAACATCGTTTCCCCCCCCTTTAGATAGTTTCTGCCGACCGTTAGAAGTAAAGCCAAATCAACCGATTTAACGCTAGCGCTTATCAGTCAATGATATTCACCCAAACTCACAGACGACAGATAACTACTTGACGACAACTAGCCAGAAAAACAGTTCGCTATTTCCTTCTTGAGCTGGTTTAGATTGACACCCAACGCGGAGTTCGTCAGGCAGTTTATGACTCAACCAAACCAAAGCGTCTCGTCGCAATTTATAAAATTGCAACCAGAATACACCTACCGAACGGAATGGCAGGCTCTATATTTTGGGGTGTGGACCCACTTACGTTGAAGCAGTTAAGGGTCAAAGTTAACTGTAAGTCTCAACTCAGGGCACAAAAGCTTCACTTATCTCGCCAGACTGATCTCTGATTGGTTGACAGGAGGACCGTGCAATGGCTGAAAACGTCTCGGGTAAATCTACTTATTTTTATTTTTTCTATCCTATTTCTCCGAAATCTTACACATTTAATGGTTTAGTGCACATTTTATTGTATATTTAGCTAGATATTTAAACCTATCATTTCAAAACATGATTGTCGTTAATCAGTTTTCTTTTTTTAAAACCAGAAAAATAATAGTTTCAAATTAAATAACAATAATGATTACCATCTTTAAAACTATTAGAATTTTAAGTCTACAATTTAGTGGCGATCGCAAACAAATTACCAGCTTTAGTCCCATTTAGATTCATAGCCTGGATACTATCATACACTACTCAATCACATAAAGCCAAAGTTCAGTCAAAACGTTATAAAATTAAGTCAGTTAAACTCAATGGATGTCAGTTTGTCCAGATAGAAGCATCAAACACTGAGAATTTATTTCTTGTGCTTTGTTGCAAATGAAAGCTACAACAGGTGCACTGCAGAGCTAACAAGACCACCTGCATAAGGGAATGGCTTTGCAAATGGTTACTAGAATATTGCTCTCTTTATCACTAACTGATTTTTCTCTAGTATCGCTTTTGCTAGTGTTCTTGATGGCACCTGCAGCCCGTCATGCCATCCCAAGAAGTTCTGCTGTGTCTCCCTGCTCAGGAGATAGGCGGTTACTCAAGGAGAGCTGTGCAGGGCAGTAGAAAGCCATGAACCCAGCATCAGCACCAGTATCTGCTCCCGTAAAAGCCCTACAAAATGATTCCCTGGAAACTGCTCAGCTGCATGTTACTAAATGAACTGTCAGAAACACTAATATTGGTATTGATAGTCTTTTAAAAAGACATGTCATGGAAATGCAGTACACACCAAGCAGCAGTGTCTTTTCAGTGTTTATTGAGTTTCTGATCTATCAATGCCATCATATCAGACACTTCCATTATGGTAAGGCACAGGTTTGTTCAGAGAAAACACTGATCTTATGTACAGCAAATGTGTGGACGTGGTACATACAAACAACTCTTTCTTAGCCTGAATGACCAGCCAACAATTGGTCCAATAAAAAAAAAGACAACAACAAAAAAAAAAACCAAAAACAAAAACAAAACTGGTTTCATTCATTTCAAAGCCCTTTTTGTTAAACAAGATTCAAAAGATAAAGCCAACATTTTGCAATGCAATATGAAATGTAACGTCATACCAAAATCTTAAAAATAAAAATCATGAGGGGAAAAAAAAAAAGAAAATAAATTTCAAAAACATGTCATTGAATACAGATTCAAGGTAATGCCTGGAAATGCCTGCAGAGTACTGACTTGACTAGCATCTTGTGAGCCGTGAACTAAAAGTTTACAATTACACCTTTACCTTGGTATGACGACAAGTCTTTCTTACAAAGTGGTAACAAAAAATAAAATGAATCCTGCTGCCCCTAAATCTAATAGTTAGTTCCTGTTGTGCATAATTTAAGATCATAATTGGTCACGTGATTGTCCAATAGAAATTTAGGTCCAACAAGAATTCCCTTGATAAAACCAGACAAAGCATTCAGCAGGAATATAATCTGCTTCAGTTTATAAAAAGATGGTAGTACAAACAGCCCTGCTGTTTGAAGCCGGAGGAACTGCCCATGCCTGAAATACTGCATACATCTCAGGTGTACAGGTGTAATAATAGTAATAATTATCCACTATGGTCCATTTCAGGGGGAATATTTAGTACAAATTTTGAAAATAAAAGGAAAAACAAAGAAACTAAGTACCAGCACTGACTTTAATCGGCACCACAGAAAAGAACTAAAATTTTTTAAAAAGTTCACAGATTATATTTTGCTGTTAACAGGTTGACTTTACACTACATAGTCCCTTCACAGGGTCATTATAAAAGCTATAGGTGGAACCAAATTGTAAATAAAAGCACTATATCTCACATTTTACTATTTTAATCAAATAAGGAAGGAAAAAAAGTGCAAAAAGACAGTAATGTGTGATCAAACTGAAACTACTGGAGTCTAAGATGATGTTCTTTTATGGTGTAAGAGGAAAGGCACCTTACGATTAACTATCACTGAATCTCGTCACATAATCAGACCCCTGTTAGCGTGTGGGATATCAGATACACAACTAGTGCGTGACAGAGCTCTATATACTGTTAATATACTATAATATACTGTTACATTTTTTTGCCTGCCTTCATGTAATGTTACAAAAGCCCTCTGAAAACCTTTGTTAACGTCACTACCCCCAATCCTTCCTGTTACTCTCCCTGTAAACTAATGACAGAGAGTTAAAAAAGAAAAAGAAAAACCTACATTTGGTCAGTTTCTGTAATTACAGCGGATCAGCTGTGTTTCACTTCAACTTCCAAATGTCCTTGGTCCAATTGAGAGAAAAAAAAAAAAAAATCAGTAGGTTGCTCTTAAAGAGTCACTAACCACAGTCCTGTATATAAAAAAAAAAGTTTACTCTACAAAATTATTTTATGATCTTGTGAAGCTAAAATAAACAAAAAACAGAGGCTCAAAGACAGCAAACAACCGAAAGGAACAAAAGGGAAAGAATACAGCAAAGATTCAGGAGATACGAGGAGGAAGGCACAGATTTTCAGAGCTGAGGCTAGAAGTCAGAGGTAGAAGAGGTCACAGACAGCGAAAAAAAGGAGAAAAAAATGTTATGAAGGGAAGACGTCTGATGAAATGTCTATCTGTCCTTTGATCCAAGCTTCTCGATCAAGTCGTGCAGGGGAGCGAGCTCTCGCCGGTCAATGAGGTTGAACTCCTGTAAGAAAAAAGTTTTTAAAAATTACACATGTATTCCAGATTAGTTTCTAAGATATATTTTATAAGTTTAATTAAATGGTTCTCAGACCTCATGGATAGACACAATGTGAATGATTAATGTAAACATTATTTATCTATTTAGGAGAAAACTAGACAGGGAACCTTTAAGTTTACAGTGTAAAACTATAAAATAAAAGTGTAGCATTTACTAAAGCTCAAAAATAAAAATTTCTCTCCACAACCAACACAAGGCCTGTACTATGAACCAGGATTTGGGTCATTTCAGGGTTAACTTTGGTTTCTGTACTATGAGGATGGTTCACTTCTTACCAAGGTATCCTGGTCATTTACGCTGAAGAAATAACCTTATGTCCGAGATTAGGAATGGATTCATGGAAGATACCTCAGGCCTCCATGCTCAGATAGCAGGAGCATCTAAAGTTTTTTTTTTTTTTTTTTAGTAACTTCTAAAGTCTATGTCTGTCCACGCTGAATGTCAGTCATAAAAGATAGATTTTAAGACACGACTGTATTCACTGACCCCCCGGCCTTGACTTTATTAACACAGCAGGTCTTTTCCCATCATACTGACTGCACATTCACACAGGACCTTAATACTGTACTGCTCTACTGTGCTTTTCCTATTACAGACACACATACGGCTGCTTTGTCTGCATTATAGTTTTATCTTCTGTAAATTCAACTGCTTTGGTGACAGTAGACCTAGGCATGTTTGTGATGGCTGCCAACACCACCCCTTTAACATGAGTGCTAGATTCATAAACCCTGGGTTAACAACCATATTCGTGTGACCGCTTATCCTGACTGCTAATGGAATCCTGCGTATGTCGACCTTTCTTTGCAGGCGATGGCCTCTTATTATTGTTGTTGAAGCAGTTAGAGCATCAGTACCTGCACTAAAACTGGCATTTAGCATCAAGCACGTGTGACGCAAGACACTTAAGTACATTATGTATAGTCTATGATAAAAAGACATCTTAACAGCACATAGTATTTACTGCCACACCCTATTAAGATGTGGTTTTATCTTGTTCTGCAACTGAGAGTAGCTCAGCTTATTCCTGTGTTTGAGCAATGTCAGCTATTGTGACAAGTGTGGTCTGTGAAGGTGTTTAAATATCAATTTCAATCTTTTTTTTTTTCCTCAAAAGTGACTTTTTTCCCCCCTGTTTGGCTCTTCACATTACTTTTTTTTTTTTTTATGTGGACATTACCACATTTAAGGATCTTGAAGAGAACCGTGTGGACAAAAATAGCCGTGCAGGCACACGCAGCACACTGCTGAACAGAAATAAACCGGGAGGCCAAAGAAGTCGCCAATCACAGTTTCACTTAAAAGTTAATGTGCAATGGACGCCAGAGAATTAGTGTGCACATGATCAAGATGAAAAGGATGAGAAGAGGGAGCTAACTTTCTAATTATGGCTTTCAGCAGAGTAATGACTACTATTTCTACATGGAGGTGTGTGTACATGCAAACATTTCAGGAGGATTTTAACTACATCTGTCTTCTCCACAAGAGTCTTGCAGCAAGATACTCATGTCAGGCGAATGTGCATGAGTCACATGTATTCTAATTTAACTGCTTACAGACTGAGGTAGCATTGCAAAAATATGTGGTATCAGTTATGGAAGTGGCTCAATGTAGATATATATTACAAGAAGTTGTCACTATCTTAAAAATGCTTTTATTCAAACCTGAGCCAAATGGAAACAGTTTCAGAAACATTATTAGTTCCCCCTCACAAAGATTACTCAAGTAAGAGAAAAAATGACTCGGGACTCTTTAGATCAGTATATATATAAATAACAGTCCAGGTATGAAAGGGGCTGTAGAACCACAAACCACCTACCTGAACAAAGAAAATGAAGTGCTTGAAGGAGGTGTTGAGGTGGGCCTCCTCCTGCAGCTGCATCACAGAGTCAAAATGCTGGTGGTAGATGTGAGCGTAAACCCTGAACAGGCGCTTCAGGATGGTTTTGGCCACAGACATGAAATTCTTGGGAAAGGGAACTCCTGTAGGGGAGAAGGGGTTGGAAAATGCTGATGTCAAGAGAAGAGAATGCGCTGCCTCAATGTCCACTATGAATTTCATCCTAAATCCAGAGGATTGCTGGACTTTTAGCTCATTTGCCTAGCTTAAAAAATGATGTTTTGATATAAAACTACAATGCTGATAGTTAAAGCGATACTTTTCCAGTTTAAAAGTGATAGTATCACATTCACAGACAGACTGGCAGCAAGAACTGTAACCTTCTCATGCGCTGTCTTCCAGTTTTAAAACCTCAGCTGTAGAAAATGAACAAAGAGAAAGCTTGTTTGTCTAAGGGGCTTCTTGGCATCAGTCTGCTCCTCAGCATGCAAGACACAGTTTAGCTGGACTGAAGTCATGTGACTGGCTTGGACCGCCAACACCATTATCCTGCTGCCCTTGGTTATCTTGTCTGTATGTTTAGGATTGCATTGCTTTAAATGCCAAGTGTGCAGCTAAAAAACTTATTTCTGCTCTTTGGTCTTTTTATCAAAAACACAGAAGACCAATAACACCATAATTATTCTCACAGGCTAAAAGTAAAGTCAAAGGAAACATCCCTCTATCTGTTAAACACAAACAAAAGCTTTAAGTTTTGTTAAAACTCACCGATCTTGGAGGGGAAAAGTGTCTCATCATCCAGCTGATCCTGCACCCAAGTCATCAAATAGTCAATGTACTTGGGTGCAGAGCATTTGATGGGCTTCTTAATATTGGTACCATCAGCCCAGTGATACTCATACCTTCAGAGAAAGAACAAAATCAGTAGTCATCTCTCAGATTACCACCTTGTTTCACTAGTTAAACTGGACTTGCTGAAGAAAAATGAGAGCTCTGCATATAACTGTGTATCTGTCAGGACAGTGGAACGTCATCTGGTAGCTGACAGGCCAAAAAAAGAACAGAAGAGGGAAATGCAGAAGTTTCGTAGTCTTGATGGCGGCTATGTCAACAGGAAGTGAACCCCCCTCGTCTCTTCCTCCTGATTAGAGACTGAGCGCAGAAAGTCTTGGCAGGACAGAGGATAGGGGAAGAGTCTAACTAAACAGCTTCTACAGAGTCCACGAGCAAGATTGAATTCCCGTGTTCCTCATGTGACATTCAGATGACTGATTTGAAGCTGATTTAACTTAACCATCTCACCACTAAAAATGTGATCTGGGAATCTGATTCTGCAGTTAACTCAGGACATCAGGTCTTAACAGCTGGACCAGGTCTCTTATGTAAAAGAAAGCTATTTTTATCTCAGTGACACTTCCTGGTAAAACAACGGCAAATAAATAGATAAAATTTAATTGTGGAGATGATAAAACACAGGAAGTGGACCCGCATGAAATGAGTCAGCTGAATTTTGCTTTATCTGACACACAGTGCAAAACAGATTTAGCTTTTTCCTTTTGTTGGTCTTTTTTTTTTTTGTTTGGGGGGGGGGGGATTAAATCCTCAACAAAAACATTATGTTTTGGTATCAAACACTAAAAAATGTTTCTCTCATAGCTCAATAATAACCCAAGTCTTAAAAGTCAAAAATCCACTTCTCTGAAATGTAAAAATATATAAATAATCTCAAGTACAGTCAAAGGTCAAAATAAGATGTAAATGAAATTTAAACTAAGGCAAAAAAATTTACCTTTACTCTGCCTCTGAGTTTTGCTGGCCGGTCTAAATTTCTATTGGCTTGTGAAAAAAAGTTTTAACGTTTTGTTTTTAATTGAATTAATTAATACAATCTAATGTTATCAAACTTTTTATTGTGTTTGTATTGCAGGTCTGTTTTTAGTCACAAATGTGGCTCACATTTCCATGGCAACACCTACGTGCTACAGTTAAATGAAGCACTGGAGCAAAGAATTTGTGTCGAGAATTTATTATAATCAAATTACTTGACTAATCGCTGCAGCCCTAGTCTCGGTGTTGTTGTGTTGAATTGATCAATCTTACAGATGGTTCTTGACATTACCCATATACGCATGACAGTGGGCCATCGTGTACATCATTAACCACACAAATCGATAAAGCAACTAAACACCCGTGGTTTTCCTGCTGTGTCACAAAGTGACTTCAGTTAAATATGCCCTAGTGAAAATACTTGCTCTAAATTAAGAGCACAAACATGAGGAGGACAATGACTGGCGTTACCTTGGTCCTGCAGACATCACGGAGCAGCTCGTCTCGGTGCAGAACTCGGTGATGGTACCGTACAGCATGTTGATCTGGTTGAAGAAATCCACCGCTAATGGAAAGAGTAAATACTTATTTGTTTTATCCAGAATTTATGCATGTTATTATTATGAAGAAAGAACTGGGAGGGGGGGGGGTTTGCAACAAATTAGATTATAATATGTATTTTAGTATCATCTACACTCACAGTTTAATAGATTTAAAAGCACAAAATGCACATAAGCAATATATTTAAACATACCATATTTTATTAGAGATAATATATAAAACATGTAATTCTACAATCCCTGCTTAATGCAACAACCAATTATTTACCAGTTTGCCAGCTGTGTGCACTCTTCTATGACCCTACTACTCTTTTCACACCACAGGGTGGTGCAAATGTGCAGCACCTGTACAGAACTATTTTATTTATGATTCATACTAACACTGGGCACAGGTACAAACTTTAACTGGTTAGTTGGATACTGTGTGTGTACTAAGTCACTCACTATTCACTGCAATCCATTCATTGAGATCCTCTCCTTCTGGCAGCATGACAGCCTGTCTCAGGTTTCCGCTACCCAGCGTTGCCTCTGCATGTTTCAGCAGCTCATACTGGTGGGAGCCCTCTGGGATGTTCTTCTTCGGCTTGAAGGTCTTAGATGAGCGACTACCACTGGAAAGAAATCAAAGTGGATCTAAGAAATATTGTCTTCACGGTGGTCATGTGGCACAGGCCATATCTGTCTGCCCCCTGCGGGGTTAACGTCTGCCCTTCAAATGTTGACAATGTAATTTTTACATCTTAAATATCTGATATCTGATAAATATACTGTTAACTGGACATGTTGATCTGTCTGTGTCTGATCCCTGCATGGCTGACTTTCATGTGTTTTCCTTCCTCTTTTATTTTTTTCCTTTATAAGGTCTTTTGGGGTAAGACTGTCAAATCAAATGTGTAACAGGACAGGGAGCTGAACACAATAAAAACTGAACTTGTGATAGTGAACTATATAAACAAGAGACTTTTCTCTAAAGTGTTGTTTTTAAAAGGCTAATCTTAGAGCAGATCCTCTTCCTGGGCCTTGATCTAAACACAGGAGGACTCCTATTCATGTGTGCACTCAGCAGATGCAAGCTTGGTGGTGGACATCTATGAACTTCACGCTGAATCCAAACTCGTGATGGATGACCGCTGCAGCGTTTGCTATCAAACCAAAAACTTTGGTTTCCACAGCGTCAGAGCCGTGACTCAACCACATCATAGTGTATACCCACTGACAGGAAATACACCAGTGTCACGGTATTACTGTAAACAACGGAAACTTAATTAGCGGCGTTGCTTTACACTTTATAACAACCCAGCGAGATTAGACCTCCAAAGGTGTGGCTCATAACTAAAAATTGAATGTCTAGCATCGCTTAAGTCAATTAGAGAGTGACTATATGAGCTAAGCTGGCTAACCAAACGCGAGTTAGCGCTGCTCACCAGGCTAGCAAAGTTAGCACGTACTAACTCACTACTTTAAAAAGTTATAGTTCGCGAGTTGTGGCGAACTGTAAATCAACAGTTTCCCGATCATGTTACAATCATCAGTGGTAGCTCTGCGTAAGAAATGGGTGACTTTAACATAACTTAAAACTATACTAAGACTGGGATGGGTAGCTGACCTCTTTATGTAGCGGTGTCTTATTTTATCGCCGCTTACTTCCCTTGACTGAACTTCGCAGAAGCGCAGCTAACATTAACCGCAAGCTCCGGCTGTAACTCAACGAGCGCTTAAAAAAGCAAAAACTTTTTTTTTTACTTACAACAGGAAGCTCATCTTGGCGCAGGAATCGTTTAAGACCCTCGATTTGAACTCTTAAAGCTGGTTTAATAAACAAAAACGCGTTTTAGAAGTACACTGTGCGAGGCACTTGTCAGTGGTGCCTGCTAACAGCAATAGTGAAGGCTAACATGAACTGCACCCGCAGACCCTCTTCCTCTGTCTGCAGCAGCGCAACCGGTAGTCTGTCGCCCCCTTCAGGCTGCCTGTGGGTACTACTACGTACATATTCCAAGATCAAAAACTTTCTGTTAGAAAGCTGTTACTTTCTTATGTGTCATCCTGGAGCACTGTGACATACTGTGACACTGTAATACTGTGACATAGAACATTCCCCTTAAGTTCTATATCATTTTTTGATTGTTTAATATGAGGACCGTGAGACAGCAGTGAGTTGTGAGTTTGAAGACAAAGTTAGAGAGGTAGGGCTGAGAGGGTTTGGACATGGTGCAGAGAAGAGATAGTGGATATACTGGACAAAGGAAGGTGAATATGAAGCTGTCAGCCAGGAGAACAAGAGGAAGACCTCAGAGAAGGTTCATGGATGTAGCGAAGGAGGACATGCAGAGGACTGGTGTGACAGAGGTAGATCCTAGGGACAGGGTGAGACAGAGTCAGATTTCAAATCAAACAATGGATATGTGATCTAAGTGCAGACTGTCAGCTTAAATCTTTTCCATTTTCAGTCAAATAACAAGCTATTTCATGGCCAGGTGAGGCCTGTTCCCTCATTATAGCAAAACTAATTAAGCAGATAAAAGATCTGGAGTAAAAGGTATAAAGTCTTGGATTTGCATTTGGAACTCGCAATATGAGTCAAAAAAGACACATCAGTTCAGGTGAAGGCATCATTAGTCTGGAAACACAAACTTATCAGAGAGATATCAAAATATAAAATAAATAAATATATAAATGTATATATATAAAATAAATAAATAAATCTTTGGATATATGAAACAAGATGAACTTGTACCTGAAAGATGGAGAAGAGAAGAGAGAGACAGCATATGATCTGAAGCATACAACATTATCTGTCAGAGAACCTACCTATTCATTTATAGCCCACCCTGCATGTGCTCTCCAGATAAGGAACTACAGTATATCTCGGTACTCTCCAAGCTCTAAAGCTAGGCTGTTCACTTGTGGTTACACCAAAGAGTGAGAACAAACAGTGGCAAACAGAGAACAGATCAGTGTGTTTCAAAAGGTTCAGTCAGGTATTAATTTTTTCCACAAAACCTCCAGCAGACACTGGGGTTAACTCCAAAAAATCTACTGCCTTAGAAATGTTTTTCCTTTAAGAGCCCACAGTTTGAAATAAACATGAGTACAGATAAGACCTACATTTAATCAAGTGCTTGACTAAAGTACAATTCTTGTTATGTGTACACAAGTGAGTACTTAAATGTATAAAAATCTGCTTTAATACATCCAATAGATAAATGTGCCATGTACGCCATTATATTTGTAGTTGTTTTTTGTTATGGTTTCAGAAAAAAAACGTTTTAAAGGATGTTAAAGCTGCCAATAGGGAATAAAGTAATTACAATGGCTCAACTTGACCAAGAAAGCCATGATAATCATTTAGTAATCTAATAATAACAATCCAGTTTCAGTGTTGGTTTTAGTTTTCTTATTATAATGTGGGCGTTAAGAGTTAGAAGCAAGATTTAGGAAGTTCAGAAAATGTATTACAATACAAACACAACGCTTCATTTGATAGACTCGATATTAATTTATGCCAAAGCCTCATTAAGCTGCAGTATCTCTGAGCATTGCAGGGTGTGACTTTGGCCTGCGGTGAAAACTGCAAAAAGTTCTGTGAAAATACAAAACAATTAAGTTAGTTTTGCAACTATATAATATTCTTAAGTTTTTTTTATGAATTAGCTTTTAAGTCAGTTGATTCAAATGTTTTTACCACACCTAGACTTGGTTTCAATGTTGTTTTAGTTAACTATGATGTTTGAACGTGGAAACTGTACGTGAAAAATACCTTTAAAGCTCTAAAAACGACAACAATTCTGACCTGGTACCGCTCATGAACTTCCACGCCTGTGCCACGCAGGGCTGCTGTAAAGGGGCAGGGCTCTGGTATCCGCAGCGGAGGGCTGGTGGTGACTGATAGCAGTGACGTAGGCAGCTTGCACGAGCGGGGGGAGGTGTTTAAAGCCGCTCTGCTCCTCTTCCTCCTTCCCAGCCTCTTTCCGTCAGACCCAGGCTTTCGTAACCGGCGCTGTAGCTGTGTCTCGTCTTCTGTGAGCCGGTGAGAAATGGCAGCGCTCAGGACTCTCAGGAAACTGTGCCAGCACACACAGCACCAAGTCTGTAAACTGCACACGTCCGCCTCGAGGTGAGTCTCCTCCGCACATCTGCTGCGATCTGAGCGGCTTTAACGGTCATTTTACGACCTCTGAGGCGGCTCTGTTACCTCACTCGGTGGGAGTGTTTGCTTCTTTTTTGTTTGTTTTTTTCGTGTGCCCACTTGTTTGTAGGCTTTTGTGTACGCGGATGAGGTCGCTGGGTTTTATTCTGCCGGCTTTTATTGTTTTATTGCACTAAACGTCCTCAGTGGAACACATTTCGCAGCGCCCCCAGCGTCAAGCCGGTAATATTGCAGGTGTAGATGAGGTGGGGGGGCTGGCTGATGAAATCTGTGTGAATGCTTGCACCCAGTGGCAGGCTTCAGGTGGAGTTCGAGATTTAGTTGTGCACACCTGGGGAAAAATGAAGACGCAGGGCAGATCTGATCACATGGTCTGTAAAACCTGATAACACGCTGAGAGTAATGCTGCAGCAGCCAGTCAGCAAGTGTCTGCATGTGCAGGTATTTATTGGAAACGTGCTGAGTGCAGTATGACTACATGCAATTAACTAATCTTTCTCACACACACACACACACACACACAAAAAACTACTCCTAAATCTCGTGGGTCCTGCACATGATCTGCGTGATTTATAAAGACACAAGGCTGATAATTTAGGGTGTGTGTGATTATCTTACATCACTGCTTGTGAAATTAGATCTGGTGGGATCACGTTACTTCAAGTTAATTTCATTTATATGCCAGGAAAATTTATGCAAACTCAGCTGCGAGAGGTACTAGTGCTGTGTTATCATGTGCAGAGTAAACGATTATGAACATGAGTGATTCAAACATTTGTAAAGAGAGATCTTTCCTCAGCCTGTCGGGGGATTTGAACTTCTATTAGCCCTGTAACCTCGACACATTGCGTCTGGGACCTGATACACTGGTCCCAGTGATTCTCCCCAAAACACTCAATCCTTTTCTCTGAGGATTTAATTACTTTGGACAGGATAAAAGTGACGGTTACATCACTGTTGATGGCTCATTACTCTTCAGTTATTAGCCCCTGCGCTCTGCTTGTCATTATATAACGGAGAACCATCTTTGACACTTGTGTAAAGAGGACAAAACGGTGCGGCGGCCGTCTGTACAGTCCTAAATACTGTACATGAGTTTTAACCATCGAATATCTCTGACCGTGCCTGATGGTTAGACGCTCAAAGAGCCTGACTTTCCTTGCTTGTTTCTACCAGTTTACTATACATATTGAAACATAAGTGGTAGTAAAGCATGTGGCCCAGTCTAATGTCTAATTTTAGAGGCTAGAACTGGTGCTTGGATTAAGGTTGAGATGAGTTTACATGAGTCCTAGTTGAAAGAATTTTGGCTTAGCTTTGGCGCCGCAGTGCTGTTATTTGTGCCATGTTGGCCAACGCTTTTCAATAAAGCTGTGTACAAATCTGTCAGGAATTAAACAATGAATCCCAGCATCTTGATGCCCAATAACTTGTCTTCTGACCACAATTGTCTCGCCAACTCCCAGGCAGGAGGCGGTGGTCATCTCAGGAAAGAAACTCGCACGGCAAATTAGGGATGAGGTCCGGGCCGACTTAGAGGAATGGGTCTCAACCGGCCACCGAAGACCCCATCTGAGTGTTATTCTCGTGGGAGACAACCCAGCCAGCCACTCCTACGTCCTGAACAAGACACGGGCTGCGGCTGATGTCGGTAGGTGTTTGGGGGGGGTTCTTTCTTTTTCCCCTTTTTTTTTTTTTTTTTTAAAGGCTGGGGTGCACATTCCTCATACGTGTGATTGGCAAAACTGCAAATGTTCGCCTGTGTGTTCGACCTCCCACAGGAATCTCAAGTGAGACGATTCTCAAGCACACGAACATCAGTGAGGAGGAGTTACTGGACTTGATCGATAAACTCAACACCGACCCCCGCGTGGACGGTCTACTGGTACAGCTGCCTTTGCCAGGTACAGAAAAACTGGGAAATCCTGCATTGGGAGTCGGGTTTGCGTACGTGTGCGTGGTGTCTAGAAATCCAGTATGACGGCTGAATGCAAGCTTTGGTGAACGTGTGTTTGCAGCGCCTACGTTGGAGCAGAAAACTGCCCACCTGCCTTCTGTCTCTTGCTTGGATTTTCTTTCATGCTGGAGGCAGAATTTGCTCTGAGAAACTGAATTTGACCTTATCACCGTGAGCAGAACGAGTTGATGAAGTTGTTTTGACTGTAACTCCCTTTTCTTTGGACAGAACACATCGATGAGCGTGCAGTTTGCAATGCAGTTTCCCCAACCAAGGATGTGGACGGTTTCCACGTGGTCAACGTGGGCCGCATGTGCCTGGATCAGTCCACCATGCTCCCTGCCACTCCCTGGGGTGTTTGGGAAATTATTAAACGCACAGGTAACTATAGTGACCACCTTCTTCCTCTCAGACTCTTCAACAGCATTTTAACCCTATCTAAAAGATTGCAAATTTTCTTATCTTCCAGGTATTCCTACTTTTGGGAAGAATGTCGTGGTTGCCGGACGCTCCAAGAACGTGGGCATGCCCATCGCCATGTTGCTGCACACAGACGGCCGTCACGAGAGGCCCGGAGGTAGGACAGGATGTGTGCGTGCATTGCTGGGTGATAAAACCAAAGCGTGTGCACCCCTAACGCCTCTGTTCTCTGTGGCAGGTGACGCTACAGTCACAATTTCTCACCGATACACTCCAAAGGATCAACTTCGCCAACACACTAAAATTGCTGACATCATTGTGGCTGCCGCAGGTTTGTTGGTTGGCTTGTTTGTTAATCTTTTTTGTCTTTTTGCTGTACTTCACTAACTGTACTCTTTGTGCGTGTGTGCACGTTACTGACCTTTCAGGGATTCCAAACCTCATCACTGCAGACATGATCAAAGAGGGAGCAGCTGTGATCGACGTCGGAATAAACAGAGTGCAGGACCCCGTCACTGGAAAGAGCCGACTGGTTGGGGATGTGGATTTTGAAGGTAAGGCTTGAGAGGGAGAACATATGTGAACACCTCAGTGCTCCACACAGGCATTTAAAATTGTGTTCCAATAAAACGTACTACAGGCAACCTTTTTCAACTCCCCTGCGCACGCTCTGTAACAGCTGTATCCTATTACAGTACCACACTCAAGTTCAGTGAGCTTTTTAAAGCGACCCACTCTTTCATAAATGTTTGTAAAAGCACACTGCATGGCTTTGTGCTTGATTTTTATACAGCTGTGGCAATGGGACTGAAAACGCCCAAATTCGAAGATTAAGCAGTGTGACCTGCTAGCTTTGTCGTTGTTCTGGAGCTAGATTAGTTTGTAATAGTTTCTAGAAAACACTATAATGATGTTTGTTGTTTTAATTAGATTTCTATATGTGACAATATGACACAAAATGTCAGATTTTTCCCATATTGAACACTTGCAATTCACATCCAAAAGTTAATACAACCAAGCTGGAGCTTCCTTTACATCCATGCAGATACATGCACAACTCTTTGAGTAATCCTGCTAGCAAAACGAACCAATGACGTCGCTTCCTTCATGGAGGAAAGGGAATAAATAAATGTTTGATAAACAAACATTTGGCACAGACTTATACTTTGCTTCTTGGAAGCTGAACGTGATCATGTTTCTGGAGCACATACTTGGCATCATGTTGCCTCATTACCCGTGTTATTTATAAAGTGACCTTTATGTTGTTTAAATTATATTTATACAACATACGACCTGATTTCTGGAAAGTTCCATTTGGTGTATAAGGTCTTAATCGTCATACTTTTCCTGTGCACTTTCAGGTGTGAGACAGAAGGCGGGATTCATCACCCCAGTGCCAGGAGGCGTTGGCCCGATGACTGTGGCGATGCTGATGAAAAACACTGTCAAAGCAGCCAAGAATGTCCTCCTGTGTCCCCCACAGAGGATCCGCATGGCTGTTGCGTCCTAATTGGATCAAGACCACATCCCAGCAACAGTGACACATTCCACCGACGAGCCCACTCTCCACCTTCCCAACACTACCGTTATTATTTATTTATTTTTTTTACTTGGAGCAACCTGCCATGCTCCCCTTGCACATGGACTGGAAAGATGATAGCCTTATGGATCTCTTTCTGCTGATGTCGTTAACCTTTCATGACTCCAGGTCCAGCCATAATTAGACTGTTACATTCACTGATGCAGCAGCATGTTTAATGTAACAGTGTTTTCAGTATTTATCATTTGCATTGTGCAAGGTTTTAAAGAATTTTCTGAGATTGTTATTTATTGGTACATTGACACAGTGTTTGAACATGAGTGAAACCGGGTGGTGAGGATTAGCTTGCCGGGTGACTGAAGCCTTTCTGCTGTATGTCTTTCTATTAGTTTATCCTGATGTGCAAAGGGTGATAAGGGCTAATGTCATCAGGGGCAAGTATGTATATCCGTATACAAGCTTTAAAGATTCACAATTGCCTTTGAGAAATCTTTGAAATAAATATTACAAATGTCTCCTAATGATGTTTTTCTGTTACTTTTTAACCGCCAAGTAAATGATGTCCGTGTTTCCTGCACTTCTTTCTAGTTCTTTTCTTTTCCTGTTTTGCTGTAACTGGATGCACCTCTCGCCTCGAGGAATGATCTTGGAGTTGAAGAGCAGTAAAGTTTGAGTTCACTGAGTTTGGCGCTCTGTCTCAGATTTACTGAATATACAAAAACTAATTAAGACTGAAATCAGAAGGGAGATCTGGGGGATTTGCGTATTCACTAAAATTAAATATGTGTTTTTACTTTGTTTCAAAATGTAGCTTAAAACAAAGGACAATGACCTCAGTCTTAATTAAAATTGACAGCATACACTCAGTGGACATTATTAGGTATACTTTCCTAGCAATGGGTTGGCCCCTCTTTTTACCTTCAGAACTGCATTAATTCTTTGTGGTCAGTTACATTTATGTACATTCATTTATATAAAGTGAATAAAAAAAAATGAATAAATAAAAAAACTAGTAAAAAGAAGTGGATAGTTTGATAGTACTCATTACTTTTAATTTTCTGCTCTTGTGTTGAAGTTTGTGTCCCAGTTGCAGGGAGTTTGTTTATTTGAATAAAATTTTCAAGGAAATACTTCGTCCTGTACTTTCATTAGAGTGAAGATTTATAATTTGGGTGAGCCCCAGGGGATTTTTTTTTGGTTGTTAAGTGGGCTGTAGCAGTCTGGTATTTGGAAATGAACCAAAACAGACTGGAATTATTTAATTAATAAATATCTCAAATTAAATAAGATAATAATAACGGAATGTATTTAATAAAGATGTGTTTGAAGATGACGACACTTTGGTGTATTAGTTTGAGATGTGTAGATGACAGTGAGTCTATTACCTTGCAAAGTGTTTCATAATAAAACACTGCAACTATAATAATTGTTAATTTATTTCGATCATGTAAACAATATACAGGTACATTTAGCATTAATAATAATAATAATAATAATAATAATAATAATAATAAAAATGAAGTGGGAACTAGGTTCCTCAATCCGAGAAGGCGACGGAAGGAATTTGACGTGCACACTTCCGTGTTTGTCGTTCAGTAAGGTCTGTAAACAGTTGTTCTGTGAGCCATGGACCGCAGCAGACCATCCGACAGAGCTAGCAGAGAGAAAAAACACGAGAAGAAGAAACGGAGACGATCCTCGTCCTCCTCTTCCTCCTCTCCATCATCTTCGTCTTCCTCCTCCAACAGCAGGAGTCGGAGCAGAAAGAAGACGTTGCACAGGAGCAAAGGTTGGAAAATGAAATGCTAGCATTCACAGGAAAATCAACCTCATCATTGGGTTATATTCTCTGTTTCTCCCCCAGATGAGAAAACACAAAAGAAGCGCAGAAGGCACTCGTCTTCTTCTTCCTCATCTTCCTCATCCACCCCTTCCTCCTCATCGTCGTCATCCTCGTCAAGCGATGAGAAGAAGAAGAGCGAAGCCAAGAAGAAGAAAAAGAAAAAGCAGCAGCTGAAGAAGAAGAAGGCGAAACTGAAGAAGCAGATCAAGAAGGAGAAGAAGAAGTTGAAGAAAAAGGAGAAGAAGATGAAGAAGAAGGCAGAGATAAAGCAGAGCCCAGCAGAGAAACCTCCATCCTACCTGGAGGTGTGGCAAACTGAGGAGGGGGCCGTGGAGCTCGGGCCTGGTAGGACATCACACACAACCCCACACTTCACTTCAGTGGATCAGCTGGTCACGCAAAGTCTGACACAACAAAATAACGGTGTTTTTTATATTTGATAAATCAAGAGTGGGATTTGTTTCGCAGCTTGTGAAACATAAGGACTTATTAGGACACATTACTTCCTAGTCTAAGAAGTAGTGCACTGCAGAGCAGGATAATGCTGGCAGGCCACAAAGCTGCGGGAATGAGTTGTTGAAGCTGGGTTTAGAAGAGAGGTGATGAGCAGCACCATGACCTCATTCAGAGAAAGAGCACTACAGATGTGATGTCTGCTTTGAGAGTGTCAATGGAGACGTTTAAAGGAGGTCAGAAGGAGCTGCACTCTTTCTTTATAGATCTAAATAAAGCATTTGATGGGGAGCATGAATGAGGACACCAGCGGTAGGAGTTGCAGATGGGTTCAAGGTGGAGCGAGATTACATTGGCTCTGAACCCTTCTTGTTTATAGTGGTGATGTTAACAGATGACATTGAGATCCCGTTTTTGAAGATCTTTGATTTGTAGAAAGATTGATTTTTTTTTTTTAATAATTTGACCATCACAAGTTGATTTCACAAACTGACTTGTTGGTACAGCGGCATTCTGTTACAGCACCACACTCAGGCTCTTTAGAATGACCCTTCTTTCACAAATGCTTGTAAAGAGACTGCATAGGTAGGCGTTTCTGGCACTGAAAGCACCTGGGTTTAAATTAAGAGCTGTGGCCCAATGTGTATTTCCTTTTTAGTTAACTAAAAATGTTTTTTTTTTTTTCACATCTAGTTCATTCTGATGGTCTTGGTAAATCAAATCCCAATCAGTCTACTTGTCACTTGCATTTGTTGCCAGCCTAAATTTTAGACTAAAAGTCACTTTTCAACCATACATTCATTCAGCATTTACTTTGTAAACTTTAAGCACTTTATCTACCTCACACATATGTTAGAATCACCATGCGTGTTTTAGGACTGTGTGAGGAAGCTCAAGTTCCTGGAGGAAAGCGCCTTTACCTTTATTAACTCAAAGTATATGTAGTACCATCAATTCTGATATTCATTCTGATATCGTTATCTGGTTATTTCCCTCCTCTCTTTTTTCCAAAAATGAATCTGGTGAATTTTTGCCTCTCCAGTCATGACAGATGAGCAGAAGGCCCGTCTCTCCACTAAGAGGCCCCTCACCAAAGAGGAGTACGAAGCCAGGCAGAGCGTGATCCGCAGGGTGGTGGACCCTGAAACAGGGAGGACAAGGTAAGCAGGGGAAAGCGTGCCACAAGAGTGGGAGTTTGGAGGAAGAATTCACCCACCCTGGTTAAACTGGTGATCTTTTCCCCCTCTGCTGTCTTACAGACTGGTGAGAGGAGAGGGGGAGATCATAGAGGAGATAGTCAGCCGGGAGAAACAAAAAGACATCAACAAGGTATGACAGAAACCTTTCAGCTGTAATTGCAGTAATGTGCCGTTATAACTGTTAACAGCTAGACTTTATTCATCTCACAGCAAGCTACGAAGGGAGACGGGGATGCCTTCCAGAGAAAACTGGGCATCAACAGGTAGAAGATGATGTCACCTTCAGCTTCATCAGCCTGAGAGCACCTTCACTAAACAGCTCTGCAGAAAGCAACTCGTCAGTGTACTGAAATGCACTTCATATCAAATAATAGTGATAGCAAAATAATACGGTGATGCTCTCCTGAGGTACACACGGTAGAAGTCATAGTGAGCTGCTTGTAATGGCTGTCAGATGTAATCGAGTAGATAGAAAGTAGTGCCTACATAAAACTGCTGACAACAAGGATCTTACTGGGATTCTGTTATAGTAGATTTTTGATTTCAACAAAAGACATTGCTACTGATTTTCTGTAACACTGAGCTTCATAGAAAAGTTTCATTTAATTTAATTAATGTGCAAAATCTTTGCTTTAAGTAATGATTAATCCCAGATAAGCGTCCAGTTCAGCTGTCTGATATCACCTTCTCACACCACCTCATGGTTGTCTTACATTTGTATCTCAATTTTTTTTTTTTTTTTTTTTTAAATTTCTCTAAATAAATCTCCATTTCTTTGTGAAAGTAAAGTCTGACTTCAGTTCCTGCTCTCATAAAAAACAACAACAAAAAAAAAAAACAACATCCTCGTTTCAACTCAGTGGGGAAGAAAAAAAAAGCCCAAATGCCTTAGTTGTTCTTTATATGTTCTTTATACACTGTACATAAAAACACAAGGGAATGGGTAAAATGTAGTTATCCAAAACCTACAAGATACACACCCTGTACAGGTAAAATATTTTCCAAGCATGATATTGTGGTGCAGATATACAGCCTTTGAACGATAACTGTTGGAGGCGGAGCTGGAGACAGCGATGGGATTGCCTAATGTTGGTGAATTATGTCCCACTCTCTTCTTCTTCTTCATAAATTTCCTTTAAAAAAGTCAAACAAACCAAAGTCCTGTTTAGAAAATATGACCTCCATCTTTTCCCACAAAGTAACACGAACAACGTCCTTCAACGTGAAGTCTGTTCGGGGCGTGATCGGCGTACGTTCTCGCCGCACAATGGTCAATGTAAGGCAGTAAAACGGGAAATGTAAGGCCTCTGGTAATGTGTGTGTTGGTAGCAGAATCAAAGCGATCGTCTGCCCAGAGGTGGCAAAAACTGCATGGATCGCTTCTCTGGATTTTTAATATCCAGGCGTTTCAGATCAGGGAGCATGGTTCAGTAGCTGAAAATGTTAGATGACTGCATGTTTTCCAGGACTGACTGTCCTTTTTTTGTTTTCAAGTTACAATAAATGTACAAAGAGCTATTCTTCAACAAGCAGCTTTTTTCCTGTTCCTTTTCTTTTTTGTTTTGTTTTTTAAAGAGTTATGGCTTTAAGCCGATTCTTGTCAAGGTCAAAATGCAGAGGGACAGAAGTACAGCATGAGTCACACTCTCCTCAACCAGCTGACAAAAATATAAAATAAAATCATTGCTGATTAAAGAGGTTACAGGTGCCTTTGATCTAGGATGTCTTACGTCGTCTATTGAAAATGTGAAGTGGATGAAATGTTTAGAAACACATCTCAGCACAATACAATTCAACTGCATCACAAAGTGAAGCCTCTAAAAGGACCGCTAATTTTAAAATGACACCTCTGAAGAGGGCCAACGCAAACTGAAGGTTACATCATCTGTAAACGTGCTGTTCATTGCACTTATGTAAACCATTTGTTTTGTTACCAGGCTGACTTTTATAAATATTAAGTGTGTCTGTCTAGATGCCCATATATTAAAATGGAAACATCACAACAAAACAGCGTGTCTCTCTGCAGGAGAAAACCCGACAGCCAAAATTAGGGCAGTGCCGTTTTAAGGTGAGTTACCCTCTGCAATTTGACGTCTGTAGACCATGTGCCTGTTCACCTGATTGTCAATGCACTGTGACGTGTTTCCTCAACAGTCTGTAAGATCTGGTGGTGCTACTCGGGAATATTGCACGTTTCCCCCTCGTGTCTGAGCCCATATTGGTCCACTGCTGTCAGCTCTGTCTGTACATGATTACTAGAGGTACAAATAAATGTTATTTAAATGAATAAATCACAACTTTGTTTTTAAACCAGCTTTAGAAAATAAATGGCCAACGGTATTAAAGCAAAATCTTAGCTCTGTGTTCCTACTTTCAACAGCGTATTGTACAGGATTTACAATTTGCACATTTCTTTTCCTAAAGGCGCAGCAACACAGAGAAAGAGACCTTAACCTAAGGAGGATTATCTATGAGAACATTCAACACCTCATTTTACAGCTTGGGGATAAACAAGAGAGAGACAAGCCATATCCTGAACCCCCCCAAAAAAAGTTAATAACAAAAACAAAAAATATTTTGACACAAGTTCTGTTGATACAACTCTGGTGATCTGAGAGATAAAATAACAGAAATACAACACTGTGCCAGGCAAAGACCTCTGAGGTTTGGTTGCTGCAACTGAAGTTTGAAGGAAAGAGGGGGAAAAAAAAACAACACATCATAGATAAAGTAATCTTAAAACACATTTTGTTCACGAAAAAAATCCATACATTTTAAAATTTCTATAGTCTTAAATAACAACAAGTATCATCAATCAATAAAGTATATCCTGAATGAGACGGTGTTTACCCCCAGAGTAAAGAAGACACTTGAAACTGATCTTCAGTGGACCAGATACCAGATCTGCACTGTAATGTAACAATTATGTACAAGCCTTGTTAAGGCATTCAACTACATACTTACACAAACTAACCCATTTATTATGTTTCTGTTTTTACACAGGAGAGCCCTCCTTTCCTCTGCATCCACAGACGGCTTATCCTTCAGCACTGCTTCACTTTGGCACTTTCCCTTACAGTACTGCTTTTCCCTATAGCAGAGCTGCACGCTACTCATTCAGGAGGGTACGGCAGCGATGGCATAAAGTGAAGTGTGAGATGCAATAAAACCCAAGAACAGTTTCAGCTGCAGCCACAGTTAAAGGGTAATTACGCGCTTTGCTTCGTGTTGCGTTACATGATTCTTCGTGTCTAAGGGGCGACCAGAAAACAAGCAGAACGGGAGTGTAAAGATGTTAACCCTCTCAGGCTCAAATTAAGTTTTTGTTGCTAATGCACAAAAGAACACCTGCAGTGGTACTTCTGAGTAAAAAAACCTCATAAAATATGTATGTGGGGTAATCAGGTTGTTAGCTTTTAACTGTTGCAAATCTGCAACGCCTGCCTTGAGAGGGTTAAATCTGTTCGGTGTTCCTTAAAAAAAGAAATCTAACAAAAATTTATTTTGGCTTCTCGATTGTTTCCGTGTGTACACTAAATTGACGAATCAGCTTCACCTGATTCTCAGCTCCGCTCTCTGACTGGAACGTACCTGATCATCGCGTTAAAAAGGACGCAGCTTTAAAACTGCTATAAACAAAGTTCGTCTCTGTAGTCGTTGTTGTGCTTGCATTGGTCACGTTAGTTGGTTACAGCTGCTACTGTAACAACTCTGTGTTGTTTGTATGGGGCGTGCTTGTGTGTGTGTGTGTGTGTGTGTGTGTGTGTGTGTGTAAGTAACTGTCTCCATGTGCTGAAGGAGCAAAACTGACCTTGTATTCAAGACTAATAAATATTTACTAAACAGTACAAACAGCCTGGATCCCTACAATATTAGCTTTATTTGGTTGTGTGCACTTTCCCGCCTTGGGGCAACACTTCTTGAAATGTTGGTCTGTGTTATCATGAATGTTGCCTCATGCTCTGCCCATAAATATCTGTGCTGAATGTGACTGGTGTTAGTTTTTATAAAGAGTGATTTATAGCACCTGATTTTTTTTCCTTATGGTATTTTACCTATCTGGTGCAAGAAGCCAACTGCTTTCCACTGTTTGCGTTTATATTCACGTCACTTTGCGTCTCTTCCTCAGCACTGCATTTGTAAGTCACTCTCCCGAACCCTGCATCGTGTCTCCAGTCTCATTTTGAGCTGAAAACTCCTGGCTCCAGCTTGGTGCTGCTGCTGCGGCCCCAGCAGCTGGCCGTGATGCTCATGCTGCGCTGGGCCCCTCCCTGGCCGTGGCTGTGAGCGCGCTCCAGCCGCTCCCGCTCCAGCCGCTCGCTGTCTGATTGGCTCTGCGTGCGCTCCGGCCTGTTGTGGATGCTGCCCGTCGGAGAGCTGGGGGCTGGCTGAGAGGAGATGGTGCGTAACAGATGGTTCCTCTTCCTCAAGAAGTCACTGTTTGCTCCCAAGCCAAAGCTGCCTTTGCGTAGCACCATGCGTGCACTGGTGGTCTTGGCTGGCCGAGAGCGATGGTTGTACTCCAGCTGGGACAGATGAGCTGCGTATCCCTCTGTGATGAACTGTTGAAGGATCAGAGAAACAACTGTCAACTAAAAAGCAACACATTTTGCGGTGACTTGAGCTTTTACTTTAGTTTTTTTTTTTTAATGTGAGAAGAGACTATTAACAGGATCGTTTGCAGAAAGTGATACCTGGCACTGGTGCTGCATCTTCTTAGAAGGTCTGCCAACAATGTATATTTGAGAAGAAGGGAGGCCAATGGAGGTGTAGACTGAGATGTCTTTGGTTGATCCATAGCCAGCAAAAATCTTCATGTGTGCCTGAAATCGGAGAAATGAAGACGAGAAATGTTCAATCCTGGCTTCTTCTAAACAAATGGGTACATTTTTAAAATAATAATGGGTTGTCAGCATTTGTCGCTTCGGTTCTTTATTTAAAACACTCACTGTCCCCTCTCCCATCCCCACTCTGACCTCTGTCAAAGACTTGAGGAAGTTGGCCTTGTGCCTGAGCGGGTCGTGGACCAGGCCATCGCAAAAGGAGACAATGCCATGAGGGAAGTTGTGCTGAGACAACCAGGCCACTACCCGTTGCTTCTGCATGTCTGGCCGTCCGGTCACGTAGATGATCAGATAGCCTAAATCCTGCCAGTGCCTGAAATAAGGAGAAGCAGCAGGACACACCAGATCTTAAAGTTCAATCAGGGAGAAAATATGTGAAGCCAAGAAAACAGGAGAGGTAGAGCAGCCAGCTACCTGACAACATCTACAGCTCCAGCTCGCACTTTGGGATCACTGCCCATGATCGAAACGCTGGCAGCAAATGAACCATCGATGCTGAACACTACGAACTCCGTGCTACGTGGAACAACTGTCAGGTAGCTGTCAGCGAACGTGTGGTCACCCCTGGTGAATAAAAAGAAAAAGAGTAAGGAAATGGAAACCAAAAGATTAAAGAAAAAATGAGCTGCAATAAAGTGAGCTAAAAGTCAAATGGAAACCAGGCTCTGTGAAGATAAACGGACAAAAAGCTTGAATATATAAAATACAATAACAGTTTGGTACCAGGCTAATCTCACCTGACCACCATTTTAACCGGGTACACGCCGATTCCCAGACGCTTGTCCTCTGGGATGACAAAAGACACGCGCCCGCTGCTGTTGGTCACCTCGGTGTTGAAGTACACCCATTCTCCCGATGGTGGCTGGGTCATGATGTGGAGGTCGACCTGCGCAGGAATGAAAAGGAAACAAAAGCGTTTCAATGCAGCTGATCGACAGATATTTGAGTTTTTTTCATATTTCCTCAACCCAGAGGTAAAGTTGAATGAAAACAACATTGTCTTCATTTTTATGATTAAATATTTCACATTAAAAAGTTTTCTAAATGTTTCACATTATTAGTGAGTGCTCAAATGTAGGGCTCTACTAGCCAACTGGTGAATACTCTAGTAAGGCCAGTGAATGCGACATACTTGTGCTCAAGCAGTGGCTCAGATTTCAAGATGTCCTGGGTCAACGGACCAATTTTCAATAATATATCTTGAAATTTATGAAGCTAAAATTTCACAGCAATCATTATATATACCTGAACTTTGGATTGTTTGTCAAACATAAGACACATGTCTCAAATGTATGAGACTTAAAATCCACTTAGAAGTGAACTTAAAAAATAAAAAAAAATTAAAAAAAAGCTCAAACCCAGATTTCCCAGGTATCTCTAACAGCAGGTGAGCTACTAAAGACAGAAGCATGTTCACCTTCTCCCCGGCCAAAGTCACCATGTCCAGAGGGCCGTACATGAAGCGGCCTGTCAAGACCTGCTGGCCATCTTCAGTGAAGACGGCATCATTCACTCTGTGGTTGGCGGTCACGTTCTGTCAATGCAGAAGAAACAAAGGGAAAATGCTGATGTGTTGCTTTATCTTTATTTAAACATAAACAGTCTACAAATACCAACAACTTTTTTTTTTTTTGCATATTGGTTGGAATTGGTCATTAATAATCTTTGGCTGTCGTCCAGAGTGTTGTCACGTCTCCTTCCCCTCAACCCTAACGGCAGTTACTTCCTTTTAAAAGGGAGATCTTCCTCCCCACTGTCACCCAGTGCTTGCTCATAGGGGGGGGGGGTCATCTGATTGTTGGACGTTTTCTCTGTATTATTGTAGGGTCTTTGCCTTGAAGCAACAGTTATTGTGATTTGGTGCTTTATTAAAATTTTAAATTGAAATGAATTTAAAAAAAGAAAAACAAAAGGGCTATTTTTTGATTTGTAACTAGATGGCAGGTATCGTAGTGTCCCCGACTAAACTTTAAAGCTCTCTGAAACAGACTTTGTTTCCAGATAAGATGCTCACCCTGATCTTCACGTGAGTCCTCTTGCGGAGCCACTTTTCTCGAGGTTTAGAGGGGGTGAATTCAGACACTTCTTTTCCATCGAGCTCCAGAATGCTTGAGTTTTCGTGCCTCATGACCTGAAAGGGGACAAAGGTTATCTTATCTTAATAAAGGTTATCTTATTCAGTGATTCATACTGAGAATTTTTGAATAAGTCCTAACACTTTCATTATTGCTGTTTACTCACCTGCCTCAGGAGAAAAGACACAACATCAGTAGACTCCCAGTATGATGCGTGGAACAGGTGCGGTAAAGCCACTGTGGGGAAAGCTGTTAGGGCATCGGGGCAGTACAGGGCAAAGTCCAGCCGCTTTGTGCCCCACCAGCGTGCTGCAACTGCAATGGGAATGGAGTGAATAGGGTACAGAGACGTAAGATGAAACTCAAAGAGCCAGCGTGAGGTATGTGATGCCACAGAAAGGTGCAACACCCCTGATGTTATAGCAAAAAAAGAAAGAAGTTGAATTCAAATTTCAGCCACACTCATCACCAATCCCAGCAGTTCTTCAGCTACAGGAGGGAAAGGAAGGAGTTTATAATGGTTATTATCAGCAAATCCAAAGGCTGAGAACAGGAACCGATAGTTAGAGCTGATTACATGAGCAGCTGAAGGTGGTTATTTGTGTTAGTCTGCGTGTGAAAAAGATGAATGATTTTAAAAGCCCCGGCAGCATCTAGATTTATGGATTACCCCTCATCAGTGACAGTGAATGCACCTGAATCGCTGTGAATTACATTTTAGAAAAATGAAGTGAAAGGGAGGCAAAGAGGCTTTTTGGAAGAGCAGCGCTGAGTCTTTTGACTGTGGCACAAAACAGAGCAGCACATGGAAGAGAGCCGTAGCCTCACACTGATTTCAGTAGCTCCCTTCCTTATAAAAATACCTTGGTCCACTTCAGCCTGGGAGTCCAGTGAGACCAGATCAGATATAGCAAAGTCCAGCCCTGCCCGGTAGTTCTCGTACTGGCCGGTGGGACTTAGAGGTTCACTAGAGTCTGCCTCATCGTCCAGCTCTGCCGCTACGTATGCATCAGAAGATCCTGCGGCCTGGCAAGCCTTTGTTTCCTTACGGGACGTGGGAGGAGTTTTCAGGAAGAATTTGTTTTGTGATGATAGGGCGAGTAGGGACAAAAGACTGTATTTTTTGGATTGGTTAACCTGGTTTGATTCAGCTACGGGGGGAAAAACAACAGCAAAAATAACAAAAAGATAAAGAAACCATATATGATGTGATGAATACAAATTCACTTGTGACAGTTTAGGACAGCTTGGAGAGTTTTAAAAAGAGCTGCGACTGTGTAAGCCCTAAAGATATATTAGGAACCGCTCAGGTAAATGGGGCAGAGTGATGCTTTTGCAGAAGAGAAACATGTCGTAATCAGTTTAAGCACATTTCCAGGGTTATACTGTGGGTGGCTGAACAGCAGTGTTCAGGCGCAGTAACATGAGGCACAAATAAATGTTCTGGTAACAGAAGTGAACGGGTGAGGGGGAGGAGGAATTCAAAGGACATTCAAACAAAGAGGAAACAGTACCGGTTATCTCAGCAAACACTGCAATAGGGAGTCGACAATGCAGGAATGGCTGAGGGAAACAGGTGTCTACATGCATCGCCACATTAATTAAATGCAGCACTCGTTCATTGCATTTACATTTAGACAGTGAGTAAGAGAAAGACAGACAGTGGAAAGTGGCTCTAAGCTGGTTTCTTCTCCGGGACTCTGATCTTGTCTTAGTTTTAACAGGAGATGGATAAATCACCTTACATGAGTCTCACTTCAATCCCAAATCTGGCAAAGCAGAAAAGAGCAAAAAGGAGCGGGACACTCAACGTGGCTGACTAGACTGTTTCTGCAGGACAGCAGGGTGTGTGTAGAGTCAGAGTGAGAGTAAATGATGTCGGGGTGTTGGAAAGAGAAACTAGGACAGATAAAAGCAGATAAAAGTTGGGCTGAATGTGAGAGAAAGCGGGAGAATTACTAGAAGAGTGTTTGTGTGAGTGGAAGGAAGAGAGAAAGAGAGACTGTTTGGTATTGAGAGCACTTACTGTTGGCTATGTTGGTGGCAGTGTAACTGTCTGCCATTCCTGAGACCTGGCTGGCAATGCTGACCTCACTGGCCCTCCGCTGGCCCCGGGAGAGGGGGCCCGTTACGGGGGATGAGGGGTACGAACTGTCCATGAAGACACCACCATGAGACTGAACAACATCCGCTATTGAGCCCAAACAAGGAGATCCCATTAGACAGAGACACAGGTAAGGGGGAACTCACGGTGACGGTTGGGGGAGGAGGGGGAATGCAGGTGAGAAATGTGACAGCAGGCGGCGAGGCCCCGGTCACATTTCTTCACCGATCAACACGTGACTGGTAAATGAAGACATTAAACACACAGTGAATGTAAAATCACAAATATCCACGTCTTCTACAGTAATATTAGTGTGTGTTATGGAGGTGATTTTTAAATTCAGAGCCTATTCTAATGTCTTGAAAATAAAATAACGTCAGAGATTTAGTAAAATCACAAGACCTCTGACTAGTATCACAAGAAGCAGCACAGGCTTCAGTCTGTTTAGCATGTACACACAGAGCTCCAAGTCCACTGCACAAACACGTCACAAGCAGCACATCAAAACCTTTTTTTGGAAATTCAAAAAAACAGTATTAAAAAAAAAAAAAAAAAAAAAGGAAACAAAAAACCCTATGTCACCACAAATCAGCTAATATTACAGAGATGATGCAAATACAATGAAACCGGCCTTAAAACCGCAGCACACAAACACAGACGCTTGCATCTTCCAAACTCTGTCATGAAAATGTCTTGGCACAAAGCAAAACACAGCACCACAAGAGATGCTTAGCAGATTTGTCTCGAGTATTTCCATGACTTGATGTTCCAATTGGCTACATTTCTTTTTAAATTGTAAACCAGAAGACACGATGCCAAAAGGTCAAATATATATGCATTTATCAGTATTTGGAGACACTGAAATGACAGCATGGACATACTCAAAGAGTGTAAGAGGTGGCCTGGAATCTGAGCATCTCGACGTAATGGCGAGAGGGACGAACACAGGGACGACAGAGATACGGCGAATGAGGGTTGGGAACAGATAGAGGTGAATGGGAGAGGCTACACACACTCCATAGTGGCGGGTGTGGCTTTGAGGGAGCCCTCCTGCCAGTTTAGCACAGGTACAGGGATGCAGGTCTCACTGATGGTCTCCTGACAGCGAAGGGACAGGAGAGGCCCGCTGTCAAGCAGCAGCTGAGCGTTGCTCTGGACTGTCTCCACTACAGAGGGGGGTGGGTGGAGGGGCAGAAGTCGGGGGAGGAGGTTTTAGAGGTAGAGAGCAAGGTACACGGATATGGAGACAGGAGGCCAAGAGAGGAGGAAGGAAAGAAGACAAGGAAGACAAAAACATATGAAGCAAGAACTGAACAAGGAACAAGAGTCAAGCCCTTAGTGGAGCTCACTTTTTCCTGGACCACAGCTGCTCCTCAGAGACACAATAAGCTGACATATGACCCTGTTCTAAGATTAGAAAAAGCCTGCAATATGCTATTTATGAAATCATTTGAACTCTCTTGCCTTAACAGTGATCTTGAAATTGTCTTTGAAACTTCATCGCTATAAAAAAAAATGTTGGAAGGCCTGAAGATGGTCATTGGTAGCTGATCTGATGGAGGCCATGACCACCAGGGAACACAAAAACTCTGGTCTGAAGTAATTAAGAAACATCTTAACCATATTAAACATCTTTATTAACCCCGGTTTCCATCCTTACTAAGCCTCAGTTCCTGATTCAATAATGTTAGATATCTTTTTAAAAAAAAAAGAAATTTCTCCTCATTAAAGATCTTATTAAATTCTGTGTGCGTTTTCTTCGAGAACATCAGACATGTAATTGTATAAACAGGGTAGGCATCCTCCGCTATAAAGATCAGTCCAAACAGAAACCACCAGTGGGACTGTGACAACACCGAGATTAATAAACTGCTTCACAAAACATGCCGAAGCACAAACAGTAGAAAAGCGTGTATTTTTCTTTCAGGCAGTGTCTACTTTGTAAATGAACTCAACGCATGCTACTAAGGCATCTTTAAGCCATCTATGGTGTGCATCCATGGGAAAAAGGACAGTGGGTTAAAATCAGCATCTGAAGCATCAGGTGATGTGATCTTAAGTGGTTGTTGCTGGGGTTTTTTTTTTTTAAAGGGTATTTTGCATTCGTGTGTGTGCATCCAAGACAGACGTACAAAGACTGAAAGCTTCACATTAACGTGGCCTTTCATCTATCATCTGTAAAAAGAGCTCACCCAGCAGGGCGGAGTTTCCATCTCCCAGGGGAAAGCGTTGGTAACGGGGCACGCTGAACGGAGGGAGGAGGTGAAATTTCCGCTCCAGCAGAGGTTCGAGGCGGGAGGCTGAAGGATCAGCGGGGTGGAACAGATTATAAACCTGCTGACAGGCAGGTCGTAGCTGGGCCACTAGGGGGAGAAATGAAACCAGAGACATAAGAAAGAGGAAGGGAAGAATTCAAGCATATTTTGATGACAGCCTGGTCTATAGGTGTCTATAGTAATAAGCAGATTTCCATCTGGGGCAAACCTTTCACTTTACAGATAGTACAAAGCCTGGTAATTGAAGCTCACCATCTAACATAGGGATCACAGTCTTTCTCAGGGCAAGTACCAAGCCAAGTGGAGAGCCAAAGAGGAAAAAGTCGGACACTTCGAAGTCAAATTTCCCCAGGGAGCCTCCATCCAGCATTGTGCTACTGCTCGACCTTCGGGAGGTTGTGTCGTTCCGCAGGACACTGGAATGTAAGCTGGGAGGACAACACAAAGTCACTTCCGTGCCTGGAACTAAAAATAAAACATATTCTGACAGTGCATGACAAAAGGACAAAAGAAGTTCATTCCACATAAAGAGTTTGTCCTCCCACGGACGACACACCTGGACAGGAAAGCCTGGTGCTGCTTTATGGTGTCCAGCTCGTAGGTGGAAGAGTCACTTCTCTTCCGAGGCAGCTGTCTCTTGGTGTCGTCGCCTGCGCTGGTACGTGGGATATCGATGTTGCTGCGACTGAGGTGGCGGCTGCCCTCCAAGGTTGGAGACGCTGATCCGTGTCCGCTGTTGACAATGATGCCAGGAGAGAGAAGATCCTGGTCCTGCAGGGGAAATTTGTGAAAATGTGTCATTAAAACTTGTCATTAAAATGTGTCATTAAACAAATGAGCCAATTAAGAAGAACAAAACAGGTTAAAGGTGCACACAGGAGTGTTCCAGGCACTGTTTAGGATGAGCCGAGACTGTCGCCGTGCATTCATTAATGCTGGAGGATGTCTCGCTTACCTGTACGCTAATGACACTGCCCCTGCGACTGCTGTTCTGGCTCTCATTTACTGTTTGATTGCTGCTGCACAGAGCATCAAAGCCCAAGATTCCTCCCACACAGTCCCCAATGAGGCAAACCTGGAGAGTTAAAGGATGAAAAATATTTATTACATATATGCGTGGGGTTCAGGATCACCTGAAAAGACTTCCGCAGTTACACGCTGGATGTAAGGATAATGTGGCTCCAAAAAGTACAGCTGGTTCAACTCTAATGACTCCAATTCTTTATTAAACAGCATACAAGAACAACAAACCCCATCGGTATCTGACCTGGCCGGAGAAAGAAGCCCCGTCCAGAGATTTTATGAAGTCCGCATACACCTGGTTGGCTCGGAAGATGACGGTGGCCACAGCATCCTGGTACTGTGGAGAAGAGGTGGCGAGGAGAGGCAGGGCTGCCAGCGGGATGTGGTCCTGGCTGCTGGACAGACAACCTTCATCGTAGCTGTAAGGGCTCAAGCTGTGAGAACATTAGTGGATAAAAATCAAATTATGAAATTTAAAACCCAAGGCATGCACACGGGAGAATAAATAAACGCAGGAAGAGAAGACAAGAGTCACGAGCTGCACCTGGACCTCTTCCATCATAAGTAAACAGCTATCGAGCTAAAATACGGTTAGAACCACAATTTGTTTCACAAACACAATTTTTGTTGTTATTTTTAAATTACAAATCAGGATGTGGCTGAAAGGCAGACTTTGAGTTTAATTGGAGGGGTTTAACAAAGTCAGATGCATTTTTTTTTTAGGTAGGTATGGGTACGTATGGCTGCCAGTATAATTGGAGGACTTGTGTTTATTGGTGATGCGACCGCTGACAGAAGCTGCAGGATTAACTGTGAAGTGTATGGAGCTACACTCTGATCAGATTCAGACAAATGCTGCAAAACTGATCGGACAATTCTTCACAGTGCAAATGGACAATGACACAAAGCAAACTGTAAGAGCAACCCAAGAGTTTCTCAGGGTACAGAAATATGATATTTTTCAATAGCGGAGTCAGTCACCTGTTCTCAGCTCAAAGGCACAGCTTTTCAGTTATTAAACAAGCAGCAACTCAAGTGTTTGTAGTAAAGGTTCACCAGAGCACTTCAACAGAAAATGTATATGGGCTCTAGATTTTAGGCAGTCACTGAGCCTTAGGATCCTTACATTTAAAATGATGTAAATTTGCCCAATTACTTTAGAGCTAAAATTAGAGACTGTAAAAAATGTCTGTAATTCCTAAACAGTTAATGAAATTCTTCATCAAACCTCTTAAATAAAAGCTGAAAGTCTACACTTCAATCACATCTTGATTGATTATCTGATTTAAACTCCACTGTGGTTGTGTAAAACCACAAGAATTCTGTCTTCATCCAATAAATTATGAACCTAACTGCACACAAACCTTCAATGATTATCCATGAGGTTTTGAGCCTGCAGAGAAATGTGTGCATGCGCGTGCTCTTACTTGGACACTAGGGAGAAGGCCTCAGCACAGATGGCAGGGCAGGGCACCAAGCGGATGGCGATGCGTCCCAGCGCCGCAGGATAGTGAACACGCATGACTGTGTCGAAAGCCGTACTGATTGTGTTGACGTCGGCCTGCTTGCTGTTCTGGTCGCCTCCTCCGGTGTCCAGGATGTTCCCTCCGTGCAAGACCAAGATGAGCACATGGATCTTGGAGGGCTGCAGACACTGCTGGGAAGAGCTCTCCTGAGAACAGCAAATTTAATAAGCGGCGTTATGGACGGGAATGTTAAGGCACGCTATCGGGAAAATATCCAATAAAATGTTTATTCACTTCATCAGCATGACCAAAGAATACGTACTTACTGTGAGTGATAAAACAAGCAAACAAAAACAGATAAACGAGGCCTTGAAAATGGGCATCAAATCACTTTTTAACCGATTCTAAAGGTACGACTTGCAACGTTTTGCGTCCATCGTTTTGAACATGAATTACATGGCAAACTGCTTTTTATAGCCATTGAGGGGTGAGGAACCATGAAGACACATAACAGAGCCAACCTTCACCTGGACAACCGTTCAACTAACAGCAAACAACAACCATGCTTCCTGATGACAAGTTCACACTAATTAGCACAGCACAATGTGTAGTTTTGTCTTTTACTTCCAATCCAAAACTTCACATTTCCATTAAGTACAGAGGAGGGGGGAGGGGGTCGAACAGAAGGTGGTGAGGTTGAGGAGTACACATGGATTTGGGTTCGGGCTACGGCAAGGATAAGGGCAGGGGCATTTAATAGACTGGAGGTGTCTGAAGAACTGTTGTACCCCACATTGCACTGGGGCCAAAATGTTTACTTACTGACTGGTGCCTTGTTACCGTGATGGTGGGAATGGGAGAGCTATCGGCTTGGCCGCTAAGACAGCCACGCATCTGAACACAAGAGGACAGAGAGGCTCTTATCCTCCAAAGTTTAAAGCCTGATATGTTTTTTTGTTTTTTAGCAGCTAAACTCAAATTAAATCATGTCCTGAAGGAAACTTTCAGCAGATGGCTTGTAAGGGATATTTATTCCAGACATGGACGGGCATCAGAGGAGTGCGAGTTATAGGTGTGTTATTTGCATTGGCAGTCAATATGTGACACACATACCTCATCTAATCTTTCCTCGCTGGTTGCTCTTTCATAATCAACAGTCATTTCCTTGAACAGCTCACCTAGAAACACAAACACACATTTAACATCAAGTGTCATTGGGCTGTGCCTGCCCATGTAGAGGTGTTCATCATACCAGGAGTTTCCTCCGTTTCTGCAGCTTCGATCTTGTCCATGAGGTCATTGGAGTTCCACTTGGCAATCTCTTTCGGGAAGACCTCCTCTCCATCAGAGAGATCCTCTGTGAGGGGGGGGATCAACAGATTGGTTAAAACTGTATTCACTATTCAGGGGTTTTGAATGGATTATTACACCAAGAGTTCAGATTCAGAGTGCCAGATTGCTTTATTAATCCCAAGAAAGGCCAATTTGTTTGCAGCTTACCCCGACAACCTATTCACCCAATCAAACTCACACAATGCCGTCCTTAAACACGAACCACAAACCCTGCTGCGTGTCAACAAATAATGGGATATAAAAATAAATATGCAAACAAATAAAATAGAATAACAAAGACAAACCGCTAAAAATGAACAATAAAAAAAAAAAATTAATCTAAATGAACCCTGTCAGTGTCAAAGTGATCTAATAAAGAAGGGAATGAAGGAAAAGGAACCTTAGGGTTTCCTACAAGTTAACAACCTACACAAATGCACATGAAGCTTGGTGTTTCCATGTGTGATCATCCACACACAGTGAGTATACGTTGTTTTGCATTTATTGTATCACTATAATTTATTTTCTATAAACTAAAAACAGTTAACTTCCTCCATGATTACCTGCTACAAAAATTTCACTATGCGCCTTAAATTCATGCACACATATGGATGAATCGTCTCACTGATCTACTGACATTAACCTGTGATTATAAAAGGACCTCAAACAGATCCTTTTTAATTCCTCTCGGGGCGATTTTTGCCAACAGCGTTCACTTTAGCTGGGTAATCAAGATTTGACCTAAAATCAAATCATGTCCTATTTATTTCTACAGCAGCTACACTACAAATAAACAGCATCAACGCAGGAAATCAAATGACAATCTTTATTTCATAACGATTTGGCTGGAATACTCACAGGGGCTTGCGGCAAGTTTTTGTAGCATCGTTCCTAACACACAAAATTTTCTGACTCGAAATCAACAGAGTCCTTTATTTCATTTGTTTCCTCAGTTGCTTCAACATCCTTCTAATTTATTCATTAATATAAACAACCATCCAGTGTTAAACTGGATAAAAATGTCATATTTTCTTTATTCCACTGCAACATTTTTTATTTTATTTATAAACCTTCAATGATTTAAATAAAACATGTTAATTAAATACGACAGGTTACACGTGTACCATCATTGGCAAATTCACCTCCTTAGCTTTTTTTTTTTCTTCCTTTATTCATTTGCATTAAAAAAAAAAATGGAGTGTAAAAATAAACTTGCATATGCTTTTCTAATCCTTGAGTGATTGTTACTGCAAGAAGATCACAAGAACTTTAAAGACAGAATCCTAAAATTGGAAGCAATCTGAGCCAACTCAGTCATTTTCCAGATTTAATTTGTGTACTTGCATCATGTGATTTACAAACACTTACATGTATAAGCTCATTCTGATGCCCTCATTTATTTACCCATAATTAAATAAGTGTTCATAAATCATGACGTTTTAAGCAGGCCATCTGGCTTTTGCTTCTCTCACACACACACACACACACACACACACACACACACATAAACACGAATACTGTGACACATGTTAATATGAAAAAAAATAATTAGACGTCAACACAATTCATTTTAGTTATTGTTTTCCAGTGACTCATAGTGTCACGAGCAACCTATTAAACTCGGGGTAGGTGGAAACTAATGAATGCAGCAAAATTAGTATCAGTGTAATCAATGACTGCATCGTGCAGAATTTTATTCTCATTCATCATATTGACTAAACGGTGAATTTCAACCACACACACACACACACACACACACACACACACACACACACACACACACACACACACACACACACACACACACACACACACAAATTATTCAAAGGGGTTCTTTTATTTCTTTGATGCACCGTGAACTGTGTGAATGTAGTTGGGCAGAGACGATTGTGATTTTTGAACGTGATACTGGGATGAGACACCTCGCTCGTGTCTTCTCGGCCGAACTTATCCAGCAGGAAGAACGGGTGCCGCAGCACACCCACCTAGTTCAACTGTAGCCCCAAAGCATGCTGGGTATCTGGGAAGCTTAAGAACTGATCTGCGATTAAAGAGACGCATTCAAAGGAAATGAAGAAAGGGGAGCCAAACAGGTTAGAAACATTTCACCCAGATTCCACATTTACTTTACAAATCAGAGCAGCAAGTTACCGTGAGCATCGAAGAACTCCTCGTCCGAGCTGTCGTCCGAGTCTCGTGCAATGCTCTGCATCCTCCACTCGGAGATGCTGTGACGTGACGGGCTCACTGGGTGGGGGGTGAACAAGAAAAAAAAAAAAAAAAGAAAAGAAAAAGGAAGAAACACACAAGCAAGAAATTCACCATTATTTTGGGATGTGCATTTTAGCCTCTGTGTTTCACACACATACACACACACTCAACCACAAAGATGTATTGCACAACCCACCCCCCACCCCTATGAATGACACACACACACACACACACACACACACACACACACACACACACACACACACACACACACACACACACACACACACACACACACACAGTGTTACATAAACATATATCAGTCTCTGTGGTGCATTACTTCATCACAGATGGACTGATTGGTGGTGTGTTAAAGCGGCGGTGTGTTAAAAACAGAGGCCCAGTGCAACAAGAACGAGCTCCAAACACACCAAAATCTTTTCCAGCTGAGGAAAAACAGGCCTCGTCTATCACCTGTCTTCAATCTATGGATTATATATCATTAGGTGGTCACTGTGAGAGGCAGTAAGAGAGGGGCACAGATGTAGCTGTCAGTGCAGAGAGACACAGCAGCGCTGGAAGGGAGGGTCACTCTGAGGAGCATCAGCCTCCTCTGTCCTGTGATGTCAGCACTGTTGCTAAAAATAGCCCTGGAGGGAATAATGGAGGGAGGGAGGGCAGTTACAGGGGTGAAATGAGGCTCGATGAGAGTCGGGGTCCATCTGGCAGCTAAAGTGAGCGCCACCTTGAAGAAGGGGTGACACTTGAGATGGGTGAATTCAGATATCAATGTTGCTGACAAAAATAACCCAGAGGAGATTCACACAGGGGTGTGAGTAAATATGGTTGAGGAGCAGTTAAAGGAAATTCAGGTGCCTCATAGGAAAGTAAAGGCACAAATAGAGTCTGCACACTTTAAAAGCTGGTTCTGATGCGTTTGCTTTATTAACACCAATTCAAAGGTCTGAGCTCACAGTTTTTCCAATAGAGTCTGGTTACTTCACCTTTGGGTTAACTCTTAGTGTGTATGTTTGTGCAGAGCTGAACCCCCCCAAAAAAAAAAGAAAAAAAAAGAAGCGCTATTACTGCACTTCCTGTGCAGCTGTAACCCAAATTCATTCAACCGCAGGTGTGCAAAATGAAAAATGAGACTTCACAGAATCACACAATCCTACTTTAGCTTTGCACCAGCTTGAAGCTTGACCTTACTGACTGAATTCTTCACATACTAGCTTTCTAGTGTGGACGAGTCTGCAGTATCACAGTTTGCTGTGTTCACTTACAGGATATTTGGACTTTGATGTTAGCATGCATAAATATATAAAAGGCAGAAATGAGTCACATGCAAGACTTAACAAATAAGACTTTAACGCACGATGAGATGTAAATACAGTTGTCACAAGAAAGAGTTCAGTACCGTGCAAAAGCCTTGAGCACCCTCGTTTCTTTATATTTTGCTAGGAAAATGGATGCAAGGATTTCCATGCATGTGCAAACACACATGGAAATGTCATATGTAAGGCAAAAACAGAGTTTTTACAATTCTAATGAGCTCGAAAGAAAGAACTCTCTTAGGCAGCTTTTTCATTTCTATAAGTAGTCTTCAGGAATTCTTGCAGGACATTCAAAGCTCTTCTTTGGATGTTGGCTGATTTTTGTTCCATTCTCTGTCAAGATGATCCCACACTGCTTCAATAATGTTGAAATCTGGGCTCTGGGAAGGACTGATAGTGACTGGTTTGTGCTGGATTTTTTTCAATGTTTTTTAAAAAAAAACCACGACTTTCAGATATTGTTCAACTCCTGAAGATAGTTTTATTTTTTCGGTGTAGTGTCACTTCTTTTTTCCTCAACTTGTCCAGCTTTCGCAGATTGTTTAAGGACATTACTTACCATGTTGAGATATGTCAAGTTTTCAGCTAATAGCTATTCAGGAAACACCTTGTGGGTGTAAAATTTTATGCCTGTCAAACTGTGTTATCTTTGCAATTTTTCGACTAAATGAAGAGGAAGAAACTGCTTTTGTGACAGGTTGCCAGTAACGAAGTGCCTGAAAATAGAATCCAAAACTCGTTCTTATCTGTAGACACAACATTGGTTCATCCCTTGAGTTGTTTGCCTTTACCCTTGAATGGCTCATAAATCAGTGTTAAGTGGTTCAACAAACAAAAATACATACTTCTGAAAATAGTTGAGATAAGAACTGGACTGAAAATGAGAGAAAGAGCAGCCAATGACTAAAGAAAACCTCTCCAGGAGGCCTGGAAAAAAAATTGCTTCTTTGGAAGCAAAAATAATGAAATGAGGGGTGGATCAAGACGTTTACACATCACATCAATGTGCCAGCTTCACAAAGTCATACACAGCAGTGATAAGGGTAAATGCATGAAGATGGCATGTTCCTCACCTCCTCTCTTGGATGATCGGGAGGATCGGGAGGAGGTGGACCACTGCTTGGTAAGTATACCTCGTGGCTGCAGAGTTTCTCCTCCTGAGCTGGGAACGACTGCTTCAGCTTCGATACAGCTGATTGCCTCTTTAACCTCCTGGTCTTTGTCTGGAGACGGTGTGCCTCCGTTGGCCTCGGTGGCCTCCTCCGCCTGGCTAAACTGAGCCATTTTCCTGGCCAGGGCCAGCTGGGTTTCCAGCTCCAGCTGCCTGATGTCTTCTATGGTCAGACCATACCACTCATCCTGCCAGCACCAGGCCTGCCGGTGGGCACGCACCATCACCTTTCTTAAACCTAGTGAAAAACAGTTGCAGAACAATAAACCCTCGCTAACACTGTAACTAAATAGGGTATCAGTAAAATGACATTTTTAAAAAAAAAAAAAATGCAGGAACATCTGGGACCTTCAACTCACCAACATCATGAATAAAGCGTTCAATCTTTGACTGCATGCCCCAGTAGCGGAACTCCACCTTACAGAGCTTGTAGGCACACATGATGGGGGTCTTGCCTGGGTTATTGTTGTACTCTTCTATCCAGTCGTCCCACAGAGGACCCCTCTGGGTCTTGGCTGACTTGTAAAGCCTCGGGTCTTCCTCTGATTTGTACTCATGAGCGGGGATGGGATCTGTCACTATGTCAATTGGGTCTGCAAAAGGCGATTCGTTTTCAGAGGGTAAGCTTTTATGGACTCAGGTGTTTGGAAGTTGTTGAGGCTTTACTATTACATTACGGTGTGTGCACAAGTGGGTGGAGCAGTAGTTCCGACTTGTATGAGCTTGTGTTTAACAGCTTCAAATTCTTTTTATAACTGGAATTCCAGCCAACACTATAAGATACACAGACACAAGTGATTTAAATAATTACAATAGTGGAACTGAGTCACTGCGTACCCTAAGAGCCATTCCTTTCAGGGCGTTGTTTTCACTGGGAAAGCACACTCATAACCATAGAAAAATAACAGATGCTGTACCATTAAGCTACCACAAGTGGGCCTCATCCACTGCATATCTTAGTAGCAAGAGGACAGACAGCAAAACGCCTTCAGCTTCTGAATGAGGAGATCATTACTTGCTGTATTGATTCTCTAATGCGGCCATATGCCAACACGCAGCCTGAGCTTGCTTTGTATGTGTGCAATTTGAAAGTGAAATTAGCCACATTATTTTATTATCCGAGTTTTATGTTGACACAGACGTTCGGGGCAGACGTCAAATGGTCTCACCAATAGTCCTCTGTCTTTTCTCTGCTGCTGACATGTTGAAGACATCTGCCTGGTTGCCAGTGTCGGGCTTGTAGTATGTCTCAATGTCAATAGAGAACTTCTCCACAAAGGGACAAGTGTATCTAAGGGAGAAGAAATTTTAAAAAAAAAAAGAAATGAAACAACTGTCCCAACAAAGCACCAGTGAGTTTTGTGTCTCCCTTCATTTGAACTCATTTTATATTAATAACTCAAGAGCAGAACTATTTTACTACGAGTGACAACCCCATCTTACTTTTGATTATAAAAGACACTTAAGCCATACCCATCTGCTGCATCTGCAGCAAAACTGTCACTAGTTGAATAGATGTGTCAACAGCACTTGGAGTCTATCAATATCCCGAGTGTGCAGTCAAGGGCACATCTCTTTTCAGCACCTTCACATCTTTGTTTGTCAGACCTCACACAGACAAATGGACTGACGCTCTGAAAGTGAGGGGCTGTCAACGTCTGGCTGTCTGGGAGCACTGCTGGCCATGCGCCGATCTGATGGGCTGCCTCGTAATATTCTGACAACTTGTTCATGGACTTGGAATCATCAAATTAATCACTGAATACAATTATGGCAGAAAATATTATCCTCTGCAGAACCTGGGCTAGATTTTTGTCTGTAAATGAATGTAGATCTACCGGCAGCAGCTATGTCACATGCACAAAGCATTTATACTATTAAAACAGTCTGTGTATTTCTACTACCCTGCTTTAAAGAGGTGTCAAGGTTAAAGCTAATGTTACTTTATTGTATCCAAAAGGAGAAAATCCTCCTGTTTCGACACAATGCTGCATTAAAAGTGTCGAGGTGGCCTCCTTACATCACCCAATCTCACCTGGTGCGGGTGTAAGGGTAGGCGTTCCAGGACTCCTCTTCAACCCTCAGTGCCGCTTTGGGCAAGATAGAGCGGAACCAGCTGGGAATGTGCATGCCAATATGGTAGACCTTGTGGGTGTACTGGCCGATCCCGCCCGGTCCATCTGTATACGGCTTGTTTTCTAGGATCTCCACCCCACTGCCTTCACCACAGCTCTCTTCTCTGCTCTTCTTCTGTAAGAGGAATAATGAAAGAAGAAATGCATATTTGCATATTAGTAGAAAAGCACAAAGTGTGGCGATGTTAGATGAAACAACATAGGATCATTTTTATTCTAATAATTTTTAGTAATAATAATTTCACACTAAATCTGGAACTGATGTTTGAGAACAAACAACTAAATGAATGGGATTTTTGCAGAGACAGTGAGGCATCAGTCTGGGTATGGCAACGACACACACAAAATTAATAGCTTCCTGGAAGCACCTCCAGCTCTGAACGGCATATCAGGAAGATCCGAAAAAAAGAATCAGCGTGTGGAGCCACACCTTTTCTGTATTTACATTGCAGATGCACATAAGAGGAGAAGCCGGGTGGAGCCTGCAGCTGCGGCTGTGTGAAGTCAATGGCGCAAATGTCGGGAATTGCTAGAGGACAATTTGTAATTGTGAAACTTGTGAATGAGAAAACATTAAACAGCAGAACATAGTCCAAATGCTGACGACAGACATGAGGACCATAAAAAGTCAGATTTTTGATGTATCATGTTTTTTTTCCTCTTATCAGCAGTTGTTCAGTGTTAGTATATGCAGCTTAACCTTTGTTTAACTGCGTGTTTAGTGCAGCGATGGCATAATAGGGAGACCGATTCCTCCAGTCAGCTGTGCAGAGCGAGGTGATGGAAGCAAACCAGTGAATCAGTGGAGCAGGGAAGAGGAAGCCATGAGGCATCCAGCACACTGGACCTCATTACCTTTGACAGGTCATTCATTAGCAACCCGCCCAGCTCTCAACAACCCAGACACAGCTCCAAAGACACAGCACAGACACCACCACAGCAACGTCAGACCGGCCGTACACTCAACCAGTAGGCGATGCAGAAACTCAGTCACAGCAAGTGAACAGATAATCTCCAGATTACAGTGCATTATAAAAAGCTCACTACGAAAATACAGAACAAAAATACATATCCACTGATGATGAATTTTAAGCATTTTTTAAAAGGAAAAGTCCAACCTACAAACACTACATCCCCGTGTTTGCCTGTCAAAGGCAGAGTCCCTCCTTCCTCCCTTTGTAGCGCTGGGTAATTTTCTCCAGTTCACCAGAAAAAGATCATAAAACACTGGCCAGGGCGTAGCCACTCTCATAACGGGAAGAGCGGGAACAGATAACAAGTTTAAAAATAAAGAAACTCTCAATGTAACGTTATATATTACAAAATACAGGACACTTTATTTATTCACATACAGAGGTAAAGTGTACCTCTGGAGTAAAATAAGTGTAGAAGGAGGTACCTTGATGCCCTCTACAGGGAGTCTCTCATGTAAACAGTTTTGCTTTCTTTAAACAGCCATCAAACTTTTGCGAAGTACTCACACCATGATGGCCTGCTATACATGTTTAGACCCAACTACTATGACAGGATAGGAGTCACATCCTGGCATTTTCCTCTCGCGAGGCGCGTTTCCTGCTAGAGATGCTCCTTTTTGAACGATAACTCCACAGTTGCTTATTCAAAACACGTAGGGCCTATGTGGATGAATGAGGCTCAATGAGAACTGCTCATATTTAAAATCTCACACTTTCTGTATTTTCTTATTACTGTAAATCTCCCGATTGTGAGAAGAATGTGACAATTACCGATCATATAAGAAAGTGTCATAAGGGGCAAAGGAAAGAACGTGAAAGGAGAGATAGGGTGGGGCGCAGCCTGGTGAGGTGGAGATATGACTAGGCTGTCCTAAGGCCCCGGCTTCGTTTATGAGGCTTTCACAGAGGATGGATTGCAGGCGGGCGGACAGGGCTACATGCTGCGGTTGCCCTGGTAACATAAAGCAATGAAGTGAGGGTAGCCATGCTCCCTTTCCTTCCACCCCCTCTCTCAAATTTCTTCCCATCCCTTCTTCACTGCCTCTCTTTTTATCCTCCATTTCCTCATTCACTCCTTCTCGTGAACAAAACCTGACCACTGGCATGCTGCTGATGTCATGGTTGCCATAGTGACAGAAGCCTCAGCGCACCGAGTCTGTTTAGAGGCGGTTAGGTCAGGGGGAAAGGTAACTATGGGTCAATACAATGTTGGAACTCTTCGTCCTGGGATTTTGTTTACATACTTAAGAGTTCACGCGCAAAGAATTTCTTTAGTAGACTTTCTCACGTGTTCTGCCTTTGTCCTGAAAATATGAAAGGCAAGCAGTTAAAGACTAAAAAAAAATATATACATTTATATATATTTTTTTTTTCTTAAAGATTAATTAACTCTTCACAAATACAATGAAGGTGAATTATGAGGTGAGGAAGAAGTGTGCCGCAGAGCCCGACATGTGCCGTCTTGAAACGTCTGCTTGCTTTGGGGCATGTCCTCCGAGTCATGTTCCCACACATCTACAACTCAAGCAGACAACCTGTCTGCTGGATACAGCATCGGGAGGACGTTTAGAAAAGCAAGCAAACATCTTTATCATCTGAAAAAAATTAACAAATAAATCTGAAATTCTTTAGAAGACGTACACACTCTTTCTACACTCATTTCAGCTTATGCAGAGAAAACCGGTAACTGGTGAGACCGTTGCAACAACCAAATTCTCTCTCTTATCCTCTCTCAAATACTCGCTCTCTCTATTTGCAATGATGTAATGCAGCTAGTGACACAGGCTGTTTTTAAAGTACACGGCAAAAACAAGGAGAGGCTTTCAGAGTCAATACAGTTGAATTAATCTCTATGTAGCCTTGTTATACCTGTGGGTGGATATTAATTTTAAACAACCCCGTCAACATCCTTATTTGGCTGTAAGATTAACAGCTGGTCTACATCATGAAAGCATCCTGGGCTTTCCTTACCCAAGTCATAAATGCTGAACCTATCCAACAAAGCTGAACCCTGAGAGATGAAGGTCACAAATAAAGCTCCCACGTTTGACTCTTAAGATGCCGATTTCTCTTGATACTTTGCTTTGAATTTACTCTGCACTCTTTGTGAATCTTATTTTCTGATAACAAAAAGCAACCAGACTCACATTACCATCGCAATGCAAGATCAGCAAAGAGGCAAAATGCATCGAAACTCAAAAAACCTCAACTTAATCAAACAGGTCTGTAACTTCAGCTTGCTCTGCAATGATCGTAAAACACACATTACGTAACCGTGCAGCTCAAATCCAAACAAATGCACCTAATGCCTAATATGCACATCTCTGAACTATAAATAACACTGTATTTTTACCACAGCCTGAGTCTTGGCATCAATACCTCCTCTGTGTACTGCTGGATTAAGTAAATCTACCTTCATGTACACATGCCATATGAAGAGGATATAATGCTGCACAGCAGAACTAAAGCTATTTAAATGGGCCCTTTCTGCAGGCGCTGTAAACCCTAATGCTCTAACACAGACCCTCCATCTCCAGCTAAGGGCCTGCTTTGACAAATGAAAGCAGTATGTCCATCTCCGTTGCAGCAGTGTGTGTACATGGCGTTTCATCGAGTGCAGAAACATGCGGTCTATGACAGCTTTAAACAGCCAGCTTCAGAGAGTTTAAACTGGATAATCTATCAGCACACAGGCTCTCTTTGTTTAGTTGCTCCACCAACGTCACGCATCATACGACCAATCGTTTTCATCATTGAGTATGCTGTGATTGCACACTTCAAGAACTCCCCGTGTTACTTTATCTCCTCTTTGACTGCTCTTTTTCGTCCCCTCGTTTCTGCGGTTGTTCATTTTTAGTTAGGTGCGTGTGTGTGGGTGAGGATTTGCTGGAAACCATGGTTGTGTTGCCTCACCTGTATCATATAAAGCTGGGCAATGCGGTACTCCTCCACACTCATGGGCATGGGGATGCGGTACTCCTTGATGAGCATGGTGAAGCTTGGAGAAGGGGGATAGGGGGATCAGGGAGGAGATTGACAAGGGAACGGGGGAGGGAGGGATAGAGGGAAAGGGAGGGGGAGAGAGGGAAGAAGAGACTCGGGATGCTCCTATACGAGACTTGTCAAATCACCAGCTGAAGTCCACATTGATGGCTCCTGTGGAGGTGAAAGAAAACGTAAAAAAAACAAAAAAAACTGGGTTATGGGTGCTGCATATTAATGCAAAACATCCCATTTGTAGAGTGTGTTAGTCAAAACATATGGATAAAGTTAACATCTTAAAATTCCTAATGATTATTCCAGATTCAAAAATCAGAAAGCAGCAGTAAAAAATATAATTAATGGGCAAAACCTGTCAGCACACAGACTAAATTCTGAATCTGTCTAACTCTGCTACACACATCGGAGGACAAAGATCCCCTCTCGTGGCTCACAGGCAGATGAAGAAAAGAGCCAAAGTGTCATTCAGAACATATGCTCCGTGTAGTAGACATCTACTCCAAGCCTTGGCAATGAAGACAAGCACCGGTGTTGTGCCTCCATCCAGCATCGCAAATCCAAGTAAAGCACTTCCTAGGATAAATACTCCTTCTTATACACAGGCTACTGCGTGTGTGTTTTTGTGTGTAGGTGTGTGGCCAGAGTCTACGAAGAGCACCCATGCCTTGCCGACAGTCCCGACAGCCACCCTTTTTCTTCCAGCGGTCCAGCACCGTCACATGGGGTGCTAAGTTAGCATAAGAGGGATTACAGTAGAGTGGGAGGTATTATATAACAGTGTAAGAGCCCCCCTGTTCATGATCGAGGTTTCACAAATAAAGAATACACAAAGCATTGTTTTCAAACCACTGGGTAGAATAGGGGTAGGTGTGGGCTATACATACACAACGTGTGGGTGGCGTGAGTTGCAGAAGTCTGCTTTGACCGTTAAGGCAAGAAAACAGCTCTCTGAAGCTAAAAAAGTACAAAACAAGATCACGCCTATGCAGCACCATACTGCACTGTAGTGGAAGTTTAGCTAAATAACTGTCACAGGCATTATCTCCTTTCCAGGTTATGTTTTCAAATTCTCAAACTTGGATATTTTAACAGCAAAGATTTAAAGGTGTACTTTGATAAAGCACTTATTTGAGTCAGTTGACCCTGAATCCTCTCTTAGTTACTCTGCAATAGGCATAGGCTGCTCAGGGTTTCTCACGAGTGTATCTTCTTCTCCCTTCATACACCAGTCTGCATTTAATCATTAGTTACTATTAATCTCTGGCTCTCTTCCACAGTGCATCTTTTATCCTGTCTTTCACCCCTTGCCCCCAACCAGTTTGATTCTGCCAGAGAATTCTTCCTGTTAAAAGTTAGTTCTTCCTTCCCACTGTCCCCAAGTGTTTGCTCATTGGGGGTCACTGGATAGTTGGGGTCTTTACCGTGCCATATAAAGCACCTTAAGCGAGTGTAATGATATAAATAAAACTGAGTTTAACTGAAATTTAAGATAAAGTTCAGCCTGTTTTCAGATAGGTCAGGTGAAAGCACATTAGGCAGGATCTTAGTTATGCTGCCGAGGAGACTATAGTGCACAACACCATCCTGACGCTGCTGATTTAGCTATTTAGCCAAATGTGACCACACAGTCTTGCATAACCTTAATATTTACCAATTTCTGAACTATGGAAGCTATTGGACCTTGCTCAGGAATGCGTCCATTCTGTTTAATCACTCTAATCACATCAATATCCCCCCTGCGTCACTTATCCAACAAACAAAGGCCAGGTTTGGTCGAACCAACAGACCCATTCCCTCCAATGATTGAATGTTTGAATGCCGCTAAAGAAAAGCTTTTATCTATTGACTTTACTGAGGCTGGAAAGAAGACGCAGCCTGACCGACTTCACATCTGGAACAGCAGCTGTTTACTAAAATATTAGGAAGTGTTCTGCTTCTATACATTTTTTTGTGATTTCTTTACAGTGAAGAACAAAGCATTGACAAAATCAGAGCAGAACACCACATTTTGCTGAAAATAACTGCACTCTTGGGGGGATGCTAGAATAAAACTAGGCTACATGGAGAGGCCCAGAGGAAAGCCTGCAGCTCTGGAGCCCAAGGAGTCTTTAGAAGTTAATCAATAAGGATAAGCACTTTGCACTAACAGCCTCAAAGTAACATTTACTCCAAGCATGATTTAAAAATCTGGCAACACTGTTAATGCAGATGCATTTATTGATGCAAGAAATGAGTCTGAGTATTTTCTCTTGACCACAGATTATGGATGTATTAACTGTACTGATTTGGAGGTCATTCAGTCTGACAATGATAAGACTACTTCTTTTACTGTCTGCTGTCTACTATTGCTTTATGAATCAAAGTTCAGCCCTCAACGGCCAGCCTACACACACACGGAAGTGACAGCAGGTATGCAAATACCACAACAAGGACACAGCAAACAAACAGAAAGCAAGAAAAACCAGTAGGCAGCTCAACAGAGGGACCCTGTCCACCCAAAGCAGAGCTCTGTCCGACAGCATGTGTTCAGAAGCTGTTGTGATGATGCTCTGCAGGGATTAGCAGCAATACTGATGCAGGTTAGTTATGTCACTATTCTGCAGGATTACAGCAGTATTGCTACTGGTGAGCATTGCACAAAGCAACCATTCCCCACCATCTTGATTACTCAATTAAATTCAGTCTTTAAAAAAAAAAAAAAAAAAAAAAGTAACATACAAGCTAAATTCTGTTTTGTGCACATAATGAAAGTAAGTACTCGTATTTGGCTTAAGTCTGATTTTATATACCAGCAAATGCGAGTCATATTTATGCCTTGTTGGGCAGAAACTAGGAAGTTATTTCCACCCTCTATAATCTGCGGTTCCAGCTTAAAATATGTTTTTCCTTCTTCTTCAGTAAAACGTTTGGTTTCAGTGGAAAGCTTATGCACCACTTTCCAGCACCTGTCTCCTCTTGTCCGGCTGCAGTTGTGTAAACTCAGTGAAGCAACAATCTCACATGGACACACCCAAACTTTATACACATTTGACAGCATACATCTTGTATTGTATATTTATGTATTGTGTCTGCGGTTGTATTGACTACACATTATAAGGCCTCCTGAATTAGCTAATTTAAGACCGGGTGACTGTTCCACAAATACAGGCATTACGTTTCACTGCAGATAGAAAGCTTTTTTTTAAAAAAATAAAAAAATAAAAAGGAAAGTCTTTCCTCCTGCTGGTTTAAACCTGTGATTCTCCAACTTTCATTTTTGACTGATGCAGATGCAGTGCACAGCACAGGACCGGTAATGTACGATTCACCAGCAGACTCGAGAGAGTACTGGCACCATGCTTGACCCAGAAAAAAAAGCACTCTCACACACAGAGCTTAAAAATAGCCTGGTCACAATAATCCAAGCATACGCAAGCAGAGTGCTTGACGTTGTTTGTGCAGAGAATATGCTCATTCCCTTCTAAAAATACTGTCTCTGCCCCCCTCTAGGCAGTGACGCAACAGCAGCACAAGCCCATGCACAGCGCTCATCACAAAGCAGCCCCCAATGTTCCTGCTCCTGTTTCGACAAAGCTGAAGACAGCGATAGCTACAAGACACTTTGAGTGGGATTGCCTTTTGTACCTCTTCCTGCTACCGTTTCGTGATCCTGTGCGGCCGGCATACACCCTGACGTGCACAATGCTACATCAAAGTGTGATGAGCCATCGAAGGTATAAAAAAATTTTTTTTTAAAAATGCAATCCTCCAGGCAGGAGTGTTATTGTACCAAGTGATTCATTTTTTCCTTTTTCAAAAGGTGAATTAGACACTAAAAATCAGCGTCAATACAGAAACGTTCCAGGTAACATGATGAATAATACAAGAGGAGCCATAAGGGTGACGCCTTTAATCATGGCTACATCTGTCTGGCTACAAAAGCCTTTCTCAACAAACAAGTGTGGAGAGCGCTGCACATCTGGTTACGTCTAACCACTGATAAGTGACATAAACAGACGAAACCTGCTTACTCCACAGAACACAGACCAGCATATCCTTCGGGTCGATTGCTTTGACATAAACATGAAATGTGCCTTTCACTCTTGGCTTTCCTTGCCACTCCACACTGTCCTTCACTCTCATAATGGAAAGTGGCATGACTTAATCTGTCCAAAGACATGATATATGCACAGTAAACAGACAGATCCCCAGGACAGAGAGCAGCAGCTGGGCCTTGCTGTCAAACACGGAGCAATACCGAGAGGGCAGTGGTGACTCACTGGAGGCTTTTCCCAAAGGCTGCAATGGTGGCGCTCCTTTAAATTTAGCAGTGTTTTATAGAGCACAGTGCTGAGGCTGCGCACCAGAGAAGGCGGTAAATTCCAGGGATCGGTGGCTCACGTGACCGTTAAAATACAAGTGGAACATATTAGCCTCCCGGCTTGCCTGAAATACAGCAGATCGGTTTCACACTGTTGCTCTCGTATCACAGAGGCAACCTCGGTTATGGCAACTGCCTCAGCTTGTGATAAGAATCCTTGATTGAGTTGATGGGCTTACCGACCAATCCAGTTAAAATGTCAAGAGGCTTAAGACAAATGTATTCGTGCTGGGCCGTGAACGCACACAAATGAGGGAGTTTACCATCCATCTACGAGCCTAAAGAAGCCTTTGGGCTTATTTCGAACTCTAACTTCAGTCTCAAACATACTGAGATTATAAGGTGAAGGGTCTAATGAGGGCAAAGAATGAAGAGTATTTATCAGATAAACAGTATTTTTGTGACAATACACCCAATTTACACCCAACAAAACCCACCCCCTTTAGGCACCAATAAAGAAATTTAATAAAACACACACACACACACACACACACACACACACACACACACACACACACACACACACACACACACACACACACACACACACACACACACACACACACACACACACACACACACACACACACACACACACACACACACGCCGTGTTTTACCTTGCTTGATTTCAATACAGCACTGGAGGAGTGAGCAAACATTGAGCCTCTCTCTTTAATGAAAAAGCCTTTTTTTTTTTTTTTTAAATATGTGACACCACACAATGCACAGCTCAAACAAAAGCAAAGCAAGAGCATTATGATGGTTCTTTAGTTAGCCTCAGTTTAAAACAAGTCTGATGCTGACTTAAGATGAGAGAATCAGTTTCATATGGAAAAACAAAACAAAGTGTGAGTAATCACCTTTGGAAGCCGTGTTATAAGCTGAAAAAAACAAAACCAGTATAATCTTGTAAAAATAAAGGGGCCAAATAATGGTGAGTCATCTTGTTCTTATACAGTAAATACAATGAGCGCCGTATGCATTCTGAAACATATCCATCACCCTTTCCCGTCCCTCAGGTCCACAATCTTCCACAAACTATGAAGGTGGGAAGCACAACCTGCCCTTGTTCTTTACTCATCATCACAGCACAAGGGGAAAGCTAAAAATACTTGACACCCTGTGAGCATCTCCTGCATTGTGTTCCTCCTCCTCCTTCTCGTCCTCTACCTCCTACAGTAGCCCTGCAAGTATGATCTGCTTCTAAAAATGAGCCTGCACAGGGAGGGAATGAACGAGAGCAAAAAGAAATCGAGCTCAGGCACAGCTGAACATGGTGTCGTGAAACTGCAGTTTGATTACCACAGAGAAAGGGATTTGTTAACACGAACAAACACATGAATAATCTTCTATTAACTGTGAGTTTTAGTTTTAGTGTGTATACCCACTTGGAAGATATCTAAAAACAAACAAACAAAAAAAACCAATATACATTTAAAGAGTGTCATAACTGCTCATTTGATGTGAAAAGCTCTCCTTGTGCAACATACAGAAGAATTAGATATTAGAAGAAAGCCACACCTGTTGCAAAGATATCTGCCATTTTTGCAAGATCTCGAGGTGAACATGATTTTAATCTAAAGCAGATCATCTAATTTAACAGAGTGCAGGAACCACTGGAATATAGGTTTTACATTTGACACCCGCATCATGTAATTAAAATTCAAAAATAAATAAATCGGGTGCTTAGTGATCGCTGAGAACTTTAAGCCCCTTTAATAATTGGAGCCATTGTTTTCTTATGCCTCAGTGGTGCTCGTCAACGCCACAGTGGTCCAAAATGGGCTCGTTGCATACCAACACCATCTCTAACCAACCCCACGCTTCACTCAGAAATCCAAAATTAGATGACCTTATATGAAAATTGCACTTGGATTAATCAGTTACGTGCCAAGGTTAAACGAGGATCTTCCCTTGCTGTCATTCTCTGAAAGTGCTCAGCGAGCCTAAATGAGCTGCGTAGAGAGAGCGTGTTATATAACTCAGCAGATACAGAAAAGGAAAGCGTCGCTACGCTCGCATTTTGCCCATTCCATTAACTAATTCATGTAGCCCAGCAGACCAAAAGGAAAGGAAATGCTTTGGTGCATTTAGACAATCTCTCCAAAACATTCTCATCAGTCACTCTTCGAGTGTTTGGCAGCAACAAGACGCTGATTCAAATTAAGGCCTTCTTGCTAATGTGGAGACTATTGCAGAGTGCATGCTTACCAGTGCCACAAAGGCTTGGACGGATAACAACAAATGAATTTCCATTATCACTGCCACTCTCTGTCTCTCACAACAGTGAGAAGCAGCTTTGGTTATGTGGCATACGACAGCGCTGTGGCTGAGATTCATTACTGCGCTAACACCTACACTATAACTCTATAAAAGAATGTGGGCACATGCGTGTGTATCGCAACCTGCAGAGAGGAAAGTGAGCGCTTGATATGAAGCGTTTAAAAAGACGCTGAAACATCTGCAAACTGCAGAAGCAGCAGGGCTACGAGTAAAATATTTATCAGTTGTGATAGACAACAAAGGTCGTGGTCACTGCAAAAGTATAGAAGCATATAAAGCTTAAAGGCAAGTGTAAACAGAAATCATTGTGCCTTGCCTGGGGTCTATTTTTAGTCTCTCACATTTAAAAAGAAAAAAAAATGCAACATTCTGTTTTTTGAATGACAATGTCACAGAAGAGAAAGAAAATGCATTACACTCAACAAAACTTGAGAAGAAAAATGTTTTGCCTTAGGCCAAAATGTATTTTCTTTCCTGCCCCTTTATCCTCTCCATCATTGCTTGAACAGGGGGTTACCATGGAGACACAGAGGGGCCTTTCCTTATTGGTTGCCAAGATGAAGTCAGAGTGACGGGGGAAAGTAGAGACCAGACGCTGCCGGGGCTGATACTGGTTTCTCCCGTTTCCCCTGTCTCCACTTTCACTTTTGTCGGTCTCTTTTCCCTCCTGCCGCAGCTCATTTCCACGGCAATCTGCTATAGAAGCCTCATCGATTCATACAGCAACCCGAAATATCTGCAACTGTGTCAGCATGCAGGATTTAAATGTGGCCCAAAAAAACAAAAACAAAAACAGAAAAACAAAACATCAAATAGCCAAGAAAATTCACGATAAGACTTGAAAATCCTTACATGCTGGTTCAAGACTAGTTTCCTTCTGCGTCTACTGTACTATGCTTAAAATTAATAAAAAAATTAAATAGACACGCATGTTACTTCCTGCAGCACATCAAGGGTTGAAAGGTGGCCTATACCCTGTCAGTTTAGTTCTCTTTGTGAAGTTTAAAATTAACCAAGTAAACCACTGACAGATCCTCTTTCAAAAACAGCAGTCAGTTACAAGAAAGTGGAAAGAAAAACAAACTCTCTGTGCCAGCTTCACACACTAGCTTAGAGGAAAGTGGATCCGAAAACCTCTCTGTGAATCGAGGACACAGAAACTAAAAGTGTGCAAAGTTGAAATGGTGTACCTACTAAAACAGACTGGTTTTGAATGTTATGACAGTTTAATCCCTCACAAGCCCCTCATATCAAACTAAAGTCTTATTTGGCCAAGTGCATAAAGTCCAAGCAATTCACAAAAAAGGGAGGACAAATCTGATCTCAACTCAATTATCGACACCAGTCTCAGTCGGTGCTTTGGTCTGTATGCCAACCTTGTACTTTCTGGGTTACAACTCAAATCACTGAATCATCACCTTCAGTGTGCGTCACTGCTCATTTCAAGGTTACTGTGCATAAAGCACATTTAAAAGGTCAATGATAAGAAAGCTGCTCATAAAAAAAGCCCAAGGTTACAGGCTGCCCTTTGGTGAAATACCTTAAACCCCTTTATGTAGCACAAATAACGCAGCCTTCCAAAAAGTGCTCTACCCACTCACCAAAGAGTGAAGCAGCTTCTTCTACTGACCATAAAAGGCCATTTTCAAAGATGCTCTTGGTAAGTGTCTGTGGCTAACACTGCAGCGGGTTGTGAGGTCAGCTTTCCAGCCTTGTGGAAAGCCTGGTTATGGGATTTTCTTATCAGAGCAAGGGCTATAAAAAAATAAAAATTAAAAATAAAAAAAACCCACAAATTCTCTAACTTCTCCCTTTCTCTCTCACACAGGCACACAACTCTGAAAGAAGGAAGACGTGGCACTTTGTCTGCCACGTAAGAACGGGCAATACAGAGAGACCGCCCGAAAAGAAAAAAGCCTGTACAGTGAGAGCAAAAAAGTAAGCGTGAGACGCTGAGTTAGGGTCCAAAGGGGTCTATTTTTAGGTTCAGAAAAATCAGGTGTCTCTGACCAGTGGAAAAGAAAGAGGAACATGGGTAAAGTGACATGAACCAGCGCTGCTGCTTTCATTTTACGAAGTCCATGTGACTCAGAGCGCTGCGAGGGCTCAGGGCAGAACCAAAAAAAGGAAACAGATATAAAATGGCACTTGTGCATCATACTGATGTAAAAGCTGCAGAGATAAATACTTACATTTCTAAAATATGTGAAATAAACATGGCTGACTCATAACTAATGTGGAGATAGAATAAGGAGGCGTGAAAAAGTCCACTGACGAGCACTTTCTTAATGGTGAAAGCAGCATTTCTAATTCACAGCTGACTGTGATCCTTCGTCGCTCGATTTACTTTCCCTCCCAGAAGCAGATCGTTCTGCCTAAGAGCTAAAAGGTTTCCCGGCACAGAGAGCATGTGCCAGACTGCCTTGATATCCCTTCATCTACAAGGTTGATGATTATGGCCAGGAAAAAAAATAAAACATGCCAGCCCTCTTAGAGGATGTGCATAAACTCGATTTATCTTCCAGGAAAAATAAAGCTCGAGAAAGGACACAGGAAGGTGGACGATTTCTATAAAAAGACTTCGGCTCTTCTTTGGAGTCTGCCCACACTGCGAGAAAAACTTGTGTCCAAATGAAGGAGGACATGGAGCAGACGCGTGCAAAGCGTACGCCTTTGTCTCATTTCCCAGACAACGCCACTGTAGGAGCATTAGCAATGATATGCCATTCATCAGCCGGCTCATCAGGGATGCGTGGGGACAGGTTGTACCCCTGTTGTCCCTGTCAACAGCTCAACACCAGCATTAGCATCACCTGTTTTGTTTAAGAGAGCTGAGGGTGGGAGAGCGAGATGGGGAAAAAAAAAAAAAAAAAAAAAAAAAAGACAGAGTCTGCGGAGCTCGAAGTGCAGGGAAAACACAGTGTTCCCTTCAGTGCTTGGCCAGCACCCAGGTACATGACGGAAGCTCATCTGAAGTACTGTCATGATGCGTGATTGTCCGCTCAAGATGAATTAAAAGAAAAATTAGACCTTGAAATAACCAGCCAGCTGGCAATGTGTCCCTATGCTCCCATCAGAAATTGTAAGAGATGTTTGTTTTTTGTTTTTTTAGGAGTGCATCAAATCCCTGCAGGTTCCTGAATGATTGAAAAGGCACAGATGACAGCATTTAGTTTCTGGTTAGTGAAATTGACTGAATATCCTTCGGGATGCACTGCAAAATCTTTTGCACGACTTTAAAAAGGGACACACAAGCTATTATGAACATACGATTGGAAAATGATTGTATTTATCTCAAACGGTCGGTGAGGAAAATGGATGATGACAAACCCTCCAGTTTTACAGAAAAAAGTATAATAAGAGTATATGTGTAAGTAGTATATAAATAATTGCTGGATTCCTTTCTGTGATTAGTGACCTCATTTGTTGCCTGAATAAAAAATAAATAAAAAAGATTCTTCATTTAAAGCCTCTGGGGAACTTACCCACTGAAACCATGAGAGCTCTGCGTTAAGTCTGCATTGCTGCAGACGTGGCCTTAGGTAATTAAATATCCCTCATAGTGCTGTGAGATTAAACATGGTTTTACGAATAAAAGCAGGGGGAAAAAAACAAAAGCGAAGATAAGTACAAAAGGGTAACCCAATACGACTGATACAGGAAATAATTTTACATGAAACCAGAAGAATGCAGAATGTGGTATTTTACACATCTTGTTTATTTATTCGTGAACAATTTCTTTTAAGTTTTGCTTATTTATTTATTTATTTATTTATTTTGGGGGGGGGGGGGGGGGCACAGATCCTACTCACACAACAAAGAGTAAAGTCGCTGGAATCACATTCCTCCTCATAACTTTACGCGCCCATGGGGCCTCTTGCACTCATTCACCCCCCAGGCAACATCATTTAAGTGTGTGAGAGTTTAGTGCTTACACCATAAGAGTGGAGACTGCGGGGGGATAAAAATTGTTACAGCATAGTACTGGGATATTATATAAATAAAAGGTTAACCAAAATATTGATATTTTATTTAAAAAAAAATTTTTTTTAAAAACTCAAGAATACTACAAACAAGAAGGCTCATCTCATGCACCACCATCCTCAGATAACGTTAGCCTAACATTGAACACGCTTAGCTTGACAAAGATACATCCTAAGTGAGAGCTAGCTAATGGCTCAGTCACAGAAGTAAGTAGGACAGGAATTTCCTTGCACCTACCAAAAATAAATGCATAAATAAAAACTTTTGGTGAGTAAATATTTGCCCAGAGTTTGAGGGTGTTGCACACTCTCAACCACTTTTAATCGCAAGCCGACAGGAGGCAGAAAGCCTGCCTCCTATCAGACCAGTTGCAGTGTCACTTAGACTGACTACAGTCACTCTTGCAGAGCTCGTCAAAGGCTGACAAATAGTTGCAATTTAACTTATAAAGACTGATTGCTATCAGCCTGAATGCGTCAATAAGCACAACTTGAGGGGACTCGACTGGCTGCCAGCTGGTCGTTTTCTGGTTGTATTCGTGCAGAACAGGAAGGCTGCCGAGCACATATTTAACAGTTAAATGTGAATATCTGTCTAAGTAGACAGCAACAGATGAGTACATTTCAACAATTTGTCAGATATTTGCTGTATTATCAGAACCAGATTGCAATTAATTGCCAATTTAAGACTGACATTAGACTGATGGCAGACTGTCTTATGGTAACATTTATGGCAGGTTTTAGCAACAGTGTGCTTAACAATCTCATTTTGTAGCAAAACAAAAATTATTGGGTAAAACAGATTGACCAAGTTTAACTTTGTTTAACTTTGAGTATGTAATTTGCAGATGAAAAAAGCTGATAAATTGCAATATGTGTTACTGCATACTGCAAAATTTTATATTGCAATATTATTGTACTGTGAGCGCAGTATTGTGTAGTATCTGGCGATTCCCACTTCTACCAAACAGTGTGCATTAAAGTATGGTTTGTTTTTTTTTCCACTTCTTTTCCTAGGTGTGTCAAAAACATCACCCAATCACCTGCCATGTATATATAAACCCCACCATGCAAACAGTAGACCAGCTGCCATAGGCGCAATGCTTGAGTAACATAACAGTGTTCAGTGCACAACTAATTTAAGTCAGAGAGAAAAATGTAGGCAAGGAGTACCGATAACAGGTCACAACATATCGCACAACGCCAGAGCATGTCAACAAAGGGGTGCCGAAACTCCTTGAAAAGTTACTGTGGTGATTGCAGTGTATTTAAGGTCAGTTTTGCAGTACTATACACGCAAATTTTTCTGACATTTTATTTGGCTATTTCCAAAAATACTCTTCAAACCGCGCGTTAATCAGTGCAGCAAATACACAGGAGTCAGTGGACTCCATCTACATCCGATCATGAATTTGTTTCAGTTAAGCGTCACCCAGACATCATATCAGTACAAAAACAATCACTGACATCATCATCATCCTTCATGAGTACTAAAATCATCACCCTTTCTTAAAACAAAAAACAAACAAAAAACCATCCATCCATCCATCCATCCGCTTATCCTTTTCAGGGTCGCGGGGGGCGCTGGAGCCTATCCCAGCTGTCATAGGGCGAAAGGCGGGGTACACCCTGGACAGGTCGCCAGTCTGTCGCAGGGCTAACATATAGGGACAGACAACCATTCACACTCACATTCACACCTAGTGGCAATTTGGATTATCCAATTAACCTATCCCCACAAGCTGCATGTCTTTGGACGGTGGGAGGAAGCCGGAGAACCCGGAGAGAACCCACGCAAACACGGGGAGAACATGCAAACTCCACACAGAAAGACCCCGGCCTGATGGTGGAATTGAACTCAGGACCTTCTTGCTGTGAGGCAACAGTGCTAACCACCGTGCCACCGTGCACCGTGCAAACAAAAAACCCTCATCTTTAAAAGTCAAGTCCCCATTTAGTAAAATATATTTATTTGACAAACCCACCTAGAATAACAGCAGAGGGCTAGTTAGCTGCTAACCAAACAGTCATGTCCTCTCAGACAATAAACAAAGACCACAGGATATTTTAAAGAGCTTCCTTGTTAAAGATCAGACACTTAACAGGACTTGTACTCAACTAATAAAATCCCCTCCTGTGCCGAATGTACAAATATAAAACGGTCTCTAACAATGGCCAAAGAAATTAAACTAAAGAGGCACGACTCTGTTCATGACAAACATCATGACAACCACCATAAGGGAAAAGACTTTAGAATATAGAGTCTGAGATTTAAAAAACAAAACAAAACAAAAAAAACACCAGTTTGTTGGGTGAACCGTGTTTAATGCTTTTATTATCTTTCTTTAATCTTATTTGACCAGATGAAATCCCACGTAACATGCCAAGCTGCAAAATAAATTGACTTTTCTAATGCTAACAGAAAGCTGGCCACTGCAACTACAATTCAGCAGTGAGCTCCAGAGAGAGTATATGCACTGAGTTTGACCATTTTAAATAGTGAATAAAATAAATGAGGAAGTCGGGGAAACCGCAAATCTACAGCTGCATCCTTTTAACCATTATATGAGATTATACTGCTAACTTGGCTTTGGTAAGAGTGGCAGTAATTGCGTTATGAGGTGGGTGGCAGGTCTACATAAAAAGCAGAGACTTTACCTCTTCCTCTGCTTAAAAAAAGAAAAGAAAAAAAACAAACAAATTGGAGAACTGAAGAAACAGTCCGATATTACACAACAGCTCGGTTTTTGGGGATTTTTCTCTCTTTGAAAAACAAGTGGCAATGCAGCAAGTGGGTTAAGAAAACATCAGATTACACAAACCTGTAAAGTCAGTGCACGCATCTCCAGAGCAACATCTAAAGACGCACCGTTTGAATATTTAACCTTATTAGCCGCCGCTCGCATCGCTCCTTTTGCTGTACGAACCTGTCGTTTCTTTCCTCTTCCTGTGCCAGTGATCTCATCCGATAATCAGCTCAAACGGTACACACGTGGAACCAAAAGATGTGGTGAGCAGCAGCATACGTCATTCAAACTTACACTGGCAGGAAATGCATCTTTTCTTCCTCGCTCCACTAAATTCAGTTACTTAATGACTGTATGCTTGTTTGTCATCTTATTAACGGCGGGATTATTGACTTATGCTGCAGGACAAACTCCAGCAAACCGAGGGTTAATGTGAGAGCACGGGCGATTTGCCACATGCAAGAACACACGCACAAAAAAACCAAATAGATACCACACCACTATGAATACTCAAACAAGGCTGGGGACACATGCTCGAAAGCTACAGGCTCCTCTATCAGGAATTTTCCACTCCACCGTCACTCAGATATACAGCATACATTTGCAGTGTTTCCTCCTGAGCGTCAGGAGGTTGTCAAGCTGTATAATGTTAGTGGAGCAGTGCGTAATTTGAGCCTTGGAAAAGAGGCGGGAGCAAATATTGGCACGGATATGAATTTTTATCATTCTTCAATTAGCTCATCGCAGTACCCCCCCCCCCCCCTAGAGCAGGGCGATATGGCCAAAAATATTTATCACGATATATATTTGAAAATTTGCGATAACGATATAACTGACGATATAATTGATGCGAGACAAAATACAACTCCACAACATTACTAGCGCAAAAAGACAACCTTCAATTTATTTTCACGTAAACAAGAAGCTGGTTTTTATGTACATTAAAGCTTTATAAAAATGTAACAGTGCAAATGCAAATTCCTTGCTGAAAGTTTAACCCAAAGGCATTTCCAGTAGAAATGGGCTGACATATCCTGAGCATAACCATGTATAATATCCACTGAAGTTAAAAAGAGGTGCTTTGCAACATTAAACTGCAGTGTGCAGTACGCATTTTTCGGACCATAAGGTGCACGGGATTATAAGGCACATTAAGCGAAACAAAGCAGTCAGATAAATCAAACTTTATTCAACTCATTCTTCTTGCTTCCTCCACTTCTGTACCATTGATTCATTAATGTTGAATTCTCTGGCAGCTGAGCTATTCCCATGTTGTTGCAGTATATTAATGACTAACCTCGTATTGTGGATGGATTATCTCAGTTGTTCTCCTGACTGAAGTTTGGTCCGTTTACAGCATCCTGCCATGCGATTGCATTTGTCTCTAACCATGAAGAACCTTCACGTTAACTTTTATAAGTGGAAAAGTGTTAGTGTTCGTCCTCCAGCTTCACTGTTTATGTTATGCTAACATAGCTGTGTCGCTAGCGATCACGTAGCACATCATTATATACCAGCTAGCCCAACTTCAGTAACCCTACAAACGCCACTGCTGTTTAGTTTCCTGTCTTCATTTATGTTGGAAGTGATAGCAGAGCTGTACGTTTGATTTTTTTCAGAAATCTCTCAGTCAGAACATGCTATATCATGCTTAGGTAACTAGCGAAACTAGCGAGCTAACTTCCGCTAGCTTCCTGCTAACTTCTAACTCCGTTAAATGTAATAACTTTTGTTTTCATGGATGCCTGGAAGTTAAACTTTATAGTTACACCTGGTAAATCAGCAATGCTGATCGTTTTATTAAAGATCAAAGAATTTAGACAGTTTTCAACTCTCAGTGATGCTGCAGTGTTGTTTGACCTGAAGTCAAATATACGGAGTTTGGGACCCAGATTACTCCCAGATTTAAGAGCATCTTAGTCCGACAAATACGACAATAACAACGGCCGCTTGCATGTTCTGCAAAAAAATGTGCTTTGTTGTGTATCTGACGGACAAACACCAAACCAGTTCCACATCACAGAAGTTGCACCATTTTTACAAACCAACAATCGGCCATGTGCGTATGAAAACAAAGGCACTGCGCATGCGCGTTTTACTCCCATTCTATCGCGATATTTCATTTTCCTATCGTTGCCTAACATTATACCGGTATTACCGTGAACGGTATAATATGGCCCAGCCCTACCCCCCCCCCCCCCTTTTCCACCCCCCTCCTTTAAAAGCAGCACCAGAACTGCTTTAATTCAACAACAAGTTGTGAACAAGCCACACAAGAAATCACAACTGTACAGACAACGGGCTGATTCACAATCACCTCCACTCTTTCTCCTTCGGTGCCTCTGTTTGTGTGATGTGTTATATTTAAGAGAGGCACCTGAGAGTAAAAGAGCTATCAGGTTTCAGAAGCCTGTCAACCGCTCTCTCATAGTCTCTCTGTCTCTGTGAACGCTCAGAAACACATCAGTAATTGTGCTTCTCGTCTAAAAAAGAAATGGATTAAAACCTGAAAATAATATCTGCAGGTCTGTGTACAAAACAAGCTTCACAAAACAAACAACCCCCCCCCCCCAATAATTATATAACAGTAATAACTTTTACATATTCACTGGGCTACAGCTGCATATGAATTTGTCATCCAGGAGCTGCAACTCTGGGTTTTCAGCAAATAACTCATACAATATTTATACTTAATTAATATTTAAAGTCCGTTAAATGACTTTGTTACTTCAAATGTTTGTGAAATGAGATTCTGGAGGTGCTTTTCTGCGGGAAGGGAAA
>NC_137433.1:23844473-24111973 GCF_964374335.1 Astatotilapia calliptera
CAATGAAAAGTGACATTTATAGGTCTCTCTGCAATTCTAATGCATGTCTTTCAAGTGTATGTTCAGGTAGGTGTCCGAATATTTTTCACCAGAATATTTCATTGTAACAAAATGATCAATGTTATTCTTCCGTATCTGTTATTGGACTGAATTCTGCGTCTGATTGGTGGAAGTCGAATGCATGAAAACTATGGTGGTTACTTAAGATAAAGAACAAAAGAAAATCAGAACAAGAGGAATTTCAGCTGCGATAACAACAAAGAAAATCAGGACAATCAGTAGCTTGTTGAAAAGAAAAAGAAAGAATAAATGCGTAATTGCTGCTTTTATTTTTCTATAGGTGGAAATGCATTAAATCAAGCACTTTCTATCGTTTCAGAGGAGTAATCATTTGCAGCCCTGATCATTAACAGCAGTGAAATAACCTGTTTTTTCCCAGATAGTTTCTCTGAAACTATTGTCTATGTATATTTCAGGAAAAACATCTTGTGTTTTTCAGCAACCTTTGAAAAAGTATTGAAAAAGACAGAACAGGAAAAACAAACTAAATAAGAAACAACCAAAAAAAGACTTTAAAAACAAGATTAGCTTTAGACAAGATGTAGCACGGCAACAAAAACAAAAAGCAAAGCTCAGAGAATAAGATAAGCTCAATTAAATGAAACAGCCTGACTGATATCAGTAAATTACAGCCTGCTGAGGTGTGTGTCTGTGTGTGTGTGTATAGGTGTGTGTGTGTATTAGGATATAAAATCTTCACACTGTGATATTTATAGATACATTTTAACTAGTTATTAAAGGTATTCATTAGAAAATAGCACAAATAACAACATTACGGTGTAAACTGTTGCATTCCTAGATGTTGTTGACTGTGGAGGGCCACAAGTATGGAGGACCACAAGAGCCACGCGCATCGAAATAAAGAATTCTGTGCTTAAATAATCTGACTGTAAATATAAACCTACAGAATAAATGCATAAGCTAAACTACCAGACCCCTGTTTAACTACCAGACCCCTGTCATCAACGAGTGCCCAGTGGAGAGAGTGGACAGCTTCAAATACCTCGGAGTTCACATCACGCAGGACCTGTCATGGTCCTGTCACATCAACACCGTGGTGAAAAAGGCCCGACAGCGTCTCTACCACCTCAGACGCTTGAGAGACTTCCAACTGCCCTCCAAGGTGCTCAGGAACTTTTACTCGTGCACCATAGAGAGCATCCTGACGGGAAACATCTTAACCTGGTTCGGGAACAGCACCATGCAGGACAGACGAGCTCTACAGAGGGTTGTGCGGTCAGCTGAGCGCACCATCCGCTCCGAGCTCCCTGACCTGCACTCAATCTACAGCAGGCGGTGCTGCACCAAGGCCAGGAAGATCGTGAAGGACCTCAGCCATCCCAACAACAGACTGTTCTCTCTGCTGAGGTCAGGAAAGCGATTCCGCTCCCTGAAGACCAACACAGAGAGACTGAGGAGGAGCTTCTTCCCGCAGGCGATACGGTCTCTCAATCACACCACCACACAGTACTGACCCACACATACAGTTCTTACACACACTGGACATTCTGGACATTGTTTTCACTTCATTACTTAAATCACGCTGCTGTTATTGTGTATATGCTGCTGTTATTGTGTATATATTTATTTATATTTCTTCATACATTCTTATATAGTTCTATATTGTGTATTTTGTTGTACAGTTATTTTATTTTCAACTTTAATTTATATATTTTATCTTATTCCTTCCCAGTTAAATTTACCCTTCATTCTAATTTGTGTTGTACAGTTATTTCATTTTTAACCTTAATTTATATTTTATTCCTTCCAAGTTAAATTTACCCTTTTTAATTTTTCATATTTATTTCCTATCTTATTCATAGCCTTTTCCTTTTTTGTTTTCTTTAGGTCACGAGCAGTTGTCCAAGCATTTCACTACATATCGTACTGTGTATGACTGTGTACGTGACAAATAAAATTTGAATTTGAATTTTATTTTAAAGCAAAATTAACTGAATTAACTGAAATTAACTGGGGAAAAAATGCTTGTGAAAGTAGAAAGATAAGTTAATCACATGGTCAGAACATGGACTTCTTATACAGGGAGTGCAGAATTATTAGGCAAGTTGTATTTTTGAGGAATAATTTTATTATTGAACAACAACCATGTTCTCAATGAACCCAAAAAACTCATTAATATCAAAGCTGAATGTTTTTGGAAGTAGTTTTTAGTTTGTTTTTAGTTTTAGCTATTTTAGGGGGATATCTGTGTGTGCAGGTGACTATTACTGCCAGCCACGCTGTGGAGTACTTGGACGCGTGTGATGGAGCATTGTCCTGCATGAAAATCATGTTTTTCTTGAAGGATGCAGACTTCTTCCTGTACCACTGCTTGAAGAAGGTGTCTTCCAGAAACTGGCAGTAGGACTGGGAGTTGAGCTTGACTCCATCCTCAACCCGAAAAGGCCCCACAAGCTCATCTTTGATGATACCAGCCCAAACCAGTACTCCACCTCCACCTTGCTGGCGTCTGAGTCGGACTGGAGCTCTCTGCCCTTTACCAATCCAGCCACGGGCCCATCCATCTGGCCCATCAAGACTCACTCTTATTTCATCAGTCCATAAAACCTTAGAAAAACCAGTCTTGAGATATTTCTTGGCCCAGTCTTGACGTTTCAGCTTGTGTGTCTTGTTCAGTGGTGGTCGTCTTTCAGCCTTTCTTACCTTGGCCATGTCTCTGAGTATTGCACACCTTGTGCTTTTGGGCTCTCCAGTGATGTTGCAGCTCTGAAATATGGCCAAACTGGTGGCAAGTGGCATCTTGGCAGCTGCACGCTTGACTTTTCTCAGTTCATGGGCAGTTATTTTGTGCCTTGGTTTTTCCACACGCTTCTTGCGACCCTGTTGACTATTTTGAATGAAACGCTTGATTGTTCAATGATCACGCTTCAGAAACTTTGCAATTTTGAGACTGCTGCATCCCTCTGCAAGATATCTCACTATTTTTGACTTTTCTGAGCCTGTCAAGTCCTTCTTTTGACCCATTTTACCAAAGGAAAGGAAGTTGCCTAATAATTATGCACACCTGATATAGGGTGTTGATGTCATTAGACCACACCCCTTCTCATTACAGAGATGCACATCACCTAATATGCTTAATTGGTAGTAGGCTTTCGAGCCTATACAGCTTGGAGTAAGACAACATGCATGAAGAGGATGATGTGGACAAAATACTCATTTGCCTAATAATTCTGCACTCCCTGTAATATAAATGTGGACACCCTGCCTAAAAATGTCCTGAGTTGACACTGAAAGCCAGAAGTATCTCAGTGTGTCTCCAGATCTAAAGCTGGATTTTGTCCTGGGAGTCTACATTTAATAAAAAATCATGACAAATCAGTCCTGCTTCAAAAACCAAGTGCTAGACAGCTTACTCCAATTTAAATATGCATCTATCTAACAGCGTTAAATTCTCCACAAGCTGATGAAACTGCTAATTAAATGAAGAGAAACCGACAACAGTGTCATCATCTGCTAGATGCATTTACATGAATTCACTCAGATGCTTTCTCCATAAACACATGCAATTCAAACCCATTCTCCTCTTTGCCTTCCTGTTGCTTTGTCACGAGCCCTCACTCCCTATTCATCTACACCAAACACCTCTCCCTCAATCTCTTCTCAGCTTTTTCTACTTATTATAGTTCCTTCAAACTTCTTGCCCACCCCCCCCCCCCCCACCCCCCCCATTCTCCTCGACACTGCCTCTAGGCTCATCAAATCAGATTTCAGAGTGAGAGGCATCTGAGTTTTCTTAACAGATGATTGAATTGAATAGATGGAAGCAGGATGGAAGGCTGTAGGAATATAAAAGACTACAAATAAATATGGGGACTACATAGTTACATCTTTTTTGAATAGCCAGCTGTAAGTTATAGAATTTTGAAGCCGTTTCACTTTTGTTCCAACTTGGGCAAACTAAGAATGAACACGTCCTCAAAATCTGGAGAAAATCCCTTATCAACCACCCCCCAAAAATAAATATTTACCTGCGGCCTGTGTTAAAATGCTGAAAAACACAAGCAGAAAATAATACCTAATGACTACTACTAATGGTAAAATAAATGATCCATTAGATGGTAGATTTAAATTTTAGGCAGCACTGCAGTCAATAGAAAAACTAACATGATGATGGGGCAAGACATTTGCAAGAGTGTGATAATGCATGATAATGGGTGAGCAATACATAGCGGCCAGCTGGGTCATTTCCGATCAGCTCCATTAATAAGACTTGAAAATGTCCCCGTTCAAATCCAAGACTTGTCTCTAATGTGTGTGAATGTGCATAAATTAATTACTATTTTTCACTGTTGGAATAATTTTTCCCTGAGCAGCAACATAAACCTGCTGGTCCCTACTTGCAGTAGTTTAGTGCAGATGTGTGTGTGAGTGAGAGTAACTTCCACATGCAGTCTAGCTGAACACAAACATTATATATACAACAACATGCAAGTTTGTTAAAACTTAAGCAGAAACTAGAAGGAATAAACTGAAAGGAATATGCATTAGTTAAAAGGTTAGTGAGCTACGCAGATTATTTTTTCTTGTGTAAAGTCGTGATGTAGCTATGGCAACTGTTGACTACTAATAGAAATTATTACAATTAAAGACAGACCTTGAACAACAAGGTGACTGACACAGCCATCAGCGACATCCTCCATGATCTCCAAGCGTAGGTAGTCCCTGCTTCTTTCAATCTGTCATTCATCGCTCTTTCGTGGTAACAACTCACCATGAAAGTTGTGACTCACCATAGAAACACATACTAAAAAAATCCCAACAGGGGACGCTGATCAGTGGTACCTTACAGGTGCTGAAGCATGAGCCTGCAGTCATGCGACAGCAAAGTAGAAGAAGGTTTTTAAATCATTTAAATAAAAGGAAACATTTCGAATTAAAACACTGAAAATAACAACGACTGTATGTTTCAGTATTTTACTGTGAGAAAAGGTGGCATTGCACGGAAAACTGCTTGAGGCTGTAACACTGAGCATAGAGTCGGGGAAATAATTATTTATTACAAAGAAATGCACAGAATTTTATTTTAATGGACAGAGACAAAATATCAATCAAAAAGCTAGAAAACAGACATGAGGTAAAAGTTATGAAATGATTTGCATGCCACAGAGTGAAATAAGTACTTAATCCTAAAGGAAAACAAGACTGAGTGTTAGGTGGGCAAACCCGTAGTTGGTCACCAGGTTTGCACACATCTCAGGAGGGTTTTGGCCCACTCCTCTTTACAGAAACTCCACTTGCTACTTGGCAACTCAAAGCCTTTGCTCCTTCCACAGATTTTGTACAGGACTGTGATCTGTGATGTGTTAGTTATTTGTTACCTTGTGGATATGTTCTGGGTTATTATCATTCAGTGTTCTCGCTGAGAGAAGAAGGTTTTGTCCAAGATTTTACAGTGCATGACCTAAACGTGATGGAGTTGACCTGTACCCTTAACAGAAAACAACCTTTAAATGCAATGTGTTTCCCCATCTGTGCTTGACTGCCAGGATGGTGTTCTTTGGGTCATACTCAGCATTTCTCTTCCTCCAAACACGGCAGGTCCAGTTGATGCCAAAGACCTCGATTTTCCACTTTCGTGTGTGAATGTTGGTTAGTTTGCACTTGAGTTTAGAAGTGCTTGTATGAGTGGGTGTGAATGAGGCATGTGGTATACAGCGCTTTGGGTACTCTGGGAGAGTAGAAAAGCACTATATAAGAATCAGTCCATTTACCAATGTAAAACTTTAATGCTGTGTTTTTGTTGATATTCTGTCTCTCTCCAATAAAATGAAACTGCCATAAAAATCAGATACTGCTTGTTTCATTATCAGTGAGCAAACTTACAAATTCAGCAGGGGAGGATCAAATAATTATTTTCTCCCACTGCAGTAAACAAAGGCGTGAGACTAAATTATTGCACAAATTGAGTTCTTTACTTGACGATGGGCATTAGATAAAATTTTAAGGAATCAGCAAAGTTGAACACTGTAGATGTTTTAGATTTTATTTGAAGGTGCATGTCAGCATGTCAGAGCAACATTCTCATTCCTGTAGAGTTGTGGTGCTGTTCCACTGAGATCACAGCAATAACTAAGAAATAATAAGAACAAAAAAAAAACCAGTATAATCAACTTTAGAGGTTTTGGCTTTGCAATTTTTGCAACACTTAATAGGTCAACAATTGCAGCTTAATCAGAGTTTTTAATTCACTTTTCCAGACTTTCCTAGGAAACATTAAATCAATATGAGGCCAATAAACAACATTACAGAAAGAAGCAGGGGGAAAAAACGCACTGAAAATATGATATTTTTGTTTGATAACATCAGAATGTATGAATATGAATCAGTCACTCCTTGAATAGATAATAATGGCAAGGTGCAATTTTTTTTCAGAATATTCGATCGTTTATAACAATTTTGTTGCAGTTACAGTACAAAGTCTCTATTTTATTATTGAAACTTTTGTATTATAGTTGCAATACAAAAGGCTACTTTTTGGAAAGAAAAAGGAATGCAGTGTTGCCTAAAGCAAGCTTTAAATTGTGCTGCAGTGTGGTCCAAAAACATAATAAGCTGTTGCTAAATTATTCCCTGTCACTGAAAATTGCCCAGAATACACACAGCACCAGTTTTAATAGTCTTAGAGGGGAATGTAATGGCAAGAAAGAAAAAGGAGCAGAAAGAAGAAAAAGAAGAAAGGGAAAGAACAAGCTGGATAAAGAGATGATGGAGGATGAAGAGAATATAAAAGCACAAAATAACACGTCAATAATATAAAGTAAAGGCTGGGTGGTGGGTTGCAGTTGCAGCTAACCACAACAACATCTCCTCACTCTCACTCCTGTGGTTTGTTGTTTTGAAATGAAAATTAATGTAAATTTAAGTAAAAACCCAGCAGCTTTAATATGCCTTGGCAGTGATTCAGAATATTATTAGTTTTAGGCCAGGGTTTGGATAAGGAAGGGTTAGTCATTTATGTCTAAGGCTAATAGATAGCAAAACCAGGCTCACATAAAAGATTTTAGCAGTTATGTTATCAGCAGCAGAAAACATATTCATTTCCCTGTAAAGGTTTTAAAAAACAGACATGTCTTTGAGTTTTCTTCTTTCCCGTTTGGCTGCATTAACATCAAATGAATGTCATGTTCAAGTTCTTGTGAATCACAACACTGAAAACTACAGTTTCAATCCCAAGTGGGAGCTTTGTTTGCTTTAGCTGTTTTTGCTTTGGTTTGGATTAAAGCACATGGTTAGTTTTAAAAAACAAAACTTTAAAAATATGTTTTAACTAAATTTGTGACAGCTTGAGACTGAGGCATGTCAGTGAGCATCTACACAGGCACATATAAAGGCTACCTTTTTACCTATGGATACTCTTTGGAGGTATGTGGTTTTGAAGACTTTGTAATTTGAACTAAAATGTTTGTGTGCTTGTATTACACAGTCAGATTGCATGGGCACGCCACTCTGTTTGGGAGAAGATGTAAGTCATCATTGTATAAATTTAAGGCATAACATCTTGATTTACGGGTACAGTTAGTGTCTAGAAAATTAATGTAAATCAGAGTAATGTGTGTCTGTGTGTGTGTGGGTCTGTGTGTGTTTTGGATTCACACTCACAAAAGGTCTTTCATGTTGAGCTCTAATTCTCTTCCAGCCTTGTCTGAAAACATCCACAAAATATACAAAAATATCCTCTAAGATGAGAGCTACATTAACCACTTCCTGTTTTTTGTCTGTATTTTCTTTCTGTCTGTCTCTATGCAATCTCCATACCATGTAATTCTCCTGTGATGGACTTCATTTCCTCTTATTTCCTTCTCGTCCCCGTGGTTTCCTGATGGTGACCTTTCATTTCGTACTCTGCCTCATGAATTAAAGCCATTAAGTCAGCCAATAAACACACGCACGCACACACATAAAGGCATGCACAAACAGGTGTTCGTACCTATAAATTAACATCCCGATAACATGCATGACTCCACTGTTTTCACCTGAAAATGCAACCAAATCACATCAAGATCAAGTGCAGTAATCTCCTTCATGAATAAACCATAGCACTAACTCAGTGGCAGTGCACAAGCCCTCAACAGCTGGCTGACAACTGACTGACTCACTGGCGTGAGAGTCACTGATTTCAAAGATCTGTGTTGATCTGAGCAGGACATATGCTTGATACATTGGCTGTCATTTGTCATCATCTGTAGTCTTTTCCAGGATGTGTATTTTCTTAATATTATCTGGGGGTACAGAAAAAGGCTTGATGATGTTCAAGAGGTGTAAGGGAGCCGCAAAAGCACTCTACTCAGCTTGTTAAATTACCTTCCTAATGGCCAGCTTGTCAGACCGACTCGTTTCTGAGGACAAGTGGGGGGAGAGAACAATTCTCTTTCTTGTCACAGCAAAATCATTCATTCAGCTCTTTATATGGTTCCCTTGCTTCTTCTTTTTTTTTTTTAAGTCCTGCTTCTCAAGTACATCCAGCTCTATTTAAATGTTAGTAATGGCTTGGTAGTAGAGGACAGGATGTAGAGAAAGGCCAGCCGTATTGTAGGCCTGTCAATCGTTTGTCTGCACTCTTTCAGACTTGCCTCTTAAGTACGCTCCCCCATTAAGTCTGGTTAACCATCATTTACCTAAGTCATCAGAATGAGGTCAAAGACTGGGTTCATTGTTTCTGCTTAATTGCGACATCTCCAGAATTAGTACAGTCTTTTCACACCGTTTTATAACTTCGCTGTGAGATATAATGTAGAAATTGTGTGAAATTAATTAATATGCGCTCATCAAATTAACATAAATATTTATGTTGCATTAATTATTATCTAGTTTAATTGCATAGCTTATTTTAAAACCACTACACACATGCTGGACTTTTTATATTATTATCAGTAACGTCTATTATCTTTTCAAAAACTAATTTTTGTGCATGCGGCAACTTTCAGTTAAATACAACCACAAAAAATCTTACATCACATTTACAGACATTATATGTATTAACAAGGCCCGAAGCATCACTACATATAAGCTAGATTTGGTTAAATTAGTTATAAAAGTAGGTACAAAAGATGTCAGAGCAATCAGAAATTTGCAAAGGTGGTAGCCTGCGTCCTGATGGTAGTAACTCGTATTCAGAATAGGCAGGGTGCTGCTGGAGATGCTCACAAAATCAACTGAATTCATTCTTAATAACTACAAACAAAGACACATACCAGCCCATTAGTCCCATGTGTGGGACTAATAAAGGTTATCTTATCTTATCTTATCTTATCTTATCTTATGAAAAAGAACCAAAAGTGGTCTCTAGAAGTGAACAATAGGAAATAACTATTGTGTGTAAAACTGTCTCAGGTTCTGCATGAAATATAATGATTGTAATACTTTTCACTTAATTTTAATCCCATGACATTTTTCATCAATTTATTTACAACCTCAACACAGGTTGAGGTTGTAAATAAACATTTACAACATTACTAGCTACTTATTAGTTTGTCTCCCTGCTCAAAAAACGAAAGACAGAAAGAAAATCTAAAACTGTGATGGAATAAACAAAAAGTGAACTGTTGAGAATCCAGAGGACAAGATAACAAAGTCCTAAAGAACAGACGAAAACACCACAGGAACATAGACTGAGAGCAAACCATACACAAACTGAGGCTTTAAATACACACAGGAGGCAATCAGAGAGATGGGAAATATGAGGGTAACAAGACACAAGGAAATTAAACTATAGCAAAAGCACAGGAGACAAACAACTAAAAAAATAAAACAGGAAGTAAATAACTAGACAGAGATGAGACGCTAGCACTCAGCTAAACACAGAAAAACACACTGGATGCTACAGTAAACTACAACACAAAGAATCAGAGAGTCAAACTCAGAGACTGCATAACCAATAATTATAATACTAAAACAGAAAAGTGAAAAAATCAAAACAAAATAATAAAACTATGAATCAACTTATAATCAAAACTACTGCTCAAGAAATAAAAAGAAAAATAAACTTAAAAACTTAATAATAATAATAATAATAATAATAATAATAATAATAATAATAATAATAATAATAATAATAATAATAATGATATGAGAAAAGCCCAGAATTATCCCATCAAAATGTATTAACAATAACATATACTGACAATTATTGTTCCAACTAATGTCTTGTACATTGTTAGGAAATAAAAAAAAATAGATAAATTATTTACATAATTTAATTAAAACCTAATCCCCAGAGTTTGTAGTAGTCAATGACACTGCAGCGTTTACTCTAATGCGCTACAATTTCCTCTTCTTTGTGAGTTTTTTCTTCCATAGTAGTAATAATAATAATAATAATAACAATAATAATAATAATAATAATAATAATAATAATAATAATAATAATAATAATAATAATAATAATAATGCATTTTATTTGAGGGCGCCTTTCAGAAACCCAAGGTCACCTTACAAAAAACAAAAATAATAAAAGGAACAGTAGTCATAAAATACATAAAATAAGTTAAAATTACAAGCTGTGTCTTAAAAACGGAAAGGGAGTCAATATTTCTTGGTGCAGGAGGAAGAGAGTTCCAGAGCCGAGGAGCAGAGCGACTGAAAGCTCTGTTCCCCATAGTGATAACGTGTGAGGACAGAACAGTAAGATGAATAGCAGATGATGATCTGAGAAGGCGGGAAACAGTGGTGATATGGAGCAGGTCACACAAATATGAAGGAGCAGATTTATGGATACACTTGTATGTACGAAGTAAGATTTTCTACGGGCAACCAGTGAAGCTGCTGAAGAACTGGGGTAATATGAGCTCTTAACAGAGTGCAAGTTATGACCCAAGCTGCAGAATTTTGAAGAAGTTGGAGTTTATGAAGGGACCTTTTAGGGAGACCAAATAGGAGGGAATTACAGTAATCAGTACAGGACGTAATAAGACTATGGACAAGGATGGCAGCAGCATGGGGAGTAAGGAAGGGAAGGAGTCGGTTAATATTACGTAAATGGAAGTAAGCAGACCGGGTTATGTAATTAATGTGAGACTGGAATGAAAGAGTATTATCAAGTATGACACCCAAACTCTTAACCTGAGGGGAGGGAAGGGTAGGAGAATTTTCAATGTTAATGGAAAAACTGTGGGATTTGGTTAAGATAGATGGTGTACCAACAAGTAAAACTTCAGTTACTGTTAAGTTTGAGAAAACTGGAGGAGAACCAGGATCTAATCTCAATAAGACAGTTTGAGAGGGAGGTAGGTGGGAGGGATGAATTGGGTTTAGAAGAAAGGTAGAGCTGGGTGTCATCAGCATAACAGTGAAAATTTATATTATATTTTTGGAATATATGACCAAGAGGGAGCATATAAATAATGAATAAAAGAGGCCCTAATACTGAACCCTGGGGCACACCAGCAGAAACCGGATAGAGAGTTGAAGAATGGGATTTAAATTGGAGTGCGGTCTGAGAGATAGGAGGTAAACCAGGCAAGGGGGGTATGACTAATACCAATGGAAGCTAACCGGTTCAGGAGAATAATGTCAGAAATGGTATCAAACGACGCACTAAGATCAAGAAGGATGAGGATGGATAGGAGACCAGAATCAGCTGCCATCAGAAGGTCATTGGTAATTATTAACAGAGCAGTTTCTGCGCTATGATTGGGGCGGAAACCAGATTGAAATTGTTCATAAAGATTATGGTCATTGAGATGTAAATGAAGCTGGGCGGCGACAACTTTTTCAAGAATTTTTGAAATAAAGGGGAGATTTGATATAGGGCGAAGATTTTTGAGAATTGGGATAACAGAAGCCTTTTTCAGTGCTTCAGGAACAATTCCAGTGTTCAGGGAGGAATGAATAATATTGGTTATGAGAGGTGCTAACGAGGGAAGACAGGCTTTAACTAACACAGCAGGGAGAGAGTCAAGTTGACAGGTAGATGACTTCGATTTTTTAATGAGATTAGATACATCAGTTATTGTTACTTCAATAATTATCTTTCCATAAAAAATAAAGAGTTTAACATTTTATACACTGTATAAGAAGTGCCTTTACCATATTTGACATAAATTATAAAAGTTTTTATGCAGTAAATAGTGAATTTATAACATTCAGCTGCAAATATTTCTACACTGCTGTACTTTTAGTGTCTGGTTTTACTTTCTTGTGAACAATAAAAAAAATCCTCATTAAAGGTGTATGATTTTTTCCTTTCTTTAAATTTCATGTGTGTATTGGAGACAAATTTAGAGTGGCATGGTTTGAGCATGTGCAGAGGAGGGACAGTAGATATGCTGCACAAAAAGATGTTGAAGATGGAGCTGCCAGGCAGGAGGAAAGTGAAGGAGGACATGCAGAGGGTTGGTGTGACAGAGCAGGGCGGTAGGGAGATGGGTGGTATGAAGGCAGATGAGGCAATGAAGAAGAAAAGATGTGCATATGGGATGTATCACTGTAATTATTGTTGGAAAATAAATGTCTGACATTCTCTTATTTAACAGATTCAAAATACAATATTTTTTATTGTGTATTACAAATCGTATAATACAGTATAAAACTCCTTGATATAACTACGAATGCAAACTTGTGCTATACAAATAAGGCAGAACTGAATTGAAAAATACAATACATTTCATCACAGCTAAGTGCATATACATAGTACATGGAAAACTTTTATACATGAACCTAAAGCCCTTGAAAACTTTGATTTGAGCATGAAATGGGTCTTTTCTTGGTTCTTTTTAAAAGCACAATAATCATCTTCTCCATCCACCCAGATGAGGCAAATCAAAGTGGAAAGGTACTTTATTGTTTCCCATGTCCAATTTCCTCATAATTTTCTATTCCTTTAATGATTCACATTCTCAAGTCACAGCAGGCACGCACACACACACACACACACACACACATAGGCATTTAGAGGTATGTTTTTGCCATAAAGAGAAACCATTTGCTCATTTTGATGGAGGCCTAAAAGAGAGGTTGAGCTGTCTAAGTGGATTTTTCATTACCGACTGTAATAGGGCAAAGAAAATTACAGCTGCTACAGCAGGAGGGGCATTAGAATTGTTCATGTACTTTTTACACGGATAATTGTAATGACCGGAAAGGTTCAGTGCAGCTGTACATGAACATTAGAAAATTAACACGGTGCTCTCTCTGTCGCCTGCGTGTGCTCCGTCCCTTCACGACTGGCCTGCTATTTGCAATTTGGAAAGGTACATCCAAACTCGCAGGGGAATGAAAAAGCTTATTTTGTCCCCCTGCTACTGCTCTGGACTGAGACAAAAGTGGAAAACCAACATAATCAAGGAAATCATTTTCAAAATGAAAGGCTAGGGCATTCGAGTACTTTCTCATGCTGCTTCTAAATGTATTTTTTATCATGTGCTACTGAAAAACCTTTAAAAGGTAAAAAGAATACACATATATATATATTATTTCCCCGCAAAACTTTCAGCCTGCTTTCAAAAGAACCCCCGACCCATAGTGCATGAGCCATTTGTTTTAGAGGAATTAGTCATAAGGTCATAGTAATGGCAAAAATGCTGAAATGTTTGGCTTGTCTCCTCTTTATTTGTTCCCTGACCTCGTACATTGTAGTAATTGACTGTCTGCACTAAAATGCTTCATATACAGCAGTGGGGGAAGGAGTACTCAAACCCTTCACTTCAGTAAAATGTTTTCAACAACAAAAAAGAGGAAAAAAATTTAATAAATAAATAATATAGCGAGTCACACATTCCTGTCACAACTGCTCCAGATGTCCTGCCTTTCCCTCTGGGTTCATACTTTATCGCTCCAATTTCAAACCATCGCTGAATACAGTTTGGAAGAAGATTACTTTGTGTGTTGTACATTATCACTGCAGTGTTGAATAATCCATTGGCTGCCAATGATTTTTTACAGCTTTCTTCTGTAGGATATAAACTGGGTTAGTGTCTGTTTTGAATGTGTTTCCTCCACACAGATGGTCAAGTATGGAGCTAGTATCTATAAGGATTTCTGAATTAAGATATGTTTGGTTTTATAGGATATTGAAACAGTTTTGCGCATTTTATAATTGTTTATGAGCCTCCCAACATAAATGATGGTTAGTTATCAAATTTGATTTCACACTTCCACTTTCGGCTGGTCACCACAGTCCATAGCATCCTTCTCTGTCACACTCCTCCTTCACTATATCCACAGATCTTCTCTAAGGTTTCCTCTTGTACTCTTGCCTGGGAGCTCCAGATCTAAGATCTTTTGCCCTGTGTATATACAACGTCCGTCCTCTGCACATGCCCAAACTACCTTGCCTCTCTAACTTTGTCTTTGAACCGCTCAACCTGAAGCATCCTGCTAATGACCACACCGCTGTGCTACATCTTACTGCCATCTTTTTGTCAAAAATCTAGTTTCATACAATCTTCCCATTTCAACATTTCATCATAAACTTGACTTTATTTTGCATTCCTCCAACCCAAGATTGAAAAACCCGAAAAAAAAAAAAAGGCGTTGGAATTTTTATTATAACTGCTACTAAACATCATACACGTTTTGCTAGAATTTAATAACCTCAGTTTCTTCCAAGTTTTCAGTTTCTTTTTCACTACATTCAGAGGCTCTTCTCAACTTTTTTCCAGAGCATATTATATATATATATATATACATATATATGTATATATATATATATATACATATATATGTATGTATATATATATATATACACACATATATATACACATATATATATATATATATATATATATATATATATATATATATATATATATATATATATATGTGTGTGTGTGTGTGTGTGTGTGTGTGTGTATGTATATATATAATAGTTTCATTAGGAAATAAAGTGAGTTTTAATCATTTACTTACAATATAAACAGTAGGGCTGAAGTCCACATGTAACCTTTATTAAATTGGAGTGAAATTTATTTTATTCGTCCATACTGATATCTATCATCAAGGTAACTGTGTACAATCTCTCCACAGTAATCTGTGACTCTCTAGGGTCAGTGAAGTCAATAAATGAGATGGACCTATTTGCTCTACACTCATATGAAATAAACTTGTATTTTTCATTTAGTAAATAAATCAAAACCTTAAAACTTTGTGTTTAAAACTGAACCTTTTTCTTTAATTGATCGTTCTCTTTAGACTCTTATAGCTCTGGGTAATTAACAGCTATGAGTGAACAACCATTGTGTGATGGAGCTAAATCAGAGACAGCTCTTTAAACTTGATGGTACTTCTAAATTGCACTCATGGTTTCTGTAGCATGACTGCATATAAACAGGAAATAAATGTATTGGGTACTCCTTGTTACTCACCATACAGCCACCCAATAATATCGGGAGCAGACGGCTGGTTTGCTTTCATACCCGGTGAACAAGCACTCCCCTCTCAGTTCATTTACTCTATCACCCAATAGTTATTCCACTTGTATCTCCCTATGGGTTGCTGCTTTCCCCCTTCCTCACTCAGCCCTCCACCAAATTCAGCTTCATTAGCACATAACAGGCTATCAACATGCATAGCAGGGTCCTGATTTAGATGTTCAAGCTGATTAGCTCTTAATGAACCAAGACCGGCTACCTGAATGGAAGTGCACACAGTGGCATAAGACTACAATATACATGCAGGTGCGCTCCCACCACAGAAACACAATTTTAAGGATATAACATACATTTTAATAACCCGTGTTTTGCTCATTATCACACCTAAGAGAAGACGTAGACAAGGCAGAAGAGACACTGAGTAATTTATGTAGCAGAAATTCTTAAACTGTTTCATCTGAAAGTGAGATCTCTGACTCCTCTAAAGAAGCCCAGGTAGTAATTAGAGATACTTTTAAACACTGTGTGCTTAAACAGTGCATATCCAACAGCTGCGTTTGATACAGACCAAATGAAACACGGTGTATCTGTGAGGCAGTCTGCTTTATAACGTTATTCAGCTAAACTGGAAAAAACACAACGCTCAGAAAGGAAAGATAAGCATAGCAACAAGGACGTGCACATTTTTATTAGTCACAGAGCGCAAGACAAAAAAAAATGTATATATAAAAACGTTCAAGATACAGTAAATGCAGACAATGCATTAAATTTGTGGTATGCGCGTTCTTAAGAGATGAAAACAGACGAGACTCTGTAATGAACGGAAATAATCGAAGCTCATGGCCTCTCCTTTATCTTTCTTTCCTCTCATTCTTCTCTGAGGGAGTTTATTAAAGACCCGCATTGCCCTTGGCTATTCAATCACTTTTCAGTAAGAAGTAATGGTTGTACTGAATGAATGCAACGGCTGGCAATTCATTACCACAATCAGACGACTAACACCCCACCCCCCCAACATCCCTCCTCTCATCTTGTGTACTTCGCCCTGCTCTTCGGGTAGTTTTCAGCATTAAGCAGAATTCGGGGCCTTGAAAACCGGGATGTCTGATCTGATTTGCACATAACCACCTTTGTTTGTTGAATCTGTTTAGTGTGCTTGTGAGCAATGCGGCGCATTCTAAGCGGAAAACAACACAATGAATAGATGAATGAAATCCTCAAATGACAAATGGCAGAACGTCACATTCACATGGAGCAGATGGGATGCTGATCATCATTTCACACCTTCTGCTCTCCAAATCTGAAGCAGAAGGGCAGGTTGATCACCAATTAAAATAACTACCTTAGTCTTAAACTAGCGTGATTTTTTTCCTTCCATGCAGCGCAACTATTAGTTTCATTACATGAAAAGAAAACTTTCAAGGCCACTGAGTGATGTTACATCTGCCACAGTTTTGTTGGCAATTTTTTTTATCTCTGCCTAAGAGCAATATACTTTTCCGCTGCCTGCAATTTTCTCATTATCGCCCACTTCCCCTCAACCACTGTTTATTTTCTCCCGTCCCTCACCCTCTGCTCGAGCTCCTGGAGTGTTTTCTCGCTGACGGGGTCCACTTTGGTCACCACCGCTTTCCTGCCCTCCAGTTGAACAATAACAGTCATAATGCAGCACATGTCCACAAGCTCTTCCTGGCATCTCCTCATCCCCGCATCCAGCTCACCTCTCCGAGACGGGTCACGCTTCAGGGCTCCCTTCTCTGCTACCGAGAAGCCCAGAAGGCCTGTCAAAACTTCATTGGACAGCTCCACGTCCAGGTAACCGGTCCCGTCAGATATTGTAGCAGAAACACTCCAAACGCCATTACTGCTGCTCAGTTTTCCCAAGAGAGTCACAATGAAAGCTTTGACATGGATCTCCATGATGTGGAGAAGTGGTTTGGACATTAAATTTTCTAGCAAGCACAAGTATGTAAAGGGTGGAGAGGTCAGAGTGACAGGAGGGACTGTGCTGCCACTCCGAGCATTTTGTTTGGACGACCTTGAAGCTTCTGTTTCGTAGCTAGTGCTCTCGGTGCCTCTACTAGACCTAAGCTGAACAGGGATCTCATTTGGTCCACTAGTCTTCCCACTGGTTTCTGCCTCTTCCAAAATGCAGTCCATATCTTCATCCACAAAATCAATCTCGTCATTAGCAGCCAAATATAATTCACGTGCTGCCTCCGAAGCTGCTGGAGAAAGAAATAGCTCGGGAGTTGTCTTGGTTAACTGCTCTGAAGCTTCTCTAGTGTCCCTTTTCTGTGCGCTGGATCTGGAGTTGATAGACCCAAGTCGTGGCCCAGAGCCACTCAAAGTGCATGATTCAAACAGAGCAGCTTGGGGTTTTGTTGCTCTGTTGGGATTTCCTGTTATTCTGCTGTTCCGTGGTGTGTTTCTGTAACTGCTGTCAGATGGTGTGGGGACACTTTCATTTTCCTGGAAAATCACACTGTCCAGCTCCTCCAGGGGAAGGTCGTCAAAGTCTTCGTCAGGAAAGTCTTCGTCTGCCATGCTGTGATCTTGGATCTGTTGATGAACTGCATCGGGGGGAACTGAGTCAAAGAGGTCAGCTTCCACGTGTTCGTCATCATTTAGGTAACCCTGGTCTAAACCATTTCTGCTGCTTCGGGTCGAGCCACCTCTGTCAGAGCGGGTGGAGAGTTCACTTCTGAAAGACAACAGCAAATTATGTCGGACTGAGTTAACAGGGCTTTTAAATCATCGGGGTTAATCAGCTCACTGTTCAAAGCGCACACAGAAGACTGGACAAAGAAGTTCACACAGACATAAATTTGAAAAAACTGTAGCGACAACACTTTGCATCATCCTATCCTTGAATCTTCGTCATCACAACATTGAAACGATATAACAGCTAAATATGAGACAATGTTATTTCTCTGTGTAAGTCAATGAGGCCAGTGTAAACTAGTGACTCTGCAGTTCATACCTCCTGGAAATAATTGTACCCTGCACAACTCGCTTAGCATTTTACATCATGACATATGAACTGTCTTTTTCCTGCATCTCAAAATGACCGGTGTACGTTCCACTTTATTCTCAGCAGCTTCTGTCTCTTCAGGAAATTGATGAACTTTAAATAAAATGGAAATTGTCGTGACATTTGAATCTACCCTGTGATTTCTCCTCCTGCTGTAGGTATACTGCCTATTTGTTAAGAATGTTGTTCTCGTCACCGGCCGCAGCGACGTAAAGACATTTTATTAGAAAACTTTGTGAAGATGCTGTAAGACGAATGCATTAAAACCATCTTAAAGTCTTTTTTTCCCTGAAGATAAAAGTGATGTTAAAACTAGAAATGCCACGATTTCCACGACAGTGCAAAGTGAGGCTTTGCAGCATCGAAATGTCAAGACATCACATTGTTTACCACCCACCTGGACGAAGCGGCTGGGACAAGGCTCCTGATGGACGAGCTTCTCGAAGACTGAGTGGAAGCCTCATGCAGCGTGCTGTAGCCGCTGTCTCGGGCAGGTTCAACCTGAAGCATTTCAACTTCCTCTTGGGCCTCGAGACTGGCTAACAGCTCTGCATCATCAAGATCCAGATCATCCACTTCCTGGTTACCTTAAAACAAAGAGAAAAAAACAACAACAACATATATGTTAGTATAATTTTAAAAAATGGGCAGGTTAGATTAAAGAAGAAAAGCAAAGCCATATAAGACAGAATGTCTAAATTTCTAATAAAGTGTATGTAGTGTCACATTGTGCCGATGATGGATGATCTTTGAAGATACACAGAGTCTAATACATATACCTTGTTGTTGTGCTGGAGCCTCCTCTCCTTCCTGTTCCTGCTCAGAAAGTCCCAGTGTCCGACACAGCACCCTGCCCTATCACAACAGTATCAAAATAAGCCACTGAATGTGTATGGTGTACTCCATCTTATTGCTATACAAAATCCTATAATATCTTTGTGTGGGCTTTACGTAAAGTTCACAAGCTCCTGACGTTTAAATAGGAGGCAGCCGGTCCGCGACTCTACCTGCCAATTAATGCAGTATAAGACACTCACTCCTAGAATGCCTGGCCATTAAGGGCGTCCCAACATTCCCCCGGTAGGCCAAAACCGAGCTTAAACATAACAACGCGTCCGTTGCATGTGGCGTCTGCCAAAACGCTGAACAACTGCATTCCTAGGGGCCGCGCCCCAGTCCTAATCAAATTTACTTATTTTAAAAGCCTCACTGTGGGTACCCTGCCCTCCAGTTTAATTACCTGAGACCCAAAACCGCGTTTTTGCTACTCAATCAAAACCAAATTATCCCTACACTACCGATTGACTGGCTGGCATTCCCAGTCAACCCACATTTAACCTCTTAAACCGTATTTATTTATTTCCACACACCTTAAACCGTATTAACTTAAACACATAACTTCTTAACTCAAAATTCACCCCCAAAATGAACAACAATGAATTTAATCAGACTACTATGCCCTATTTTACAACTAATTAGTCAAGATCACTATGGACCAACGCCAGAAGCCCAGACCGAGTGAATATTATTTAATTAAATTTAGTTTTAACTTCCAATATAGCGCCTTTGGATAAAAATCAACAGGTGGCACTCACCTTTTCTTATGACGCCTGGCGTCACTCAGACAGGCTGCTGGCCTCCGCCCCTGTTTGTCACCCACACGATAGCTGCAAGCTCCCCTCCTCTCCAACCGGAGTTTCGGCACCAAGTTGTTACGTCTGGTTCGGTTTGGGTAAGAAGGAAAAACAGCCGAGTCCGTGTAGGTGACAAACATAGTGATTTTATTGCACACTTCTAAGACAGAAGCATGGGAAGACAAGCGTACAGCCACAGATCTCCAAAGAGTGGACCGCTCCCCATCCTTATATAACCCATGATCCCATGATGACGTAACACAGTCAGACCTTACTGGAAATGATAACAGTTTTGGGCCTGTTCAGAGAGTTTACCTAATATGGACATCAACTGTTAGTTGTTAGAGAAAACAAGTGTGTATTACATTCGTGCCTTTTGTGAAAGTATATCTGTCCTCAGACGACCCTCCTATTCTTACTAAAGGCCTGTGTACGTGCAGAACTGAACATAGAACCAAGGCAGGGTCCAGCAGGCCCCACCGGCTTCTGAGTGATTACAGAACTGTGAAACAGCTTTAAGCAAATAACATGAATAGTACAGAACAACAATAGACTGATTAAAGTACTGATAATCTGTGTAGATTAATGTTAACATAGATATGGTTCAAAGATTATTCTGTCAACTGGTTCAACAATGGTAAATGATTAATGATTGATACTTCTGATTATAACTGTGATCATAAGAATACAAAATAAAATATCTCCTGGTCACAAGTTTTATACAAGAAAAGAGAAATCAGAAGAAATGAGACAAAACGTATGAGAAATCGTTAGAGGTTACCTGGTTATTCCTGTCCACCAGGTCTTCGACCTCACCACCGAGGATTTTGATGTTGGACGGCCCCAAAAGCAAAACACCAAGTCTGCAAACTATCTTTCCTTGCAGCTGCAGCTTTGCACCGGGCCTGCAAGAGTCAGCAACATTTCAGGAAAATGTCTAGTTCTTATTTTTAATTAACAATAACAACAACATTTCATCCATTTCTCATTGTGCTTGGATACTTGTGTTTCTATAAAACTCGAGGCAATATTGTTAGGAGGAAAAGACTTTTATTTCATTTTAGGCAGACATGTGCCCTTTAAAATGTTTTCAAATAACTAGCAGTAAAAAGACACGATATTGCAGTAACATGTTTTACAGCTCAATCCTTAACCTGAGTGCCGCGCTGAGAGCAGGGATTGGCTGATGCTCCATAGCCTCCAGGCTCTGAACTCCATCTGTCACCTGTGCAATCAAACATGTTTGATCAGAAAACACGTAAGTAATAAAAAGATTATGATGACATTTATGCAAATCTATAAGAAAAGTGTGTTTGTCTTTTTGTGTGAATTAAACAGATTAAAAGACAGTTGTGTGAATTTTTCAGTTCATTTTCTGCAGTAATCTGAGACCCCGTGGGCTGTTGTCTGGAGGCTCTCATAAATATGTGAGGGTTTGGATTTAGACAGAAATATCTGGGCCAAAACTTAACAGCTCTGTAACTGCTCTTTACTTATGAATGTAGACGTATTAAGGCATAAAGGAAAATTAGAAAAACAAAAAAAACATAGTAGATGATTTGTGCATTTGTGTAAGTTAGCATATTTAATTTAATTTACAATTTCACTAAATAAGGGAAATATGACTATCTAAAATTTTTAAAAATAAACTGAGTTCAATTAGACTGGCCACAACCAGGTTTACTGCCAAACCTGCTAAATCAAGAAATGATTTAAATTAACACAATCTAAAGAAACTCAAAACAGCTGAGAAACAAAACATTGACATCTATCAGTCTGGAAATGATTACAAAACCATTTCTAAAGTTTATCCACAAATGGAGAAAACATGGAACAGTGGTGAACCTTCCCAGAAGTGGATGGTCTGCTAAAATTACTCTAAGAGCTCACCGACAGCTCATCCAGGAGACTCCAGAACAACATCTATTTTGGGATGTATGTACATATTTTGGGGGGAAAAAGTCTGTGGACTGATGAGAGAAAAGTTGAACTTTGTGGAAGGTTTGAGTCTCGTTACATCTGGTGTGAAACTAACACAGCATTTCATAAGAACAAAATCGTACCAGCGGTCAAACATGGTGGTGGTAGTGTAATGGTCTGGGGCTGTTTTGCTGCTTCAGGATGACTTGCAGTCAATGATTGAACCATGAATTCTGATCTCTACCAGAAAATCCTGAAGGAGAATGTCCTTCCATCAGTTTGATCCTAAACATGTGAGCCAATCATCCTCTGAATGACTCAAAAAAAAAAAAAAAAGTCTGGTCTTATAATAACTCTGGATACTGTAGCATAACTTTAAACAGGTCAATGATACTCAAAAACCCTCCGGTGTGGCTGAATGATAATAACTCTGAAAAGATGAGGGGCCAAAATTCCTCCACAGTGATGTGAACAACTCACTCAGTTATCACAAACATTTGATTGCAGTTCTTGGTGACAAAGGTGTCACAGCCAGCTATGACATTTAGGGGCAATTATTTTTTCACACACAGTTCTAAAACAGTAATTTATATTTACTAAGTTTATGTTTGTCTAAAAATGCAAAATTGTTTGATGATCTGAAACATGCCAGCGTGACAAATATGCAAGAAAAGAAAAGAAAAGGAAATTGTGAATAATAAAAAATTTTCCACAGCACTGTAGGTTGTTTAGACTCTAAAACCCATGTAGACTGATTCAGTATGGAAATAACTGTTATTTCGATTTCTTTTAATATGATTATACACGCTGGCTGCCCTGTCCTAGTCAAAGCTAATCTACGACTCTTTGATCAAAAATGGTCTGAGAAACAGTTAAAAAAGTCACAGCAACGTTTCTAAGCAACACCTGCACTGTTCTTTAAGAAAAGAAAAAAAACATACACTGAAAAGTATATTACTTATGGTGGAAATTAGAGTCTGCCTCATATATTCCTGCAATTTACTCTTTCATATGCTCTCACTGATGGTACCGTCCGCTCTGATTCAGTCAGGAAGAGAAGCAGAATTATTCCACTCAACCAAACATACAAAGATAAAGTCTGGTCACAGATAAGTGCTGGACACACTGCGTGCCACTGCAGTCAAGACGAGTCCAGACAATATTTTCTATTAACAACACAGTTTAAAGCTCTGTCTCTACGGGAAGTGCCTGAATGTTTTTCTGTTTGTCTGTGAGACGCTGAAAAGCTACTAAGACACAGACAAACGCAGGATGCTGGATGATGCAAAAGCCAAAGCTTTAAAATGAAATTTTATGTTTTAAATCTGCAATTTTTGATCTCCCTTTTGTGACCCAAGAAGACAACTAGTATCATCACATATTCAACATCTGCTTTTTAAGGTTAACGCTGTTATTTACATAAAGGCATTCATTCAAAAGGCTTTTACTGAAACTCAATTGAGATTTTTTTTAATGGCAACTATGATTCACATAAGACTCTGACCTGCAGTAGAAGCATACGGGTGGGTTTGGCTTCCCAGGGCCTCTGGGTGGTCTGTGTGACTGCAGACACCTCGTCATTGACACAATCTGTGCCCCTCCACTTCTGCAGCTGACCATACGCCGGCTGACTGATGTCCAATAATGAGTCGACCTAAAACAGAGTTGGACCTCTTGTCATGTTTCCATTTGCGTGCACGATGATCAACCGAGCGTTGGTGTCACCAGCAAGGTGAGTTATCTGTATGCACAGCCCAAATTAATCATCACCATTAACTCAAGCGCTATATTTCCTCAAGAGCTTGCTTTGCAATTTTTTTCCCTCTCCGATGCAGGCAAAAAAGCCACAAAAGCAAAAGTAACAACAATAACAAATGTACACACAATACACACAAAAACTCCAATTTTAGACTACTTTCAAAAATCACGGGTCAGTTAAATAAATGCAGCAGGAACGCCTAAATACCCCCCTCCCAATGTGAAAAGCTGAGTGACTTGCCTTTATGTGATTTAGCTCAGGTTTTATGCTGTTGGTACACATATTGTTCTCAGCCTATTGTTTGCTGTTTTTACATGCTTTTTTTTTTATTTGGTTTTTTTTTTGTTGAAAATATGATCAGAACTGTCCCCAACAACAAAAAGAATAAATAAAGAAACTGGATGAACTATGTAACATGAAAGTTTGTACCTGGACGCAGAAGTTGCCACTGAGCTCAGTCTTCTGGGCTTCAGCGAGCCCTTCTGGCAGGACAGGAAAGTCCAGGTCTCTGAGGTCTGTTAACAGCCATTGGTCCAGCGCCTGAAAAACCACATCAAGCAGTGAGATTCATTTTTGGTTCACTTACTGTCATTCAGCAGCAGTTACACATAGAGTGGACCTATTATGTTCACTTCCAGTCCCATAATTTATTCTTTTGTTATATGTATATGTATTTTAAATGACACACAGTTAAAACAACCCTTTATTTTAAAGGAAGCTTTAGTGCAAAGCTACCTGCAGATACCGGTGACTCAGATCCAGGAAGAAAAAGTAGAAACTCTACAGAAAAATGATTTAACAGAGTAAGAAAGAAATGTCACAGGGATTTGGATGAATTCAGTGCGTCGGTAGTGTTAGCAATGCCTGCAGATATTTTATTTCTTGTTTATAATATGAACGCGCTCTACAGAGTTGAGATCTCAGGACCACTTGAATGAACCGGCATGCTGCTGAAACCATGAGGTGATGATTTGTGCCTTGAAAAAAACAAAACAAAACACAAGAAACTTTGTCCTCTTCCAAGCATGTAGTGGAAAAAAAAAAACAACAAAAAAAGACAACTTTGGCCAAAAAGGAGCACAGCTGTTCAACAACAATATTTTGGTACACTGTGTCATACAAATGATGCGTCAATACAGGGAAATATTCCCCACATGACGCCACCGCAAGCTGCGACAGCTGACGCCGAGTAGGATGGAATCATGCTGCCATCAGCTTGTTGTAACAGAAACCAGGATTTGTCAGACCAGAATGTGTCCTTTCACTCTTCAGTCACCCACATTTGCTCATTATTACCTACTCTAGCATGAGCTCCTTGTTCTCAGCTAACAGTGATAGAAATGTGTATGGTCTTGGGCTTCTGTTTCTTGGTTATCAGCCCCAGGGTTGTTTGAGTTTTGCCTTCTGCTAGCTGCATATTTGCAGTATGAAGATCACATGAATGCAAAAAAGGAAGAGACACCGAACTAACTGCTGTGTCACAGATGTTATTCAGCTCAGACTGGGTTATTCTACCAAGAGTGATAAAATGTGCATGAACCACATCAAATCCACATGTTCACATCGAAGCCAGTAACCATCTTTGAGTCAAAAGTGGGGTAACCATCCACCCCGTGACCACCTTCTATCATGTGGCCCATACTTAACCCATGTCATAATAAGTGAGCGAACATCTTATAAGACAATAAGTGGAAACAAGATCTCTTAATCTATACTGGAGTTTCTGGAGCTGTGGAGAATTATCCAGAAACAGGTAGGAAAGGAATCCTTAGACTTTTGTTGACAAAAACAAAGCATTTGATTTCTGTCTATCGAGTTGTACACTGCTCCTCCTTGAATCACTACCTTATCGTGGTGGAGGGGTTTGTGTGTCCCAGGGATCCCAGGGGCTATGTTGTCTGGGGGCTTTTGCCCCCTGGTAGGGTCTCCCATGGCAAACTGGCCCTGGGTGAGGGACCAGACAAAGAGCGATTCATAAGACCCTTATGAAAAGGACACCGAGGGAACAGTTTACCCTGCCCGGGATAGGGTTACCGGGGCCCCGCCCTGGAGCCAGGCCCGGGGAGGGTGCCCGAGGGCGAGCGTCTGGTGGCCGGGCCTTAGTCCATGGGGCCCGGCCGGGCACAGCCCGAAGAGGAGACATGGGCCCATCCTCCCACAGGAGGCGCCATAGGGGTCGGGTGCATTGTGTGCCGGGTGGCGGCCAGGAGCGGAGGCCCTGGCGGACTGACCCCCGGCTGCCAAGACTGGCAATAGGGACATGGAATGTCACCTCTCTGGTGGGGAAGGAGCCTGAGTTAGTGCGTGAGGTTGAGAGGTACCGGCTAGATATAGTCGGGCTCACCTCTACGCATGGCTTGGGCTCTGGAACCAGTCTCCTGGAGAGGGGCTGGACTCTGTCTCAGTCTGGAGTTGCCCCTGGTGAGAGGCGGCGGGCTGGGGTGGGTATTCTAATATCCCCTCGGCTTGCTGCCGGTACGTTGGGGTTTTTCCCGGTGGACGAGAGGGTTTGTTCCCTGCGCCTTAGGGTCGGGGAACGGGTCCTGACTGTCATCTGCGCTTATGCGCCGAGTGGCAGTTCAGAGTACCCAGCCTTCTTAGAGTCCCGGGGGGGGGGGGGGGGGGGGGGGGGGGTACTGGAGGGTGCTCCACCTGGAGACTCTGTTGTCCTGCTGGGAGACTTCAATGCTCACGTGGGTAACGACAGCGAGACCTGGAGGGGCGTGATTGGGAGGAACGGCCTCCCTGATCTGAACCCGAGCGGTGCTTTGTTATTGGACTTCTGTGCTAATCACAGTTTGGCCATAACGAACACCCTGTTCGAACATAAGAGTGTCCATAAGTGCACGTGGCACCAGGACGCTCTAGGCCGTAGGTCGATGATCGATTTTGTAATCGTATCAGCAGACCTGTGACCATATGTTCTGGACACTCGGGTAAAGAGAGGGGCTGAGCTGTCAACTGATCACCACCTGGTGGTGAGTTGGATCAGGTGGCGGGGGAGGACGTTGGACAGACCTGGTGCACCTAAACGCGTAGTGAGGGTGTGCTGGGAACGTCTAGCAGAGGCCCCAGTCCGCGAGATCTTCAACGCACACCTCCGGCAGAGCTTCAACAGCATTCCGAGGGAGACTGGGGACATTGAGTCCGAATGGACCATGTTCAGCGTCTCCATTGCCGAAGCTGCTGCATTGAGCTGCGGCCGCAAGGTGGTTGGTGCCTGCCGTGGTGGTAATCCCCGAACCAAATGGTGGACACCAGAGGTGAAGGGAGCCACCAGGCTGAAGAAGGAGTCCTATCGGGCTTGGTTAGCCTGTGGGACTCCGGAGGCAGCCGACAGGTATCGACAGGCCAAGCGGAATGCGGCTCGGGCAGTGGCTGAAGCAAAAACTCGGGTGTGGGAGGAGTTCGGAGAGGCCATGGAAAAAGACTTTCGGACTGCCTCGAAGAGATTCTGGCAAACCGTCAGACGTCTCAGGAGGGGAAAGTGGTGCTCTACCTGCACTGTGTATAGTGCTGGCGGAGCGCTGCTGACGTCGACTGAGAAAATTGTCAGGCGGTGGAAGGAATACTTCGAGGACCTCCTTAATCCCACTGACACGTCTTCCGAGGAGGAAGCAGAGTCTGGGGATGAGGGGAATGACCCGCCAATTTCCGGGGGCGAGGTCACTGAGGCAGTTAAACAACTCCTTGGTGGCAGAGCCCCTGGTGTTGATGAGGTCCGCCCCGAGTTCCTGAAGGCTCTGGACGTTGTAGGGCTGTCCTGGTTGACACGCCTCTGCAATGTTGCGTGGAGATCAGGGGCAGTACCTGTGGACTGGCAGACCGGGGTGGTGGTCCCCTCTTTAAGAAGGGGGACCGGAGGGTGTGTTCCAACTACAGGGGGATCACACTCCTCAGCCTCCCTGGGAAAGTCTATGCCAGGGTGCTGGAAAGGAGAGTTCGTCCGTTAGTCGAACCTCGGATACAGGAGGAACAATGCGGTTTTCGTCCTGGTCGCGGAACACTGGACCAGCTCTTTATCCTCTCCAGGATACTTGAGGGTGCATGGGAGTTTGCCCAACCAGTCTACATGTGTTTTGTGGACTTGGAGAAGGCATTCGACCGTGTCCCTCGGGGTGTCCTGTGGGAGGTGTTGCGGGAATATGGGGTGTCTGGCCCATTGCTACGGACCATTCGATCCCTATACAACCGTTGCAAGAGCTTGGTTCGCATTGCCGGCAATAAGTTGGACTCGTTCCCAGTGGGTGATGGGCTCCGCCAGGGCTGCCCTTTGTCTCCGGTTCTGTTCATAATTTTTATGGACAGGATTTCTAGGCGCAGCCAAGTGACGGAGGGCTTTCGCTTTGGTGGCCTCAGAATCTCATCTCTGATTTTTGCTGATGATGTGGTTCTGTTGGCTTCATCGGGTGAGGGCCTCCAGCTCGCACTGGAACGGTTCGCAGCCGAGTGTGAAGCAGCGGGAATGAGGATCAGCACCTCCAAATCTGAGGCCATGGTTCTCAGCCGGAAAAGGGTGGAGTGCCCACTCTGGGTCGGGGATGAGTTCCTGCCCCAAGTGGAGGAGTTCAAGTATCTCGGGGTCTTGTTCGCGAGTGATGGGAGAAGGGAGCCGGAGATCGACAGACGGATTGGGGCTGCAGCTGCAGTAATGCGGACGCTGCACCGGTCCGTCGTGGTGAAGAGGGAGCTGAGTGTAAAAGCGAAGCTCTCAATTTACCGGTCGATCTGCGTCCCTACCCTCACCTATGGCCACGAGCTGTGGGTAGTGACCGAAAGAACGAGATCGCAGATACAAGCGGCAGAAATGAGCTTCCTCCGAAGGGTGGCTGGCCTCTCCCTTAGAGATAGGGTGAGAAGTTCGGCCATCCGGGAGGGGCTCAGAGTAGAGCAGCTGCTGCTCCACATCGAAAGGAGCCAGCTGAGGTGGTTCGGGCATCTGACAAGGATGCCCCCTGGGCGCCTCCTGGGTGAGGTGTTCCAGGCATGTCCCACCGGGAGGAGGCCCCGGGGCAGACCCAGGACACGCTGGAGAGATTATATCTCTCGGCTGGCCTGGGAACGCCTTGGTATTCCCCCGGATAAGCTGGAGGAGGTGGCTGGGGAGAGGGAGGTCTGGGCCTCTTTGCTTAGGCTGCTGCCCCCGCGACCCGGCCCCGGATAAAGCGGATGAAGATGGATGGATGGATGGAGTTGTACACTGAGACAGTCGCACATCCTGCCTACCTGCTGGTTGGTTTGCTGCTGTGACAGATGAGCTTCTCCTCCTGCCTCTCCTTGTAGCCACTCCACACAGGCTTCTAGCCAGGCAAAGGGCACCTGGACATGCCAGGAGGACTGCAGCCATGCTTGGGTAGCACGGACCACTGCCTGAATCCCAGGAGTCATCTCTTCCTCTAAGTGTATTTGGCTCTCTTCTGCTTTTCCAGCTGCTTTCTGTCAGAATATACAGACTGCTTTAGCCACATTCTTATTCCGAAGCTGCTTTAGCCACATTATTTCAATTCAGGTATTCATATCATAGTCGCACTTCTCATTAATTACTCAATAACACATTTAGAGTTTTAATCATTCACAGTTTTTATTGTCATTCAGTCAATGAGTCACTGATGCATTGACTGAACAAAATTATGTGTGCAGAAAAAAAACACACAAAATCACAACAAAAGGTTAAAAAGACTGTAGTGTAACTGTCTATTACACAGTAAACACTAAAAAAAATTAATTAAGATGGTAGTGAAGAATAAAAAAATAAAAAATTTATTTACAAAAATATGTAAGTGTATAGCTGAGGTGTCTGGTGGTGGTCAGGTAAAAAAAATGCAACACAGTAGTTATCTGTAGTGCACCGTTTGTTTGTTTGTTTGTTTTACTTAATGTAGTTTTAACTTGACTGTATTGTAAGTGCAAAATATGAGAAGAGATAAAATTCTACATTTAATTTACAATGATCCCTGAGCTGAGTCCCCAGTGACCCATGACGGATTAATACTTAAGCTGTGTTTTAACATGTTCGTTTTTAAATGAAGCCTCTTAGAATAAATTTAGCCTTGCAGTTTATCTTATTTTGTTTTCTAAGTGAGTACTCCAAATGGGCAAAAAATTAATAATAATTCAAGGTAAAGTGTTGAATGTTAACCCTCACTAGATTGCAGGATGAGCTTTTTTGCACACTAGTCTCTTTGTAAAGCCCTCAAACCACTGGGACCATTTAGAAAAAACTGTTTTATAACAAGAACATAATATTATTGTATCTGATTGTTTTCTTGGGTTATTTGAACAAGGTAACCACACTGTCCCTGTACATGATCTTAAGCAGACGTAAACAGATGTTGCAGGACTGAACGGTTTATTAATTTTAAATTGAAATCGCCAATGAAAACAGTTCAATTACGACAAATATTTCGGATGTCTTTATCATTATCATTACCTTACAAAAATTATGTTTATGTCTTGCAGGTATTTCATGCAGTTGTGCTTTTAAACGTAAAGTATGAAAAACAAATGAAATTCAGCTTTGAGAATATGCATTTCAAATCAAATCGGGACTGCGAAAATATCAGAAAAATTATATATTTTTCCCAACATTGTCCAGCCCTGCTGTTGGAGAGCATGAAAGAGATATCGGGTAAGAAAAACTTTACCAAATAAAAGTGTTTATAACCATTTAGCTGGTATGTATATGTTACCTGAGAAGCACGGGGGCAGACTCGTCCATCAAGTATTGCACAAGTAGGTAGAAAGGCGCCAAAGTTGATTAACCCAGCCTACTTATATAACAAACCTGAACACAAGCATCCAGCAGCAGAGGTCCCTACTCACAACAGAAGGCCTTAAACCAAACACTCGTGTCGGAAAAACGTGACCATTAGCCTTGCAAATTGCATCTTTCTAAACTGGAATAACTAGAAGGGCCACAGTTAACAGTCGATCCATGTCCGGAAACAGACTGGTATGTACCGCCTCGGTTCTCGTGATTGGCGTTCGTTGTAGCCAATCGGATTTATCGCCTGCTTGAGTCGCTCTCCGTTCAGCCAATCAGCACACGGTGAGTCGTCTTATCATTTTATTTCCAGGTTCGGTGGAGAAGGAAGAGGCAACTAGCGAGGTGTTTGCTGCAGGTTTGTGTTTTGAAGATATATATTTGTGCTTTTTGTTGTTGAACTGCACGGCTACTATAATGAGAACTACGCCTTTAATGTTTGTTTGCTTACTGTGTTGCTTGTTTGGTGCAACCCGCTCTGCTTGGCTGCGTTTGTGCTGAACCGAAATTAAGGCAACATGGCGAAAGTAGCTAGCTGCTAGCGTGCGCGACTTAGTGTACTCTTTGTATTGATCGATTGGTTATATTTTAGCAACTCGTTCGCGTTAGATCCGTGTCGCGTTACTGTTCGCATTTGAAGCGCTAAGTGGTGCAGAGTAGTAGGGAAGTTTTAAATTCCAATGTGAGCGCAAGAACTCGAAGCGTTTCACTGCGGGCTGGCTAGCTCCGCCGACGGCTAACCGCACCTTAGGCAACGGTCCCTATGTTAGCTTTAACCGGACCAGCTTACTTTCGATTTGGTCACCAGTTCAATATCTTTTGGCTGCTATTGGTTAATATAGTATATATTACTTATATTAAAAAAACAACCCTCGCCTTGTTGTTTTTAGCAATAAGTTATTTTTTGGTCTGCCATTATATGTTAGTGTTAACTATTTAACTCCTGATTATAAAGCTGTCGCGGTTTCTCCTCTCTTCAGCCAGACAAACCCCGTGCGTGATCACATTACAGCTGATAACATTTAGCATCGGTGTTCATTCTGATAACAGTGGTCTTAGTTGATTATCGGTCACTTCAGATAAAATATAAGAATTTAAACCCATCATTGGTGTTTACCGAACTGTCTTCTCGCGCTCTCTATTTATATGCCATCATTTCAGTATTTTAAATTAGCCTCTCCCTCTCTTTCAGGTCGCAGGAGTTGTTTGGTTCTTGCTCCGGTAGTTCCGCCTCTCAACACGCCCTTGTTCTCCTAATAAATATCGGTGAGTCTCTGGGATCGGCCAGTTTCTTCCATGTCAGTCCTGCGATCTACTTTACTCAGATGATTTGTCTAATTTCTTCATTTTTTTTTCTTGCTCTTACAATGATAACAAAAAACCTCAGCTCACAGGGGCCAGTTTTCTGCTTCTCCCTCCCAATTGCTACCATCTCTATCCCTGATCGAGGTGTTTGGCTCTTCTATTCTTCTGTTAGAAGACGATGGAGACAGATATTGATCAGCAAGAAGAGGCTTCATTCAGCAACACAGAGACTAACGGTAAAAACCTTATTTTAAAGTTTTGCATGTTGTTTAAATACATCAGATTTTGGACACGGTTGGCAAATCTGTGTATTTGGAGATTAAAGTAATTGCTTTTTTATGTTACAGTAAGGGATCTAAATATTCACTGGTCTATGTTTAAAATTGTGTTTGTGTATTAAAAGAAGTCTTTTCTTTCTTAGATGTGCAGAGGGAGATTTGTATATGTTTAGCTTATAATGGGAGAACAGTTTGAAATCACTTTTCTCTTTCGACTGAATAGTTAATTTATCTTGTTGAAGCGTGTGTGTGCACGTGCACGCTGGCGCAGTGTTGTCATGCTGTGTTTTTATCTCCTTTTGCCAGGTAAGCGCCCCGCTGAGGATGCAGATGAGCAGAAATCATTCAAGCGCTCCAGGAACTCGGATGAGATGGTTGAGCTTCGCATCCTCCTGCAGAGCAAAGTAAATCAGCTTCTCTTTCATTTCACATTTCATGTTGAATCCTTATGTGATTATTTATATTTTTGTCTCATTCTTGTGGGTAGCCCTTCAGTAAGACTGACAATGTCTCCTACTCAGACCATTTTGTTTTTTGTTTTTGTTTTTTAAATGTATTTTTCATGGTTTTCTTTCTGTTCACCTCATTACATTTATGCCTTTTGAATAATTAATTTCCAGGCTTCATTATATTCATAAAGTACTTCTCCTCACATTTAATTGTAATGTCTTTTAATTGCAGCACCATAATTAATATTTACTCTTCTTATCTGTTCTTTGTGTTTTTAGAATGCAGGAGCTGTAATTGGGAAGGGTGGCAAAAACATCAAAGCCCTGCGTACAGACGTGAGTACATCTATTCTATGCAGCCTGAATTTTAATTTTGTTTAGGATTTTAATTTTTTATTCTATAGTTTTTCTATCTCTCTCCTTCTCTCTTTCCACTGGCCTCTAAAACCTGACTAGCCTCTCTTATGGGACAGCAGTTTTTGTTTAAAATTTTTTTTTTTTTTTTTTTACAGTAATAGCTATTCAAATATATTTAAATATTTAGCTTTTGTATTTTCTTACATGTAAACAAGGCAAAGTTTCTAAGCCTCCTGTTCATTAGGTCCTCTGACAAACCAGTTGGGGTTGTGTTTATCTTTGTTTTTTGTTTTGTTTTTCTTCTCACATAAACATTATGTAATCATCTAAGCTAAACTATCCCTAGGCACAAAGGCCCAATTTCATGTCCATTTGTTTCTTCACAATGATAATTTATTGTCACACTGCTGATGTGGAAACACTGGTGCTCCTGTTAATTTAAATTTATGAGCACAGTGCTGAGTTTGTAAGGTCACCTGCTGCTCAAGCTAACTTTTTTTTTTTCCCTTCTTTTTTGTGTTTAGACAAACAGGCCAGTTGTTAATTCATTGAGTTTCATTGACTTTCTCTAGCCCTCAGCAATTTGTTGTCCCCCTCTTTTCTCACTGTCTCTGGTTTATTCCCCAACATTGAACTCTTCATGATAATGATATGCCATTACCCATTTTCCAATGTCACTTTTCCTCCTTTTCTCTCTTTGACAAACCAATCTCTGAGAGAATCAAATTAAAGTAACATTTGAACAGTGTAGAGCCTGTATATTAAAAATGTATTCCTCTTCCCTCTTCCCTCTCCCCTTGTTTATTATTTTACTGTTTACTTTTTTGCCCACTTCCTCCTCTGTTGCCCATGTTCTGGATGGCCCCTCCTGCGCCCGCCCACCTGACACCCTGGTTGGCCCTGCCCATAATCGTGCCCTGTCCTTAAATGGGCGCCTTACTTGATTGACATCTGTGCTCGAATGGCCCTGGCCCCTGCCCATGCCACGCCCAGTACAAAGCCAGTGTGTCAGTCCCAGACAGCAGTGGGCCTGAGCGGTATGTCCCTAAGCTCCTCCCTCTCACTGCCTGACTACAGGTCAAATAAACAAGAAGAAATGAATAGTCATCCTGCCTCTGTCCAGTCACTGTATTTTTAAACTACCTGTTCATACAATATATTAGCCTGAGTCAAAATGCCTAAATACCTTCATGTCCAAATCTGCCTGTTGATCCAGTAAAAGCCATGTGAACAACCTTTTATATGCCATTTTTAAAGTCACGTCAGCATTTAAACTTAGGCTGGTGTTGTCAGGGTTTTTCTGCCACTATCTTTTTAAATCTTTGCTATAATCTGTGCAATATGTCCGTGTGTTTTTGTGGTTCCTCTTTTGTTTGTTTGTTTGTTTGTTTGTTTGTTTGTTTGTTTTTAAGTTGATCATCTATCCTCTTTATCTTTCGTGTTTTCACTTCCCTCCCCCTTTCAGAGTGGATATACTGGTGTTATTTTTAATTTTTGTTAGTTTCATGTCCTCACTTGCTTCATCATCTCATTCCTTCCTTATGAAGCCCTTCTTTTATATTGATAAACTACAGTAGTCCATCCATTCTGAAATGCAAAAGGCAAGCTGAGATTCAAGTGTTGTGGTTTTTTTTTTTTTTTTTTTTTCCTTTCCTGTCTTCTGCTTTATCTGAACTTGGTTGACTGCTGAAGCCATTGAAAATACAGGATATCTCTGTCCTGCTCATTTTTGCATTCTTTGGTTTTATATTTATTGCTTCCTCCATCCCCTTAAAAAGCAAACAAAGCAAACTCGAGTGGTGGCAGACTTCATTTACCATGGTGTAATCTGCTCTTTTACTCTTCAACTGCCAACATTCTGCTCCCATGTAAAAACTGTGCTTAAGTTTTCCTCCTCAGTAACTAGTGTTTATTGTACTGTCACTAGGTGGGTGTGGACACCAACATTTTAACTACAAATTGACTGTCCAAACTATTTATTTATTTTAAAAAAAAGGAAAAAAAAGTTGCGTGTAATTTAAAAAAAAAAGCGATGGGGTTATTTATTTGATTTTCCTCTGCGATTTTAAACGTACTGTTTTGCGCATTTTGGGGTCTTTGTGGTCAAAATGTTTGTGGTTTGCATCCACCAAACTCTGCTTTAAGATTTTAGAGTTCTCTTTGGCACCATTGGTGCTCATTCCTGCCAGTTCCTCCTCAAACCTCCCTTGTCTCCCCTCTTCAGTGGTCACCAAATGCAGTCACTTTTCTTTGGGTCCTTTTAATTTTGTCTCTTTGCTTTCCTTCTCTGGACAAAGACTTTCCTTTTCATTGCATTGTTTGGGTGCCAGCTTTTTGCCAGTTACAGAGGTTAAAAAAACAACCTTGACCTAACATGTAAAGTTTAGAAAACCAAAAAAAAACTGGACGCAAATATTTAATTTAGCTGTGTTAGTCTCATTGAATCATTATTTGGTGTTTGACAGTTTTTTCTATGGCAAAAAGGGGGATGGTATGAATTCTATAATCTAAAATGTTGTTCCCTTCCTCCTGGGATGCCTTGCCGGCACCCCAACCCCACCCTCTAATTGTTACGCATGGATGAATTCTGAAGCATCCTGAGCATCAGTGCAGACATTGAAACTGTTGGAGAAATCCTGCTGAAGATTATTCCAACATTGGAAGAGGTGAGCACTTTTATACCCCCGTTTTATTTAATTATTTATTTTTCCCCCTCTGATTTTAAGTTATTGCAAAACTAGTTGTTGCAAATGTGAGTTGCTTTGAAAATTTCATATGCTTGTTGTAGGTGTGAGCGTGTTTGCCAGTATGTGGTTTTTAAGGTCAAACTTCACTTGTTTAAAGGCTTTCTGATTGCATGTGTCGGCAGTCTGATGTGACTATGTATAACACTGTTTCTATGTGCCTCTATCTACCATTAATTGGTTTTTTTGTTTTGTTTTTTTAAAGAATAAATATTAGAATTTTCCCTCTAAGAGTCTTAAGCTACATTTCAGGTTGAATATGCTCATGTGTTCCCATTGGCAATCAGGTGTATGAGGTAACGATGTATAAAATTTGTATTATGGTTTGAATATGTTAAATGTCCCGTGCAGTACCAGCAGTACAATGGGATGGATTTTGACTGTGAGCTCCGTCTGCTGATCCACCAAAGCCTGGCCGGTTCTATCATTGGAGTGAAGGGAGCCAAGATCAAGGAGCTGCGTGAGGTATCTTCAAAAAAATGGAGATTTGTTTTTGTTATGTTTGTACATTTTATATTATTCTTAGACTTGATTTAAATGCCATCTTTTGTTCATCTGTCTTTCCCTAATAAATGGACAGCCTTGGGATTTTGTTAAATGAGCATCTGTTTTCTTTGTCCATTCGTGTGTGTGTCTGTATTTGTCTCCAGAACACAAAGACCAGCATCAAGCTGTTTCAGGAGTGTTGTCCCCAGTCGACAGACCGTGTAGTTCTGGTTGGTGGTAAAACGGAGAGAGTGGTGGAGTGTATCAAGACTATGCTGGAGCTCATATCTGAAGTAAGGTTATCTATTCTGGAGTAGTTCATTTATGTATTTATCTTTGCAGCTATTTATATATTGAAAATTGCTGATCTATGGGAATTTTTTTTTTTTGTTTGTTTGTTTTTGTTTTTTTTTTGCCTTAGGTTTGGTTGGGAGTTTTAATTCAATATGAAATCCATGATAATTTCACAGAACTTAAACCATATAATAATAAATAATACATAAATAATAATATTGTTGCGCATGATCCCTCTATTTTCTTGTAAATTAAATTGACGCTCTGGGCAGGCCTGAATGTTCTGTTTCCCTGTTTCAGGCTCCCATAAAGGGCCGTACACAGCCCTATGACCCCAACTTCTACGACGAGACGTATGAATACGGTGGTTTTACCATGATGTTTGAGGAGAGAGGGGGTGGACGCAGACCAATGGGAGGTTTCCCAATGCGCGGTAGCCGGTCCAGCCATGGAGAGCGCAGCTTTGACCGAATGCCTTCAAGTAGAGGGGGAAGGGGACCCATGCCTCCGTCACGTCGAGATTACGATGAAATGAGCCCCCGCCGAGGTCCTCCCCCACCACATCCGAGTAGGGTTGGTAGAGGGAGTAGCCGTGGACGCAACATGCCAATGGGACACCCACACAGAGGGTAAGAGATGAGCACAGATAACATGCAGTTTGCTCCCCTGCTTTGCTTTTTCTTGTGCACAAATCAGTCTTGTCCCAAGGCATTCCCACTTAAGTGAGTTTGTTATAATAAGAATACATTGCCCATCTTGTAAGCATTCACTGATTTGCTTAATACTATAGAGCTTAATGACTATAGAGATTGACTGACCATGTGACTTTCGCGCATTGCATGCTGGATACTCGTGGCAAAGCAATGCATCAAACGCAAGCATTTGCAGCATTGCAAAACGTTCATTCTCCGGTTCCGATACCTTCTTTCTTTGTCCCCCAAAAAAGTTATGTACAAAACGAAGGAGAACAATGCCAGTCCGTACAAAGACAGACTTGATGAAAAGTCAAAGAAAAGATATGAGGAAAAAATCAAAGGAGTGAAAGGGTCAGACCCTTACGAGCACACAGAGTGGACAAAATATGTTAGTGTGCTGCCCAACTTTCACCACGCTCATATTTATAATTACACGGTTCTTGGAGTGAGTGCATACACTCATGAAGTTTAGTAACTTCAGGTCACTGCAACAAGCCCAGGTACAGTTTACTGACGGATGGGTACAGGACCTTGAAATGCACCGTGTAGAACGAAAGACCATCGTACGTATCATAAGTTTACCAGTCTCACAAATCGTCTTCATAAATACACATTCGTTAACCGTTTATTAATAGGACTTTAAGCTCAACAATAATTAAATAGTAGTGGAAATAATTTCTGATTCGCATTACAGAAATGTAGCAGTGACAATAATATTGTATGCTGTAATCGTCCTGGGCAATTAGTGATACAATAAACAAAGGAGCATAGTGCGACAGTTTCTGTTCAGCGCCAGACTTGCTTGTAACCTATATCACCAATTATGTTATGAAAATGACGTATTAACTACTACAAAACACTGACCTTTGTGGAAATTCTTGGGGCAGACTAACATGTGAGCTGGAGTGTTCTGGGACGTTATATTTGGTCTTTGAATGGCTGCAATCCAGGCCATCTGTCGCCTCTTTGTTACTTCGGAAACATGGCTCAAACAATTTCTCTTCAACGACGTAATCCGATTTAAAAAAAAACAAAAAAAAAAAACGATCTCTTTACCCGTCGGCTTCCCGTGGCTGTCATGCGACCGGCTATTGCAGTTAATAATACAACAGCTTCTTGACATTTTTGTGTTTCTTTTTATCGCTGTGTAATGTAATTTCAATTGAAAGCCTGCGTGCGCTAGTACCTCTTGCCACGAGTTCCCAGAATCCTTTGCGGTTTTACCCCTGAATGACGTCACATTTTCAATCTCTATATAAAATTTGAGTTCGAAGTTGAGTCCTTTCACTCCTGTTTAGCGCTTCTTGAGTTTGATAGGTTAAAAAAACAGCAACTCTATATTCAAGAGCACTTGCTCATTTTCCTACATGTCCATATACAGAGCTTAATCTCTTCAGGTGCCTTCTTTCCATTCAGATGCGTTCTGTTTAGGGTCAACTTGGTTCAGTTGTCTTGTGTAAGACGAACTAAGTCCAGTATTCTGTATGTTATTGAGTGGCTATCATTTCATTAAGTGTATGTGCTCATCATTGTCTGGGTGTGTTTGTATCTTTTTTTTTTTTTTTTTTTTTTTTTGTGCGTTTATTTGTTTTTGCCGACCCCCATCTCCATCTTGCCCACAGAGATGATCGTTACTATGACTCGTACCGCGGCTCAGATGAGAGGTCAAAGTAAGTTTCTGCCCCTAAACCTTTGACTAAACCTCCTAACTAATCTCAACAGGGATACTTTGACATTCTGATTTTCAGTTGGTTTGTATTACCTGCATTTGTCACATTATAAGTAGATGTTCTGTAATTCACTTCATGTTAACGCCAGTGGGATTTTGCCCATCGGTCTGTGTTTGGAGTGATTCGCTGCTGCTGAAAGCCTAAATTTACATTCACAAATGAAATGGACAATTTGTCTGGAGTTTATGAAAATTAATTGTTAAGGTATCCCCACATGTTTCCTCTGCTCTACATATTTTTCTGCTCATTTTTGAGAAACTAAAAGATTTACTCTTCTTTTGTATTGCTAACTACTAAATACTACAGTTTGTTTTTTTAGTACCCTAACCTTCATTCACATGTTCAGCCCATCTATTTGGAGTGCTTTGTAGGACAGTAGAGCAACACTGTATGACAAGCTCTTTCTTGTGATGGTAACACATTCATTGTGCTACTCATTAGATAGTTATTTTGTGGTGGTGTGTGAGGGTCATGTGCTGATGTGATGCTTGTCACTTACAGCCCCTGCTAAGAGGTATGCTTTCAATGCCAGCTTTTGATTTAAAAATATTTTTAATATATAGAGATGTATAATTTTGCTTCATTTTGGACTCTTAAATCCAACCTGAAGTAAACCAATTCAAGCAAATTATGTTGGGTGTCAAACTATGGGCGGGGCTATTAAAAATTCTAAAATGTAAGCTCTGCGATGACAAAACAAGAACAAAGCTATTATGATACCCTGACAGTAGCCTTGTTGATGATATCTCTAAGACTTTTTTATTATTAACAAAACGTGGGGAAAGAGTGTAGCAAAAGCACTACATGATATTAAGTTATGATGAGACTTTTATCACAACATTAACATCTGTGCATGTATGTTCTTAAGAAAAGAAAAAGTACAAAGTACATCCAAATGTGTTTCTTCAGTCTTCTTTATTTTAGCTCAGTCGTGTAGGGGGGGGAAATTCAGCAGCCCTTGGCTCTGATCATCATCACCACCACCTGTCACTCCTCTCACCATAACACTGTCAGAGCTGTTCCTGTTACTGTGTGGGAAGATGGCTGAGAGGAAATGTGTTTATACTGTAATCTTGCTCAGCGTGTGTGTGCAGTTTGACCTGGACCAGAAATTTTCTTTGGAATGTTGTCAAGCATTTTTCTAAGCTTTTTCTATTTCTTTCCACCCCAACCCACATCTCCCTCTCTCTGTGTTTCTGCCCACCCCTCCCTTCCATCACCAGTGACAGAAGAGGCAGACCGGATCGCTACAGCGATAGCATGGTTAGTGACCCTTTGCTAAATGCATGCGGCTCTGGTACTAGCATCTCATTGGGTGCCAGCGTCCACAACCTAGCATACTTGTTGGTCCTGTCGCCACACAATATGCTGTGATTGTCCCATTATCCTGTCATGACAATAATGGTTTATCAAGTCAGCATGTGATCAACTGCCATAACCAGAGGGATTTTTTTCTAGGTTTTCTTTCTGTACGTCTGTCTGAGGCGAATTTCTTAAAATTTGGCACAAGTTTGTTTGAACTAGAGTATGAACTGGTTTCATTTTGGTGGCCAAAGATCAAAAATAGTTTGAAACAGTTCATTATATATTGTGTAAGTGTGTAACCATGGAACTGATCATAAATGCCAAAGAGTATTAAATGGTTAAGTGATAACTTTACATACAGAAGGGCAGGGCTGGGCAGGATGTAAATTGAAATTTGATTGGTTGGCGGAAGGATAAAATAACAAGGTGGTAATTCTAGTTGACATTACGTCGTCACTCGTGCAAATGAATGTGCATACACTCAAATGAGCCATGGATCCAAGCTAGCTTTTGCATGGTGTAAACCATCCCACCAAATGACCGTAATCACCACAGCCGGAGACACCCCATAATAATCAGCTATAATTACCCTCTTACTGTGTACTTTTCACGGCCAGCCTGTTTTTCCTGTAAAGTGAGGGAGGATGTTGGAAGGGTAGGGAGGTAGGGGGTGGCCGTGGTTGGTTGCTAAGCACTAATAATGCTTTGTTGACAGACTGGAAGGTCTCTCTCCCTCATTCTCCCTCTCCCTCTCTGAGAGCTGGCAGGATACTGCCTGCCGTTGCTCAGCAACAGCTATTTGAATTGCTTGTTGCCCTGGTGACAGCAGCAGCTGAATAGCAGCTGAAAATGGGGGCTGATGGAGATGCAAGGAGAGATGGGGAGGGGGGATGGAGGGAGAGAAGGAGGAGGAGTCTGTATTATGGATGAAATACTGGGTGGCTTTTAGTTTAGTCTACTCCATGGATGCTGCAGCTTCAGCATCCGTGCATTTTTGCGTACGATCTGTGGGATGTAAAGATGAAAGGACTTCATTGTGCTGTATGTAACCGGTCTGTGTTTCTGTGTGTTTCTTACAGAGTGGCGGAGGATATGGTAAGTGCTAAACATCCTGTATTGCGTGACGAGGATGTGGTTACAATGCTGTTAACGTCTTAATCAACAGTACAGGTTGGAGAATTCTTAATAATTTAGTGTGGTGACAATAATTTTCTCATATGTTACAAATATAAATGGGCTAAAAGGATATTGCAGCTAATGAATTTGGGATATTAATTTAAATCTGTATTGTGAATTTTAAAGAAATTTGTTTGCAATGACATTTGATTTTAAACATGTTTCCAGCAAATGTTAAGGATTAGGTAGAGATTTAAATATGATTTAACACATTTCTTGATTTCTTTGCCATATGTACCCACTTATGGGTTTAAGTTTAGTATCAAGGGGGGTCATTTGAACAACTGTTGGCCTGTCTTGGTGGTGATCACTGAGTGTTCTTTTTGTTTCCTCTTCTGCTCAGATAACAGTTCCTCATGGGATAGCTACCAGTCAGGTGAGCCTCTACACTTCATCAGTCAACGTGATTAGAAAAGATTGCTTTTTTCTTCCCCCTTTTCTTACCTTTCCTCTTCTTCTTGCCATCAGGTGGTCGTGGCTCCTATAACGACATGGGTGGCCCTGTCATTACCACACAAGTGACGATCCCTAAAGATGTGAGTGAATGACAATATAGAACTGTAAACTTACACCTAAGGAAGATCTGTTTTATTTGTCTACTGTGCCCCATATTATAAAGATTGGAACTGTACATTGCAATCCAAGCATGTTATCTGCACTCTGTCATTATCATTATGACATTTAAGTGGCATTTAATTTTTTGTGTGTGTGAGAGTTGCTGTTAGGTGTGCAGCAGCTAAAATTTGCCAACAGAATATCCACAGTAGACAAGTCATTTAAGGTCCATTTATTGGTTTTATTAAAGAACTAACCACTACCTAAAATAATTTCAAGATGTATTTTCATTGATTTTTTTTTTTTTTTTTTTCCTGAGTAAAGCTTTTCTGTGTTTTGTGTCTCCAATTTGGATTTGTCAACCTACACGCACCTTTAGTCACAGAACCTAAAATAATTTAACATTTTGCCCGCCCCCTGTTCACCACCCCTCTTTTTTTTTTTTTTTTACTCGGTACAGTTGGCTGGCTCTATCATTGGTAAGGGAGGCCAGCGGATCAAACAGATCCGCCATGAGTCTGGGGCCTCCATCAAGATTGATGAACCTCTGGAAGGTTCTGAGGACCGAATCATTACCATTTCTGGCACCCAGGATCAGATCCAGAATGCCCAATACCTCCTACAGAACAGGCAAGTCCTGACATGGGCTCGGTATATTCCAGTGACTTTTATCCTGTTTTCGATTTAGAAATTCTTGGTCTAGCATGCTGGTGGTAGTTATATCTTCAAGTTGTGTTTATAAGGCTCAGTAACTTGTAATGTTAGTTTTGAACTTTTAGAAAACCTCAGTCAAACTGTTCAGTGGTCAACTGACCTCTCATGAGTGAGGGTTGCATCATTAAAAGTATAATGCAACCCTCTCAGAAAGTGCATTCTTGTTTACTTATGCTGAGAAGAGCTGCTCATGTGTGAAAGATTAACTTTCCCTCAATTCATTGAACCTCACATTAATAGGGGAAAGGTTTGGTTGAGGTTGTAAATATGTTATATTGAAATTACATTCTGTTAGTCCACTTTTCGTTGGGTTTCTGAAATTCTGTTGCCTGCTGTCTTTTCTTCACTAACCCCCTTCCTTTCTTCCCATGCAACGTGCAACTAGTACAAACCTTCCTCTTACATGAAATGGCTGTGACGGAACAGACAAGCTTTAACAGCTGTTGTACATATCACGTAACATGTTTATTTTTGTTTTGTTTTTGTTTTAAGGGTTGATGTGATAGGCATATTTCGTTGACTGTCACATCTGTCCCCTGAAATATGATTGTTAAATTATTATGAAAAAAAAAAAAGCAGAAAAAAGAAAACAGTCCGTTTGCCATCAGAGCCGTTTCACTGTGAAGCAGGGAGTGGATTGATTCTTCCCCTGGCTGCTGCTGTGTGGAAGACTAGTGATTTTGTTGTTTTTAGTTAGAGCAACCGACAACAAATCACAGTCTGCCAAATAGCACAGGCTCCTCCTCTTCTGTCTCCCTTGGCAACCAGTAGGCACGTATAATACACACTACTTCCTTGTTGATGCTACTGCCCGAATGCTAATACAGCTGTAGACCTGCCGCCCTTTCTCTTGAGTAGGGTAGTGTTGCCATGCTAACTAACCCTTCCTCCCTCTTCCTTTCTCTCCTTCCTCCCTTTCAGTGTGCTGCACCTGCTTAGACACAAGGGCTAACCACACCCTGCTATTTTCCTCGTCTTCCTCATTCTCTTTCAGGCACTTCAGTCACATCTTCATCCTCTCTTTCTTCTGCCTCTCCTATTTGCTGCCTCTTTCCACTCCACATTCATGCTCCCACTCATATTTACAATTCCATTGGCTTGCAATGTGCAACGTTCCCCCCCCCCCCTTGTGTGTGTGTTGTTTATTTTCTCACTCTTTTTATTTCAGTGTGAAGCAGTACTCTGGTCATTTGCTGTAGACCAAGGAGGCTCAAAGTGAAGAAGAATGAGATTGCCCCTCCTTCCTCAACCTTTCTGCCCTTCCCAGCACATCACCTTCAGACTATTCTGGATTGTGGGTGTCTTTTGGTTTTTTCTTAATCTTATTTTTGTATTTTTTAATGAAATAAATGTCCAACATTCCTGTGCATAAGAGAAAATGTAGATGTTCTGCATTTTTAAGAGTGTAATCCATTAGTTTATCAGATACACACTTGCTTTTTTCTAACACAGATAACAAATTATCCTTCAGACTTTTCACAGAAATAAACATAACCTTTATTTTTTGGATGGCTTTGTGTTTTTGTTTTTGTTTTTTGTTTTTTAATGACGCGTGTGTGTTTGTGACTTGGTGGAAATCTATCTTTTGTGCGTACATGTAAGCACATGTCAGCGTGTGTGGGTTTGGTGTGCTTTCTGTAGTCTATATTGGTTCCTTCGCACCCAGTTGTACTACATTACCACTCTGTGCAACATGCAGAACGTAAGCTTATTCTTTTTATTTTATTTTCGAGAGCTGTGGGGGACTTAACCCTTTCAGACTGGATTTTTGGGATGTTTATGTTGGGATTTGTGTGAATATAGCAGTTGTCTGATGAAACAGCTGAAATCTTTGATTTTTTTTTGATTTTTTTTTTCCTCACAAATGGGGAAAAATGTAGCTAGAAATTTGTTGGCATTTTATTAGAACGTTGGAAGGAGAAGAGGGGGGGGAAAAAAGGATATTGAACCTCATTGTCCCTGCAGTTTCCTGCTCTCCATGTGCCCATGCTGTAGACTCCCCATTTTCAAATTACAAGATGAATAAAGATGATGCCACTTTTTACTAAATCTTGAACTTCTGTTTTTATTAATTCACATTTCTGGTCTATATCAGTTTCTAAGTGTTTTTAGTTAAATGCTGTTTTATTAATATACTGCCAAACAACAACAGTTGCTTAAAGGCACTTTATATTGTATGATAAAGACCCAACAATACTGCAGGCATGTGATTGAAGAGTGAGTATGTGAGTGCAACCTCAGATGAACAACATGACATATCACACTCATTATTTAACAAAACATTCAAATTGTAGACCCTGTGCTTCTGTAGAACCATTTTCTGTACAACTGATGGAGGACTGTAATGTCTGAGATGTATCTCTTGGGGTTTTTTGAGCATCTGAGCATTTCACAGGAACTTGTATTCCTGGGAATATGGGTAACTATAATGTTTGGAAATGACCTTTTAACCCTTGTCAGACTGATCTTAGAGAAGCATCAGTTGCTTCTCTAAGATCATTGCTGATGTCTTTCTTCTTTGGCAATTTGTTAACGCACACCAGAATGCTCCAGACAAATACACTACTATAACTTGTGCTTTTGTAGAGGTGCTCGCACCTGCTGATGATAAACACATTTGCTCACCATCACCTGGCCACAACTTCATTTTTCATACAGAAGCAGTAAGAGTGTGCTTAGTTTTTCACACACTGACTACATTTTGGGTTAGTTTCCGTTAGATAACACCACGATGTAATATGGCATGTGTTGTTGTTCATCTGAGGCTGTATTTACCTCATTTTAACACCCAGCAAGAACCACATTTTATATTCAGACGTGTAAAACCTTAGAACTGAAAGAGAGTGGAATTTATTTCACTTTCTTTAATATGAGTCCCCCCCCCCCCCTAAAAATAAATAAATAAAAAGAAAATAAATTCAAATATTTTCCGGTGAGTTCAAGAAAAGCAAAATACACTCACAATAGACTCTCGGAGTAAATGTATGAAAGTTTGACTGAATAATTACTCAGATTGTTTTGTTATTAAAATTTTTACTTAATAATTTTGTGTTGATCATACTCAGCCAGCAGAAATAAATCTATTGATTTATATTTTTTTCTTTCCTTTTCTTAAAAAACAAATAGAGAAGTTAATTCTTATTGGCTCACCAGATCGTCCTCATGTGGTGTTATTACAGTCATTTACCTCAAATCCCCTCAAACCATGAGATTTATGCCACCATATTTGAGACATTTTTACACCAGCAGGCAGTTGGAACGGACGTTGCTTTGTTGTTTCCTCTCTTAGCTTCTTGTGATTGGTTCACTAACCAGCTAAGGCCACAAGCGAGGCTCTGATTGGTCAATAGCTGGAAACCAGGTAGTGGGAACAGTAGAGCGCGGGTGTCGTGCTTTCGTCGGTGAGTAGCAATAGCTTGCACAGGAATAAAAAAAAGTACTGCTGCCCACTGCGTTTATATTAGAACACAGTTTTTATAATTTAATGACGATGACTGTATACGCTCAGAAATGTCCTTAATGGTCGTGAAACTCCAGAGACCGCGTGCGTGCTCCGGTAGTTGCACTTTGCACCTACAGGTTTCTCAAATAAACGCGATGGCGTAAAATTGGCCTGCATAACAAATAATTAAGCCTTAAAAATGAATGAAACATATAAGTGAGAGGCAAATCATGTTCACTGAGGAGAGGAGTAGAAAATGGGGTTCATTCAGCAGGCAACCGGAGCTGTGCGTCACTGCGAACATTAACGCACAGTCATCAGATACTTGAGAACTCCTGGAGGGGTGTAATTGTCTTCTTTTAGGGAAAAGGAATAGGAGTGACGTCGGTCAGACATGCGTCGCTTTTATGTTTGAAGTGCTTACACAGGATGAATACCTGAACCTTCAAAATAAATCCACGTTTCTTTTAAATGTTGGCCCAAAGCACTTCATTGTGGAGAATGTTATTAGACGATTTTTGTTCTTTTTTTATAATCTGCATCCATTTTTTGGTCATTATTTTTATTATTTCAAATAATGAATCTTTAGTTTGTAAAGGACTTACTCAATCCATACATGTTTCATCAGCTCTAGTCTTTGCATATATTAAAGATAGTTGTGTTTATCCCCACACTTACATTCGTGGACTCTTCTTATTTCCACAGAGGAGTGCATTCATACTATGCATGCTTGTTTTAATTTCTGCTCCTTACAGTCTCCATCATGGAGCCTCTGTTACCAGGAGAGTCTGGCCAGTTCATAGCAGAGCAGAGTCGGGATGTGTTTGTCGAGGATGAAGGAGTGCAGAAGGTGGCGGAGATGCTTTACGGTCTCCAACACAGTGACGAGCTGACAGCCAGTGGCTGGAAGAAAGCAAATCCATTGGCCCCAGCACCCACATCTGACCAGGGGAGTGTACTAGTACCCAGGCTATGAAAAGATTCTTCATAGTATACAGTATTGTGCAAAAGTGCTGAGCCATCCTTCATTTCTTTATGTTTTGCTTCCAAGGAGCCAGAGTTTCTTGCAATGTTTTAAAATGGTTTTAAGCAATAGTTCTTCAGTCCTTCTGAAAACCTTTCAGAAGATTTTCTTCCATCATTTTCATCATTTTTTTTCCACCAGTTTCTGGTTTTCTATCAGTCCTGAATATCCCTATCTACTGTCTCTGTCTTTGGCGGTTCATCAGTTTTCCCTCCAGATGTCGACCTCCGTGTGTTCCCTAGCTTTTCCCTTGGTTATACCTATATATAAGTTAGACCAAGCATTATATCTGCTATAGTCAGGGGTGCACATAAGTGGTCCGCAGGTGCGCATTCACTGTCAAAATAAAAGACGCGCACCAGATAAGAAGTTGCAATGCGCGTTTGCGTCCATATAAAAGGCACTGTTTTTTTCCGCTAGAGTGGGATTTTCACGGCGTATTCTGCACCACATCTCTGTGTGTTCATCATTTGTTTGAAGCCAGCTCACCTCCTGCAACCACTTTTCCGAGAATACGCGCTTCTTTTGCGGTTCGGACTCCTTCTGACATTTCGTTGGAGGTGGAGGAAAACCAAAGTAATTGCTTAAAGGAGCTTCTTCGACATTTTTAAGAGTTCTAAACAAACGTCTGTCCTCCTCCAGAAAATCTTATGTACGCAAACGCGCGTTGCAACTTCTTATCTGGTGCGCGTTTTTTTTATTTTGAAGGCGAATGCGCACCTGCGGACCACTTATGTGCAGCCCTGACTATAGTGCTATGCCGAAGTCTTGAGTCACCCCTCATTTCTTTATATTTTGCTTCCAGGGAGCCATATTTTCTTATAATTTTTGAAGTGCTCTTGAGACATTCCCTTTTAAGCTGTCTTTGGGCATTGGCTGCTTTTTCACTTCATTTAAGTCCGGTCCTTGTACCTAGCCATAATAACTTAGTGGTTATTATTGTGAAATTTAAAAAAAGAAAAGAAAAAAGGTTTTAAGGGGGGTTTATTTAATAGTTGCAGCTAATCAGGTGGTGAGATTGTGAATATGTGTTGCTTTACTCTGTTTTATATTACCATAAATATAAAGTACTAAGGTTTTCAACTGTTGTCTGGACACAATGAAGGATTTATGAAATGATTGTATCTACTGACATCCAGAATTAATCAAAAAGACAGTAGCTGCAGTGGTCTTTGATTGTATTTTGTATGGGTACAGGTTTTTAAAATATTGACTAAAACACTAATTTAATACAAATTTTTAAAACCTCAGTGGAGAAACCCTGTCTCTTTTGGACAGTGTGTTACAGTATATTCACTTTTCTTTCCTTTTTTTTGTATACTTTCTTAATAATTTGTGCAATTTACCACTGCAGGCATTGAACTGGGTATTTGTAGTAGACACCATGAACTTTTCCTTTTGGCCAGAGGAAGAAACCCAGCAATGTGAGGTGACTTATAAAGGCACCACATACACAGGCTACATGACCCTGTGTGCTGCCATCACCAGAGCCATGGAAGAAGGTAAGAGTACATACCTGTACATCCACTTAGTTACTATATTATACAGACTTATAGAAAATAGCAGTAGGCAACTCACAGCACTTTCTATTTTAAGGTAAAGACTCTTCAGCATTATACATAGAAAGCCAGAAATGTAACAATCCTTGATGAGCATAAACATGAAGGATGGAAATGTCAGATTTATAAATTGTTTGCCGCTGTGACTGTTTGCAGCAAAGTTACAACCATGCTCTTACCTTTACTTCATACATAATTTTAGGTGTTTTAATCCTAGTCTCTGGAGAACAAAATGTATATTTTGATTGTCCCTCTATTCTGTGCAGTTTTGTTATTACCCATTATCGTGTTTGTGCCCTTTATTTGAACTACGACTGCTGGGAAATTGCTTGTAGCTCTGCATGTGCCTTTGCATCATTTATAATTAGCATGAATGACTCCGGATATGAATCAATTATGTCTCATATGGAATAGCTCTCAGTGTGTGGTCGCCATGGCCTTTATAATTACAAGAGATTTTCTCAGAAAAGCACAGGTAGTTTGGCTCCAGTGTGAATCTCGGGGTGGGGGGTTGACAGCGTGAGATCAGAGCAAATTATGTATTTTGAGTCTATTGTGAGCAATGGCCACTGTCAAGTTATATTCTTATTATTGCACACCGAGGGTAGCTCCTGTTTTAAGATTAATCCACCTAGCACCTTCTCTTCTCCACACTCCACAGGTGTACCTATTACTGATCCAAAGTATTTCTCTCAGATGAACGTGGAGGAGTTGGGACGTGTCCTTCGGTCAGACAATGAAACACCCATGCCGATGCTGCGGGAGCGTCACCAGGTTCTGATATTAATACGATATTCAAATAATGATTCAATTGGTCAATATATGGATTTCAGTAATGCTTCAGTTTTGATTTTACTTTGCTTTTTTACTTTCTTTAAATCTAAAAGCTGTCTTTTCAGTCAGGGCAGTCTCAGCATTTACAAAATGAAAGGAGTGCTTTTTAAAGCAACAGTGACTTTTTCTTTTAGAAATAAACAAGGTTTTACATTCCTCTATTCAACATCATGGTACATATATTCATATTTGGCACATTTTTCTGCCTTTCTTTGTATGAAATGTCAAATTTTATTTTGATATTAAGCAAGAAAAGTGATTTTATGGTTCAATTAATTATTGAGTCTGTTAGTTTTGTTACATTTATAAACACAAATTTAAATTGTGGCGCTTTCTGCCTGTTACATTTAAAGAAGCCACCTGCTGAATCTTTTTAACAAGGTGCTGACAGAAGGCGGCCGTGTGCTGCTGGAACATGGTGGAAGCTTCCGCAGTTTTATCAGCCAAGCCGGAAACGACGCCCAGAAGATGGTGGAGCTCATTGTGCAGAAGATCCCCTCGTACAGGGATGAGGCTACATATGAGGTGAGAGTTTAGCAGGATCATTGTACAAATTAGGAACCTCTTCTAATTGGGAATGTGCAAAAAATAAAAGAGACGCCCTCTATTTGCTGCACTAGTTTGGCTTTTCAGAAATGTCAAGTTGGTACAAGAGGAAAGGGTTGGAATGATTAACTTATTTACAGGTTTTTAGATACTAATACAATCACTTATGGTTGAATAGGTCACAGTGAGCAAGCATAAAACTGTAATTTCCCCAAATATTTGGAAAACTGATCTTTTTATTAGTACGGAGCATAAATACATAACTGTGCAGATACTTTGAGTTTTCAGCCTAATGATACAGCCTGTATATTGCTTTATAGATTATGCACAATGCATAATACATATTAAATGCATATATGAAATATATGTGATCAAATATATGCATTTGGAGAATTTAAAATAAATTGTGATGTGAGAGTTCCACCTCCTGGTCAAATACAGTGCAGCAACACTGATGCTGTCAGTTTATTACACAGTCAGAGGAGAGCATTATACTCTTTGACGTTATTTCTTTAATTTTATATTTGTGTAAGAACACCTGCCAAATTATAAATATTTGTGGCCTAAGGACAAATACGATGTTGATATTTTGTCACTTTCTTGGTTGCGTAAGGGTAAAAGGATTTCATTCTACAAGCGAGCCCAGATTCTTGTGGCAGATTACTGGGGCCTCATGGCGGCCAGAGGACAGGGTGACATCATTAACATGGATTGGCTCACCATGTTTGCTGACTACAGGGTTCCTCAGGCGCTTGTCTACTTAGGAGCTCTACGATACTCTGATACGCTGATGCAGGCGTTGAAGAACGGTGAGACAGTAGTGTGTCTATGCACTTGTTTCTCTTACTGAAGATAATATTTCAAATCACAAGATATAATTGCTTTCAGGTGAGCTTCTGTCTTCAGGAGACCGGAGAGAAGTAGAGATCCGAGGTTGTTCCATTTGGTGCGTGGAGCTGATCAAAGACCGTCTCCACAAGCTGGTGCAGGAGAGAGATGGACAACCCTGCAGTGTGAACTCGGTTATCATCGACTTTTACCTGTGGCCTTACGCCAAGCAGCACCACAAAGAGATGGCCCACATTCCCATACACCACACACGCTGTATTTACTATTGATGAGCTGGCTGGCAGCCGTACATACAGGAGGCTGCACTTCTCAGTCTGCCGCTCGCTGGGCTGAAGCCAAGCACATCTCTGTGCCAGGTATACAGTGGGGCAAAAAAGTATTTAGTCAGCCACCGATTGTGCAAGTTCCCCCACTTAAAATGATGACAGAGGTCAGTAATTTGCACCAGAGGTACACTTCAACTGTGAGAGACAGAATGTGGAAAAAAAAAATCCATGAATCCACATGGTAGGATTTGTAAAGAATTTATTCATAAATCAGGGTGGAAAATAAGTATTTGGTCAATAACAAAAATACAACTCAATACTTTGTAACATAACCTTTGTTGGCAATAACAGAGGTCAAACGTTTACTATAGGTCTTTACCAGGTTTGCACACACAGTAGCTGGTATTTTGGCCCATTCCTCCATGCAGATCTTCTCGAGAGCAGTGATGTTTTGGGGCTGTCGCCGAGCAACACGGACTTTCAACTCCCGCCACAGATTTTCTATGGGGTTGAGGTCTGGAGACTGGCTAGGCCACTCCAGGACTTTCAAATGCTTCTTACGGAGCCACTCCTTTGTTGCCCGGGCGGTGTGTTTTGGATCATTGTCATGTTGGAAGACCCAGCCTCGTTTCTTCTTCAGAGTTCTCACTGATGGAAGGAGGTTTTGGCTCAAAATCTCACGATACATGGCCCCATTCATTCTGTCCTTAACACGGATCAGTCGTCCTGTCCCCTTGGCAGAAAAACAGCCCCATAGCATGATGTTTCCACCCCCATGCTTCACAGTAGGTATGGTGTTCTTGGGATGCAACTCAGTATTCTTCTTCCTCCAAACACGACGAGTTGAGTTTATACCAAAAAGTTCTACTTTGGTTTCATCTGACCACATGACATTCTCCCAATCCTCTGCTGTATCATCCATGTGCTCTCTGGCAAACTTCAGACGGGCCTGGACATGCACTGGCTTCAGCAGCGGAACACGTCTGGCACTGCGGGATTTGATTCCCTGCCGTTGTAGTGTGTTACTGATGATGACCTTTGTTACTTTGGTCCCAGCTCTCTGCAGGTCATTCACCAGGTCCCCCCGTGTGGTTCTGGGATCTTTGCTCACCGTTCTCATGATCATTTTGACCCCACAGGATGAGATCTTGCGTGGAGCCCCAGATCGAGGGAGATTATCAGTGGTCTTGTATGTCTTCCATTTTCTGATGATTGCTCCCACAGTTGATTTTTTCACACCAAGCTGCTTGCCTATTGTAGATTCACTCTTCCCAGTCTGGTGCAGGTCTACAATACTTTTCCTGGTGTCCTTCGAAAGCTCTTTGGTCTTGGCCATGGCGGAGTTTGGAGTCTGACTGTTTGAGGCTGTGGACAGGTGTCTTTTATACAGATGATGAGTTCAAACAGGTGCCATTCATACAGGTAACGAGTGGGGGACAGAAAAGCTTCTTACAGAAGACGTTACAGGTCTGTGAGAGCCAGAGATTTTCCTTGTTTGAGGTGACCAAATACTTATTTTCCACCCTAATTTACGAATAAATTCTTTACAAATCCTACCATGTGGATTCATGGATTTTTTTTTCACATTCTGTCTCTCACAGTTGAAGTGTACCTCTGGTGCAAATTACTGACCTCTGTCATCATTTTAAGTGGGGGAACTTGCACAATCGGTGGCTGACTAAATACTTTTTTGCCCCACTGTACATACAAACAGACTTCTCTTTGGCTGCAGTGGAAACAGCTGTGAAGTGTTAATGCAGCGTGTCTTTCTGAGTGGGCACTGCTGTTCATTTCCGGTCTCAAATATGTCGGTCATATTTTCTCACAAACCTCTCGATGTGGAGAAAATGATCATATTATGCCAATCTGCGTATGCTCTGCAAGTATATAACAGTCTAACAATAAATGATATTCATCAAACTGGAGGAGGATTAGAGTACTTTGGTTTTTGATACTGTCTTTCTTTTTTAAAAGGAGTGTAATCAGAGTGTTTTTTAAATTCAGTGTAGTCAGTATTATGCATTTCATGAGTGCAAATGGATAAGCCCGATGTTAACATGCAGCTCTTTTTACTTCTCTCTTTTTTTTCTTGGTAACATAAAGCCTTTGGTCATTTCTCTTTTCAGTGAAATATTATTTAATACAAGTTATATAGAGGCATCTTGCTTTCTGCTCCTCTTTGAAAAGGGAACAGAAAAAAGTGACAGCCTGCACTGAATATAGCAAAAATGTGATGAAAGATGGAAACCTTCCTCAGATGAGAGATTTCTGCAGTCTGCATAATGAAGGAGTACAGATATTGTGTTAAGCTGAATATTGAGAGGCTTAAGCTAAAATTTGAAATAATAATAAATTATCTAGCAGATGCAGTCTGCCTGAAAGGTATACTGTATTATTAGGATGACAGCGTGTGGTATAATAGATTTCATGTATTTTCTTCGTGCCAGCTGAGTTTGTTAGATGGGGTGCTCTGCTGTTGTCCAGTAAGTGATGCAGAAGGTGGTCAGGATTACCCATGACCCATCGCACAGTTTGTGCAGTGATCTCCTCTCCACCACAGCTAGAATAGTGTCCAACTTGCAGCCAATCACAGAGCCTGCCGTCCTGATCAGTTTATGCAGTCTGTTGGTGTCACCAACTCCGATGCTGCTCCTCCAGCAGACCACAGTGAGGTAAGCTGCGCTGAGCACAACAAACTGTAGGAAAAGCTCCAACATTTTGCTGCACACATTGAAGGATCTCAGCTTCCTTAGGAAACGAGTGTGCTCGTTCCCCTCTTGTAAACAGCTTCTGTGCACTCCTCCACTTTATCCCAGGACAGACATGGCCTGTTTCACCACACTATACCTTTGAACATGGAAACATTTCTGTTTCAGAATTCTTGTACATCTAAAAGAATACGTATTTATCCAGAATGACCAGACAAAAAAATTAAACTATACACTCATACTAACCACTAAGCAAATGCCTGTGTAAATAAAACTGCTCTATACCTTTGTAAAGTAGAAACTGAAATCTTTCGAATTGGAGAAGACTTGAGTAAGAGCTCAAACCTCTTCGCAAACTTAAAGAAGTCCGGTCGTCTTAAAAATAGAGTTAAATAACAATTGGTTGGTTGTCTCATATGATCGGTTTCGCTGTATGGCAAATGAAAGTCATCATATCTTAAAAAGACCTAACAAATCTATAAATCAAGTAAATCTCAGACTCCTGATGGCGCTGTCGCCTTAACGGCGCCGACTTCCACGAGTACTCTTGAACATCCCACTTCCGGTTTCATAACGGCGGCGGCAGCGGTTTCCCGGGCAACCGAGGACCGACAACAAACGAGATGTCACAAAGTTTAACAAGAGCGCGACAAGCGATTGCCCGAAAAAAAGTGACCAGGTGTTACGGTGAATTTGTGTTTATTGAGTCTTGTTACTATCGAGATAAACAAGTTAAAGAGCTCCATTAAAGACATCAGGACGTCATGAGCGAAGGGTGTGTGCGGGTGGCGGTCCGTATCCGGCCTCTGCTCCCCAAAGAAGTCCTCCACGACCACAGGGTGTGTGTGCGTGTAGTGCCGGGGACCGGACAGGTGATGGTGGGTGAGGACCGACTCTTCACCTTTGACAACGCGTTTGGACCATCAGTCAGCCAGGATGAGGTGTACGAGTCCTGCGTCCAAAGCCTGGTGGAGCGTTTGGTCGACGGTGAAAATGCAACCGTTTTTTGTTACGGGCAGACCGGATCAGGCAAGACGTACACACTGGGCAGAAGGAGCCGAGGTAATGTGAAGTTTAACCAAAAAAATTGGTTAAGCTCCAACACAGAGCTTGACCACTCTGACTGATAAGTGACTGATGAGTTCATGGATTGTAGGAAAAAGGGAACTAAGGGGTTCAGGGGGTTGTTTATTTAATGTGGAAAAACCAACATCTGTGGACTTGAGTCTTTAAACACAGCAGTTTTAGGAGTTTTGTTTGTGCTCTCCAAGGCCCATTAATCATCTGAACTTTCTAACTTCATAACTGTAATTCTCTTTTTCCAAAACCTTCCATAGATGAAGAGGGGGGAATTATTGACCACGCAGCCCAGGATCTGTTCCTATACCTGGCGGAGAAGAGGAAGGAAAGTGATGTTGTGGATGTCACAGTGAAGGTGTCCTACATTGAGGTCTACAGGGAGGAACTAAGAGACCTATTGCAGCTGCAGACCACCCACAAAGAGCTTCGTATCAGGGAAGATGAGAGGGGAAACACGGGTAATCAACTTTTTCTACCTTTACTTCACATATATTTTAATATTCAGAGTGGAAATAAAAAAGTAGAAACCATACACTTTCAGAGATGACAAACAGTATCCTATATTTTTGACCATCCATCTGAGTTTCATCCGACTGATAGACCGATTGTGATGTTATTAACATGTATGTATTTCAGGATAAAAAGTTTGAGAGAGCGCACTGGAGAAATCACAAGTACTGCGAAAGATATTATATACTGTGTAATCATTTACAGTCAGCGACTCTGCGGTGCACCTACTTGTAATAATATGTAATATAGTTTTCAGCACATTTAATGAGTGAATGATAAATGATCCAGTGAGATTAGGCATTTTGTGTGAATGTCTGCCTACAGGGGAAGCAACAGTCTTGTTTCATTGACTAAAAAGTCTCTTTGTGTGATTCCAGTGGTGGTGGGAGCCAATGAGGTTGTTATCACCTCAGCAGAGGAGCTGCTCAACAATGTAGAGATGGGAAATATTTTCCGGCACACCGGCACCACTGGAATGAACGAGCGCTCTAGTCGCTCTCATACCATCCTCACCCTTCAGGTCATGTTATCCTGCCACAACAGCAAGAACTCTTCCTTTAAGTCTGTCCGCTCCTCTAAGCTCTGTCTGGTTGACCTGGCAGGCTTGGAACGTGCTGGAAAAACTGGGAACACCGGGACACAAAAGAAAGAGTCTGCTCATATCAACACAGGCTTGTTTGCGCTGGGCAACGTTATCCGTGCACTTTCAGAGCTAAGTCGAAATCGGCACACTAACAACTCCTGCAGTGCACACGTACCATATCGTGATGCCAAGATAACTCGACTCCTTCGTGACTCATTAGGAGGCAGCGCCCACACGCTAATGGTGGCGTGTGTAAGCCCCTCCGACCACTTTGTAGCTGACACCCTGAGCGTCCTGCAGTTTGCATCCACGGCCCGATCCGTTCAGAACCGTCCAGGAGAAACACCGGATCAAACAGAGGTTAAATCATGCCCTACTACAACCTGGCACCCCAGTGATGCTCGACTAGGGGAGCTGGAGTATGAAGTAGAGACACTGAGAGAGCTGTTGAAAGGGAAGGAGAGAGAGGTGGAAACAGAAAAAGCAAAGACTGGTCAGAGATATGAAGAGGGAAGTGACATCAATGCATACTGTCAGACCGAAGTATCTGAACCAGATAGGACAGCAAGCCGAGAGGAAACGTCACAGTACTGTCTGTTGGCAGAGGAAGCTGCTGCTCTGCTTGAGAATATCTCTGGCCCCTCTCCAAGTCCTTCTTTCAGGGAGCGGCTGGAGGATTGGCAAGAGAGACTCAGAGCTGTCAGTTACTCACCTCCAACTCGTATGGAGTGTTCAAAGGAGGAGGGAGACCATTTTGCTCCATTAAACCTCAGAGAAGAGCTTAAAAAATGCCAGGTAACTATAAAAGACTTTAAAAGGGATGTTGCCATGAAGAGATCGCAAAAACTTTGATTACAAGCAATTGATAAAAGTAACGCAAAAAACCTCAGAGATTTTTATTTGCTTACCTTGAAGCCTAAAAGATGGCTAGTGTCTCCAACATGTGGACATGCCTGTCACATTAAACAACAACAAAGGCATGTAAATGAGCTTGGTGTCTTATATATATTACTGTACCCTCATAGATACCTGTTATTCAGAATAGGAGAAGCGTATTCAGACTGAAAGCATTCAAACTGCTGATGGAATTGCCGTTAAAGAACTGAAGTCTAATATGGATTTTTTTTTTTAAAACCACTGACATATCTAATGTAAACTAAGAATGACTGCATCCCGTTTAGATTTGAGGCTGTAGAAAGAAGTGAAGCCATTGGTATATCATTGGTTATTCCTTTGTTTCCGTTACAAGTTGTCAACATTTCGTCTGGAATATCTTATCCTCTGAGAGCTTTTGATAAGGTGATGTGAACAAATGCAGCATGGCTCAAATGGAACTGTTTACATAAACAAAAGCCAAGCTGTACAATTTTATAGGCTTGCTATCCTATCCAGTTTCTCTTTTGTATGCTTAGGAAGCTCTCCACATAGACGAGCAACTGTTGGAGCAGAAAGATGCAGAACTGAGACGGGTAAAGGAGGAACTCGAGAAACTCCTTCAAGAGAGGAAAACTCACCTTATGTCGTTAGAGGAAGAAAAGCAGCGATTACGTATACAGGTGAGGAGGAGAACACTGCAATAAAGAGCTGCTCTGTGATGCAGAAATCAGTATATTTTATTTACGGGAAAAAAAATTAAAAGATGAATTTAAGGCATGTCTGCTGTGTTATCGTTTGTTCTTTAAATGTGCGCCTCTGTGCAAATGTTTAGACAGAACAACTGGTGAACCAGCAGATAATGATTGATCGCCTTCGTGGCGAACTCATGACCTTTCGGGGGACAGCCTCAGGGGCAACAGTGGAAGTGGGGAGGTCTGAGTACAAGAGACCCCACAGTGTCCCTCTGATCACACACAGCTGCATGTGGAGGCCTCCCAGGAAGGTAGGTAACTGTGGGTAGTGTGTGGGTTAGGTTGGTGTCCATAAGTGTGGGTTTTTTTATTTTTGTTTTTGTTTGGTCTGTTATAATGTTTTTTTTGTGACTTTTATTATCTGTGCCTGTGCCTTCTAGATTCACTCCAGTCCACCAGCCTATACGCTGGAGAGGGTAATGGCAGCTTTTAAGATGCATGGCCAACTCTTGCTGGCTGAAATCAAGGAAAAAGAGGACGTGTACTGCCCGCTCTTAAAACAGCAGGCAGAGAGCAAAGATAGCAGACCAGAGATGGAGGAAGAGGATGAGAATGACACATCTATGCGCAGACCGAGATTTAGGTGAGAGCAGCATTCTTACTTGTGCAAAAATAAGTAGTAAGTTTCAAGTAACTTACACTCCAAATGCTGACTTAACTAATTTAACTACATGTCAATTTTCTCTGTAATTCTGTTACATAAATACAGTGCAATATGCTAAATTTATTGGTTAAATGAAATTTACATAATTGGTATAGAATCCCTAATGATTAATTATTTGAATAAATAAACATTTGATTTTATATATTTAAGCTGCATTTTATTCACAACTATTGCTTTATGTTTATTGAGGCTGAAGAATCTTTTTTAGTGTATTCTGCTAAACAAGCAATCCCAAAAATCTGAGGCATTAAATCATTTATTCATGTCTAAGGCAATTTAAGCTAAATGTGTAGTGCGAGGATGGACTTTGAAGAAGTAAAAAGTTGTTTTCTTCAGATGCTGCTGCATTTATTCCACGCCGCTTTTGCACTTTGCATATCAATTTTGGGAAAAGGGCTGGATAGTGTGTTGTGTGTACTTGAAAATCCAGCGACACGCTGCAATTTTGCTGTCAAGGATGACTGCATATTGTGCTGCTAGGCAGCGACCTGTTCAGACAACAAACCACTCTTCACTTGGTTTGTGCAGCCAAGCAAACGTCTCACAAAGGCAAAAACATCTAATGTCAAGTTTTTCAGTTTCTCTTTTTATTCTTTTAGATTTTTTTCGATTTCTCTGCAGGTTTGAACCGGCAGCTAAAGCAAGTTTTGCACTTTTTAAAGTAACCCTCTTGGTTTGATCATCTTCCTCTGCATTTGTCACATATAATGAAATAAGGAGTCACCATGTGATCCTGAATTGGATGAATGAATCTATTTGCCTCATCAATTGTCAGTGAAGGACATTAAACTGTACGGAAAGTGTTTATTTGAAGAGTGTGAGTGGATTTTAATTGAAGCAAATCTCTATATAACGCTGGGATGTCAAACTCATTTTACATCGAGGGTGTTACAGGCATGGTCCTTTAAGGGTGAAGCCTGATGGGAAATGTATGCGGGTGTGTGTAGCGGAACTGCCTGTCGGGTGTGTGAGGGTGAGCGGAGAAGGAAAAGAAAAGTAACGGTTAACTACAGAAGAGACGAAGAGAAAGTAAATAAAAGGAATATAATAACTCCCTCGGCAGCCAAAGTTGTATCGGCGATGCCCGCTGTGAGTAAACTGTTTCAGCCCACTGTACGCGGTGTTCGTGCCTTGGAGGAGAAATAAAGGTTCGGTAAAGCAGTTTCCTACGCCTCCCTCGATCTTCTTGCTAGCGGAGTTGACCTGTATAGTAAGCTGTTGCCGGCTGCGAGTCAAGTAACTGCCAGAGGTTTCCTTACTACGGTTCGGGGCCGCGGATCTGGCGCGGTAACACTGGGGGCTCTTTTCCGGGATAAAACTCCGCAAAGCGCCGAGAGAGAGGGAGCGAACTTTCTTTTTCTCTTTTCCCTCGGACGACAGAGAAAATGGCGGCTCCGAGAGATGCTGAAGGGGATGGCATGGGAATGTACTTCAGTAAGAGCAGCAACCCATTTTTGCCAGAAACCCCAGAGAGTGGCACAGCTAATGTGGACCGTGCCACTTATGTAAACAATAGAATCCACAGCAGCAACCCCTTCATCACGGACATAGAGTTAACGCCAGCGGCGAGCATAGCAGCAGTCTATACGACGGAGTTTGAGGCTGCATGACATCTCACCCCGCCACCTTCAGCTCACACCAACCCTTTCTTAACACCAATAGCGAAGCAGAATGCAGTGTGCAGTGAGTTTAAGCAGTTGCAGTGCTCAGACTGTGAAGGCCCTGGTAACACTGCATCTACACCGCTCACAGTGGGACAGCATGGCTCGCATGATCACCCACCTCGGATTGTTACATCTCGGCCATGCAGCCAGCCATTCACCGCCATGAACTGTACCTGCAGTGTCCCTAGAAAAACGCCGTTTACTGAGCCAGCGAAGCTACACATTATGCCGGGTATACCCCAACCTGCGCAGTACAGCTATGAAATGCCAGCTCAGGGCTATTTTTCCCCAACAACTCGCATGGCAATACCAGCACCAGATGGGGGGTGTGGGCTTTGCAAGCATGACCAGGGTCACAGTTCAAAACAAGCCATGCCAGGGCCACGCGGCTGTTTTCCTGGTGTAGTGCAAGACGGGGGTTTTGCAGATTGTAGTGCTGATGGACAGACGAGGGGCAAGGAGAAAATTCCCACATTACAACCAGACCATTTCGATGGGTCAGGGTCATGGAAAGACTTTCTCTATCAGTTCGAGACCTGTGCAAAGGCCAACTGCTGGACGGAGAACACCATGGCTGTCCAACTGAGATTCAGCCTGAGGGGCGCAGCTGGAGCCATAATCCACAAAAACCCCAAATCTGCTCGCTGGAGTTACCAGAGGATTGTGGAGGAGGTGGAGGCTGCCTATGGGCCGTGTTCAGAGCATGCAGCAGCCATTGGCATTGAGCTACGGCAGAGAATCCGGAAACCAGGTGAGGCCCTGCACACCCTCAGAGATGATATATACGAGAAGGTTTCCATTGTGTATGCCAACCGCTCCGAGCTGGAGCAGGACTGCATTGCTGTAGAGATCTTCACTAATGCTTTGGCAGATGCTGAAATGGTCCAGAAATTGTTGGAAGAACAACCACGCACCCTGGCAAGAGCCTATGAAATCGCCCACAGGTTGGAGACAACGAAAAGGGCCGCCAGGGCAGTCACACAGCTTATGCAGCCAGGGCCACGAGTCTCTACAGCACAGGGGACCCGAACAGCTGCATTACGGGAGAGTGTTCATATGCTAAGTTATGAACCACCGGAGAGGGCCCAAAGACCTATCCAGCGTGGGCGCCAAAGCTGGAGCACATCTAACAGGTCAAGCAGGAAGGAGGCTGTTTGCCATAACTGCTCCGGCATAGGACATCTACAGAGGAACTGCCCCTCTCCTCGCTCACCTGCCCAAAAGCCTGTAAAAGCTGCTAGAGGCCCAGCCCCTGACCCAGGCACAGTGTTCCACAACGGAGGCCAAGATGTGATGTGTGTCCAGATAGCAATACAGGGACGGGAAATACGGGCCTTGCTGGATTCTGGTGCACGGCGGAATGTGCTGCCCCTCCACTATTTTAACACCATCCCCGCAGAGTCAAGACCTCAGGTGCAGGCATCCATTGCTCAGACTCTACAAGGCATTGGTCCAGAGGGATTGGCCGTTCTGGGCGAGGTCATCCTGCCTGTACAGGTGGGGAGCGGTGTTGAAAATGTAGACTTTCTTTTGGCCGACATGGCTGAAGGCACTGAAGTTATTCTGGGGCACCCTTTCCTGCAACAATCGTGCGCTTGCTTAGACTACGGCTGCCAAGAGATAACCCTGTTTAATGAAAAGATACCATGTTCTGGCGTGGGCCCTCGACCCCAGGTGCTTGTTGTTAGGGTGGCACGCACTACGGTTTTGGAACCAGGCTGCGAGTATGTGGTCCCCGGGTTTTCCAGCTCCCACTGTGCCGCCCATAGAGACATGATGCTAAGCCCTACAAAGGGCTTTGTGGAGAAGCACCAAGTACTGGTAGCTCACGCAGTTGTGCAATCTAGTAAACCCTCTAGCATCCCAATCAGAGTCTTTAACCCTGGGGCCGCAGCTGTCACCTTAAAGCGTGGTGCCGTGGCAGGGGTTCTTCAGCCCGTGCAGGTCCTGGAGGGGTCGGGGGGTCGCCCACCAAGGGTCCTGGCAGCCCTCGAACTTAATGGTACTCCCCCCTGCTTCTGTACCAAGCCATTTGCAGGCCCTTTACGCCGAGAGCAGCCCCGGTTTGACTCACGTTGCCCGCTACGATCTGGCAGGCCTGCTGAGGTCCTACAGTGATGTCTTCTCCACTGGCCCGAATGACCTTGGTCGCACTGGTGTTGTCCAGCATGACATCCTGACCACGCCAGGGCCACCAGTTAAGCACCCGCCGCGCAGGATGGCAGGGGACAAACAAATAGCGGCCGACCAGCAAGTACAGCAGAGCTTGGAGGCTGGGCTAGCTCAACCTAGCAATAGCGGCTGGGCTGCTCCAATTGTGATGGTGAAGAAGAAGGACCAGAGTCCCAGACTATGCGTGGACTATAGACCACTAAATGAGCGAACCCTTGAAGACGCTTATCCCCTGCCACGCATCCAGGACACCCTTGACACGCTTTCTACTGCCAAGTACTTCAGTACACTAGACCTGACTTCAGGGTACTGGCAGGTAGAGATGACCCCCAGAGCCTGAAAAGCAGCTGCATTTTGTACCCGTAAGGGATTGTTCGAGTGGAATGTGATGCCGTTTGGACTGTGCAACGCACCGGCCACATTCCAAAGGCTTATGGACAGAGTCCTGGCTGGGCTGCAGTGGGAGACATGCCTAGTGTACCTAGATGACATCATTGTCCTGGGCCAGGATAGCACCCAGATGCTGGAGCGGCTCGAGCAAGTGTTCATCAGATTGCGTGGAGCCAACCTAAAACTGAAGCCATCTAAATGCTGCCTGTTTCGGGAGCAGGTGGCCTATCTGGGCCATATCATCTCTGCTGGAGGTATTTCCACGGACCCCCAGAAAGTCCAGCAGGTGACGGACTGGCCTGCACCGCGGACCGTCACAGAAGTGCGTCAGTTTGTTGGCTTAGCCTCATACTACCGCCGGTTCGTGGAGGACTTTGCCACAGTGGCTAAACCCCTCCACGAACTCACTAAGAAGTATGCCCGTTTTAACTGGACTGCCGACTGCCAGGGAGCATTCCAGGAATTAAAAAGACGGCTTACGGCAGCCCCTGTCCTGGGTTAACCACTGGACCAGGGTGACTTCTTCCTCGACACTGATGCCAGCAATTGTGGGATTGGAGCGATTCTCTTCCAAGTGCAAGGGGGCGAAGAGCGGGTCTTGGCCTATGGGAGCAGGCGGCTGTCGGCTACCGAACAAAACTATTGTACGACCAGGCGAGAGCTTCTGGCGGTTGTGGCGTTCACTTCCCACTTCAGACAGTACCTGCTGGGTAGGCCGTTCACTGTCCGGACTGACCATAGCAGCCTCCGCTGGCTGACCAGGCTGAGGGAGCCCGAGGGCCAGCTGGCCCGCTGGTTGGAGAAGCTGGCAGAGTATAACTTCCAGGTGCTGCACCGACCTGGGAAAAACCACCAGAATGCGGATGCACTTTCCAGGAGACCCTGCCGCGCTTCATGCCCGTGCACACTCCCAGAGCCCACCATCAACAGCGACCGGTTCGAGCATAAAGGTGTGCAGTGTAACTTAGAGGACTGTGGTACCAGCATGACCCCCCCAGGGCAGCCCCCAGTGGGGGTAGTGGGGCCTGATGGTACCGATGGGAAAAGCCGGGTAGCAGAACCAGAGTGTGCACCCGTAGCAGCAGTGGACTGTTGTTCCAGTAGTAGCCACGACACCTGCCCAAATATCCACCGGGTGGATGAGTCCCATCACACTAGCTTGTTCAGTGGCTGGACCCCAGAACAGCTCTTGGCTAGCCAGAAGAACGATGTGGATATAGGCCCAGTTTGGGAATGGAAGGAAAAAGGGGAAGGTCGGCCCATCTGGGCCGATGTAGCGGCATGCAGCCCCGCAACCAAAGCCTACTGGGCGCAGTGGAAGAGACTGTACCTAAAAGATGGAGTGCTGGTGAGGAAATTCCACTGTACAGAAAGTAATGTGTTTTTCCCCCAAATCCTTCTGCCTCACGCCTATCGTCACTCCGTAATGCAGCAGATGCACGATGGCCCAGTGGGTGGCCACTTTGGGGCAGAAAGGACCCTGGCACGCTTGAAGAATAGGTACTACTGGTACAACATGAAAGATGATGTGACCCTGTGGTGCCGCACTTGCACCAGTTGTGCTGAAAGGGCGCGGCCCCCAAAAACCCCCCAGGCAGCGATGGGCACGGTACGTGTTGGCGCCCCCATGGAGAGGATTGCAGTCGATCTGATGGGACCGTTGAACGAAACAGAAAGGCATAACCGATTCATATTGGTGGTACAAGACTACTTCAGCAAGTGGGTGGAGGCTTATCCAGTCCCCGATGCACAAGCGCCCACGGTGGCAGGAAAGGTTGTTGCGGAGTGGGTATGTAGATATGGAGCCCCACAGTCTCTGCATAGCGACCAGGGCACCAACTTTGAGTCGGCTGTGTTCCAGGGGATGTGTGAACTGTTCGGAATCAAAAAGACACGCACCACGCCCTTTCATCCACAGTCCGATGGCCAGGTAGAGCGTTTTAATGCTACCCTGCAGAAGGCCTTAGCCACCACCGCGGAGCGCTGCCACTGGGACTGGGATATAATGATCCCCTATGCTGTCATGGCTTATCGGGCAACTAAGCACAGTTCCACAGGATTGACCCCAAACATGATGCTTCTGGGCCGAGAGATAACCGAGCCTATTGACCTGGTCGCGGGTCTGCCGGCCGACGACACCCCCAACTGCACTACACCACAGTATGTGGTGCAACTCAGGGAAAGGCTGGAGCTTTCCCACCAACTGGCACGGGAGGCTCTCGGGAAATCTGTTGAGCGCGCTAAGAAACAGTACGATAAGAATATCTGCCAAGTTCAGTATCCAGTCGGCGCTGCAGTGTGGCATCTGATCAAAGGGACCAAGAGAGTGCGGCACAAGGTTCGCAAGTTTCTGCCTTCCTATGAGGGCCCCTACTTCGTAGTGGGCCTGTTGGATGATTTAGTCTACTGCATTAAAAAGGGGCCCCGAGCAAAGGCTAAAGTGGTTCATCACGACAGACTCAAGCCTTATCACTCAAGAACGCCGCTGGACAACAGCTGGGTCTTCCAAGACTCCGACCAGGCAGCACCCACCGAGGTGCCTCCTCCAGCGCTCGATGAAAGCGATTCTGACATTGATTTCGGCCCCTTCGACTTGTGGGAGACCCCAGCTGGGGCAGATCAACCAGATACTGGTGCTTCCCTGAGAGCTGGCTCTCCGCCACCCGCTCAAGGAGATGGTAGTGGGTTGCCAGCCAGCCCTGTTCAGCCTTACGTGGATGGGGCTGAAGGACCAGAACAGCACCCTTCCTTCAGGTCCACACCCCGTTCCAGACCACAGCGTGTGCGGCGGGCGCCGGACATGTTTGGTGACTGGGTCAGTCACTAGGCTAGTATGTCCTAACTGAGTCGGGGTGTAGGCGGATCGCTGCCCTGCTCAGTAGTTCAAAAAAAAAAAAAAAAAAAAAAATTGTTCATGTTACATATGTTAAGTGATATGACTGTTGTAAATTGAGTTGTTACAGGGGGCTATTCTTACGTGTACTGTTGGGCTTGTTTGTCTTGCTGTTTCCTGGCAACATGGCTGTCGACGGGCTGCAAGTTATTGTTTGAACTGTTTATACTAATGAGGTAAAGCTGGATATAGGGGTAAACGTTCAGCTGTAGTGCCTTAATGTCTTTCTTTATGAATACTGTCTATGTGAAGGGCGGGATATGGACATTGACTTGCACCCTCCTCAAAGTGAACCCTGTACATCCTATGTTTTCTTGTGCTTAAAATATGGACAGTTGTCTACTTCAAGATTGTTCCATCCTAAGGATCGCCATTTTTGGACTGGGGGCACGAATGCTGTATGTTTCCTTGTTAATGGGGGGTTCATGTGCTGGAATGATGTTAAGGGTTTAATTATCATCCAGAGTGGGGGTAGTGTTACAGGCATGGTCCTTTAAGGGTGAAGCCTGATGGGAAATGTATGCGGGTGTGTGTAGCGGAACTGCCTGTCGGGTGTGTGAGGGTGAGCGGAGAAGGAAAAGAAAAGTAACGGTTAACTACAGAAGAGACGAAGAGAAAGTAAATAAAAGGAATATAATAACTCCCTCGGCAGCCAAAGTTGTATCGGCGATGCCCGCTGTGAGTAAACTGTTTCAGCCCACTGTACGCGGTGTTCGTGCCTTGGAGGAGAAATAAAGGTTCGGTAAAGCAGTTTCCTACGCCTCCCTCGATCTTCTTGCTAGCGGAGTTGACCTGTATAGTAAGCTGTTGCCGGCTGCGAGTCAAGTAACTGCCAGAGGTTTCCTTACTACGGTTCGGGGCCGCGGATCTGGCGCGGTAACAAGGGCCACATCCAGACCCACTTTCATCTTAAGTGGGTCTGGATGAGTGAAGCTTTCTGTGTAAAGCTATTTAATGACATATTTAATACCTGAGATATCTTAAATAGCATGTCTCTGTTTTTCTACATGAAAAAATGTGTAAAATAGAGAAAAGGTTCTGGTAGATCACTATGAGGTGCCGTATGGGACATTATTACTGAAACGCTCTCACAAACACTACTGAAATTTTATCTCTGAAGGAAAAAGTGGCTACATAGATGTCTACTCAACAACCTGCTAGTAGCCTAAGTGTAGCAGCTGCATTAGTTAACAATATATTAGCCTCAGCATAAGTCAAAATTTAGAATAGAAGGAGACAGGCATTATCCTGGTTAATTTTTTTTGGCATATTTGCTTTTTGTCTTTTATAGCAAAGAAAAAAATATCTTAAAATCATTAATAAAACATGGGAGAGAAGGCTTAGCGTTCCTCCATTTAGCACAATGGATATATTTACTCAAAAGTATGATGATGTCAATAATGTCTGAGACACCCAATGCTCGATGATCCGATTTATCGATGATAAATAATTTCCCCCAGGGATCAATAAAGTATTCTGATTCTGATTCTGATTCTGATCCATATAAAAAAAATGATATGATGTAATTCAAATGGTGGCACATCATTAATTTTTAGGGAAATCCAATTTTTTAAGTCACACCAAAAGATTGTGTGATAGGGCATAGAAAAAAAAAGATGTTCTAGGGTTTCATTTTCATCAGTACAAAAAGAACACTGATCCACCTCAAAGCCAAATCTCTTTTTTAGAAATTCTGCCACAGGATTAATTTTGTTCATTACTTTAAAGCGTGTTTCTTTAACTTTAGGTAGAATAGGCCATTTCATAAATTTCGAGTATGCTTTATCCAGTGTATCTGAAATAACTATATTAGAACCATGCCATGTAACCATTCTGTCGTAACTATGAAATATTTTGTCTTTAAAGAAACTACTAATAAATTTATTATTGCATTTTCATCAAACAGCTGACATTGTCCTAGCAATAAATTTGGGAGCACTGATGAGAAATTATTGTATATCATAAAGTTTTTAATCAAATGAAGCAGAGGCAGTGGGGCCAGTTCACAAAATTTGTTATATTCTCTTTGAGAACAATTTAGACAATATTTTTCTGAACAGTCTGTGTAACTTAGAATGACACCGTTATCATCCAACAAATCTGTTATGAATATAATCTTTTTGTTTAAACCAGACGCTCTTGAAAATTTATTTTTGATTAAGTGTTATTACCCTATTATTCCATAAGGTTGAATTATGGGGAGAAGTTGTGGGTAAATATCATTTTCCAAAAATGCAAAGTCTGTTTGGGAAAGTTCGATATCTTGCTTGGGATTTTATTTACCTCAAAATCACATTTCAAAATGAAGTCTAATCCTCCTATTTTATTAAACAAGGATCGGAACTACATAGAGTCTGGCTGTGACAGACAAGATTTTAACCATTTAATTCTAATGGTGCCAACCATTAGATTAATAGTGGTTAATAGTGTTAACAGTTGAGTTGCCAATATAAAAAGCTTAGGGGAAACAGGACATACTTGCCGAATTCTGTGTTGCAACTTGAATCCATTCCTGGATTCAAAGAAGCTAATATATTCTTAAGTAATGCGGCTGCTTCACTTAGGCTACTAGCACAGCCGTCCCCAATCCCCAGGTCCTGGACCAGTACCGGTCTGTGAGTCGTTTGGTACTGGGTCGCAAGAGTTGAGGCTCGAGTTTGAAATTTATGGTTTTCAGGGTATTTATTGTTTGTTTTTTTTATATCATTTATATTGTTAACTCGGTTTCCCATGTGTTATGAATAAATCTTCTTTTTTTTCTCTTTTTTTTTGGTACCGGTACTGATTTTATTTTATTGTATTTATCCATGACACCTTAAAGGCCGGTCCGTGAAAATATTGTCGAACATAAATGGTACGTGGTGCAAAAAAGGTTGGAGACCGCTGTACTTGCAGGTTGCTGAGTAGACATCCTTGTAGTGTTTTGGAATTTACCACTTTTTCCATTAGTTTCCTTGTCAGGAAACAACTTCCTGTTCAGCGGAAATGCCTCTCGTTTCAGTGGAGTGTGTGAGACCGTTTCAGTGGAGTGTGTGAGACCGTTTCAGTGGAGTGTGTGAGTGCGTTTCAGTAGTGTGTGTGTGAGAGCGTTTTAGTGGAGTGTGTGAGTGCGTTTCAGTAGTGTGTGTGAGAACGTTTTAGTGGAGTGTGTGTGAGTGCGTTTCAGTAGTGTGTGTGTGAGACCGTTTCAGTAGTGTGTGTGTGAGACCGTTTCAGTAGTGTGTGTGTGAGACCGTTTCAGTGGAGTGTGTGAGTGCGTTTCAGTAGTGTGTGTGAGAGAGCGTTTTAGTGGAGTGTGTGAGTGCGTTTCAGTAGTGTGTGTGTGAGACCGTTTCAGTAGTGTGTGTGTGAGACCGTTTCAGTAGTGTGTGTGTGAGACCGTTTCAGTGGAGTGTGTGAGTGCGTTTCAGTGGAGTGTGTGTGTGAGACCGTTTCAGTGGAGTGTGTGAGTGCGTTTCAGTAGTGTGTGTGTGAGAGCGTTTCAGTGGAGTGTGTGAGAGTGTTTCACTAGTGTGTGTGTGAGATAAAATTTCAATAGTGTTTGTGTGTGAGAGCGTTTCACTAGTGTGTGCGTGAGAGCGTTTCACTACTGTGTGTGTGAGAGCGTTTCACTACTGTGTGTGAGAGATAAAATTTCAATAGTGTGTGTGTGAGAGAGCGTTTCACTAGTGTGTGTGTGTGAGAGCATTTCAGTAATAATGTCCCTTACAGCACCTCATAGATGACTGTCCTGATTGATGGTCTGGCCCCCAGACCATATGTTTGACACCTCTGATATATGGTATTATAACATATGTATTGTAAATACTCATAATTTTCCCTCTGTGTGTAATATAGGCCTGATTGGTGTTTTGGAAATGTTTCAGGTGTTTGATTTACTAAGTCAAGCTTTGATTCAGAAAACTCAGTATAAAGTTAATGTCAAACGATGTCCGTGGACTAATAGAATGACATTTCTGCAGGCGTTTTTTAAACCAAACATGGACCAATCAGCAGAAAAAATCAGCTCTGAAAGAGAAAAACGCAGAAGAAAATCACACATGTGGTGGAAAACCAGGACTACAGCAGCCTCAGAGAGCCACAGGTACACTTTACATGCACTCTGGTTTGCACTTGTCTGTAGGCTTATCCTTTTTTATAGTGATGGCTTTCTGCCTTAGAACCTTTCTATGACATTCTCAGCTATTCTTTTCTAGCCATCAAGGAAAACCAGCTCAAGCAAAGATCTACGAGGAAAGCAAGAATAAGAGCAAGCGCTACTGAGAGAAGGATCCGAGATCTGTCAATCAACATGCGCATGAAGGAGGAGCTCATCAAAGAGCTTGAGCAAACTGGTGTGTTTAGATAATGTCATACTTTGTATTCTGCTCTCTGCTAAGTGAGGAACTATTGAAGCCTCTGGATTTATTGGTGTATCGAAGGCAGTATGAAAAGCTTTATAACCAGAATGTCCTGCAGCTTCCAGAAGCATCATTAGAAATTCAAAGATGACAATGACAAGAAGATTGTAATGATTAACTTACTATACACAAGCTTATCCACGACCTGCCTACACTGATCATCTCAGAGTCATGTTTTCAAGTAATGATAGTATATTTCTCTAATGCTCAGGCTGATTCTTGTCTACCCTAGATTAATTTGGCTTTTGAACTGAAAACCTGACAAATTTATTCATGTTATCTATTATTTTAAACAGTACATGCATCTCTAAGTGTGTGCTTTTGTGTGGTAGACAAGGAAACTCAGTCTTTGGAAACACGTGACAGGCAAACTGAGGACGGCAGAAAAGCCGGCGTTTTTGCAAGACTTTCCCTGCAGAGACGGGAGTTGCGAGTGGAGATGTATCACAGCCTGCAGCACATGAGAGCGCAGAGAGCACAGCTTCAGAGCAGCCTGAGAGAGACCAGTGAGAATAACAAAGAAGTCCAACAAAATGAAAATGAGGTTAGCTGTACAGATTATTTTAAACAACAATAAAAAAAAAAAAGAGATGAACTTATTAAAATTGTTTTTGTGTGAGCATTTTGCCTTGTTGGTCCAAATACATGATGGGGCAAAATGAGCAATACCAAGGAAAAATAGTTAATAATTAGAAAAAAAATCAACTTTAAAAAGAAACAATAGAGTTTTTTCACAGTTTTACAAAATGGTAAAAACATCCATACGCCTAACTTTTTCTCACTTTCATATTTATCTTTGCTTAACGAAAGTTTAAATATGAGTCAGCTTTATAATCTTCACATAAAAGCAGTTTGACCTTTATCTTATAAAACCTTAATGTATTTAAACTAATCAGAAAATGGAGGAATAATATAATAATGTGATCACCTGAAAACTGTTTTATCATTAAGAGAAATATCAGATTTGAACAATATATGACAAATAAGGGGGGGGGGGTTTGTTTGTTTGTTTTTGTTTGTTTTTACAGGAGCAAAGTGCTGGAGTTTCAACTGTATATAAACTGTATAAGTTAGAGGACACAAATGAACAGGTAAAACATTGTTCTTGTTCCCCTGAAATAGTCATTTGGACAGTGCGTTTAGTTTAGTTTAGTTTAGTTTAGTTTAGTTTAGTTTAGTTTAGTTTAGGAAACTTCAGGTATTAAACTTCTTACAGTGTTTTAGGGTCTACCTTTGTCGTGTCTTCATCAATCTCCTTTTTTGTCCCTTGTGCCCCTTCCTTTCCTCTTTTCCTTCCTTCTTCTCCCTCCCTCACCTTCTCACTGTAGCTGTGTTGCAGTAGTTGGCTGGAGGAGGAAGAGGAGCATGTTCTTCAGAAGAGAGCAGAGCTGAATGAGCTGGAGGAGGAGCTGAAGAGGAGAAAGGAGGTTCTTATTCACAGGGAGGCGTGTGTGCGACAGAAAAGCAAATTAGAGACCAAGAAGCTGTGCTCCAGTCAGGTCAGACTGTGTTTGCTATGGTTTAATTTAAATACTATCACAAGTCACTTTATTAATTACAGTAAAAGATTAGGTGGACACATATAAATGGTAGAATTAGGAGGTTTATTATCAATTTGTTTTTCAGGCTCTGAGTCAGGACCTGCTGCACGTGTCGATGCAGTTGGAGTCGCTGGAGAAGCAGCTACAGAGGAGGAAGGCAGGAGTTACCATGAAGGAACTGGAGAAAGAGAGAGACTTGCTTAAAGAGAGAAGAGACGCTCTGGACGCCCAGCTGAATGACAACCAAGTGCTCACTGTGGAGGTCAGAACAAAGGGAGTGTTGTGTGTATGGTGTAAATTTGACCACGATGTATTTCTGGTACATGTTTAGGTGAAGTGATGTGTGTGTGTCGTCATGTAGGAGACGCATTCCCTTCTCCAGGTGGAAGAAGCTATCGAAGCTCTGGATGCAGCACTTGAGTTTAAAAACCGCTCGATCCAGGACAAACAGAAGAAGCTGTCGGCCACAAACTTTTCTTTGCATCAGTCACAAAACGCTGAACCCGCCCAACTCTGTTATGTCACCAGAAAACTTATGGGCCTGTCGCTGCCTGAGGCACTGGAGCTGCTTGTGAAATATTTCAACAAGGTAACGTAAAATACTTGCATACATATGTATATACGGAATATTCTGCTTTACATATAATCCATATACATTCTCCTTTCTAGTTCTATATCTTGTTCCGTCTTCAAATCCTCTATTAATTCTCTTCCTTTTCTTTCCCATCATCTCAGAGTTTGATAAAAACTTGTTAATTTACCTGTAAAAAGTGATTTTATGGTGCTCATACGGAATCTGAAAGCTCTCTTTTTCTCCTTCTGTTTCATCCATCCATCCATCTTCATCCGCTTTATCCAAGGCCGGGTCACGGGGTCAGCAGCCTAAGCAGAGAGGCCCAGACCTCCCTCTCCCCAGCCACCTCCTCCAGCTTATCCGGGGGAACTCCAAGGCGTTCCCAGGCCAGCCGAGAGATATAATCTCTCCAGCGTGTCCTGGGTCTGCCCCGGGGCCTCCTCCCGGTGGGACATGCCCGGAACACCTCACCCAGGAGGCGCCCAGGAGACATCCTTGTCAGATGCCCGAACCACCTCAGCTGGCTCCTTTCGATGTGGAGCAGCAGCGGCTCTACTCTGAGCCCCTCCCGGATGGCCGAACTTCTCACCCTATCTCTAAGGGAGAGGCCAGCCACCCTTCGGAGGAAGCTCATTTCTGCTGCTTGTATCCGAGATCTCGTTCTTTCGGTCACTACCCACAGCTCGTGGCCATAGGTGACGGTAGGGATGTAGATCGACCGGTAAATTGAGAGCTTCGCTTTTACACTCAGCTCCCTCTTCACCACGACGGACCGGTGCAGCGTCCGCATTACTGCAGCTGCAGCCCCAATCCGTCTGTCGATCTCCGGCTCCCTTCTCCCATCACTCGCGAACAAGACCCCGAGATACTTGAACTCCTCCACTTGGGGCAGGAACTCATCCCCGACCCAGAGTGGGCACTCCACCCTTTTCGGGCTGAGAACCATGGCCTCAGATTTGGAGGTGCTGATCCTCATTCCCGCTGCTTCACACTCGGCTGCGAACTGTTCCAGTGCGAGCTGGAGGCCCCCACCCGATGAAGCCAACAGAACCACATCATCCGCAAAAAGCAGAGATGAAATTCTGAGGCCACCAAAGTGAAAGCCCTCCGCCACTTGGCTGTGCCTAGAAATCTTGTCCATAAAAATTATGAACAGAACCGGTGACAAAGGGCAGCCCTGGCGGAGCCCATCACCCACCCAGCCCATCACCCGACTTATTGCCGGCAATGCGAACCAAGCTCTTGCAACGGTTGTATAGGGATCGAATGGCCCGTAGCAATGGGCCAGACACCCCATACTCCCGCAACACCTCCCACAGGACACCCCGAGGGACACGGTCGAATGCCTTCTCCAAGTCCACAAAACACATGAACAGTAGACTGGTTGGGCAAACTCCCATGCACCCTCAAGTATCCTCGAGAGGACAAAGAGCTGGTCCAGTGTTCCGCGACCAGGACGAAAACCGCATTGTTCCTCCTGTATCCGAGGTTCGACTAGCGGACGAACTCTCCTTTCCAGCACCCTGGCATAGACTTTCCCAGGGAGGCTGAGGAGTGTGACCCCCCCTGTAGTTGGAACACACTCTCCAGTCTCCCTTCTTAAAGATGGGGACCACCACCCCGGTCTGCCAGTCCAGGGGTACTGCCCCTGATCTCCACGCAACATTGTAGAGGCGTGTCAACCAGGACAGCCCTACAACGTCCAGAGCCTTCAGGAATTCGGGGCGGACCTCATCAACACCAGGGGCTTTGCCACCAAGGAGTTGTTTAACTGCCTCAGTGACCTCGTCCCCAGAAATTGGTGGGTCATTCCCCTCATCCCCAGACTCTGCTTCCTCCTCGGAAGACGTGTCAGTGGGATTAAGGAGGTCCTCGAAGTATTCCTTCCACCGCCTGACAATTTTCTCAGTCGACGTCAGCAGCGCTCCGCCAGCACTATACACAGTGCAGGTAGAGCACCGCTTTCCCCTCCTGAGACGCCTGACGGTTTGCCAGAATCTCTTCGAGGCAGTCCGAAAGTCTTTTTCCATGGCCTCTCCGAACTCCTCCCACACCCGAGTTTTTGCTTCAGCCACTGCCCGAGCCGCATTCCGCTTGGCCTGTCGATACCTGTCGGCTGCCTCCAGAGTCCCACAGGCTAACCAAGCCCGATAGGACTCCTTCTTCAGCCTGGTGGCTCCCTTCACCTCTGGTGTCCACCATTTGGTTCGGGGATTACCACCACGGCAGGCACCAACCACCTTGCGGCCGCAGCTCAATGCAGCAGCTTCGGCAATGGAGACGCTGAACATGGTCCATTCGGACTCAATGTTCCCAGTCTCCCTCGGAATGCTGTTGAAGCTCTGCCGGAGGTGTGCGTTGAAGATCTCGCGGACTAGGGTCTCTGCTAGACGTTCCCAGCACACCCTCACTATGCGTTTAGGTGCACCGGGTCTGTCCAGCATCCTCCCCCGCCACCTGATCCAACTCACCACCAGGTGGTGATCAGTTGACAGCTCAGCCCCTCTCTTTACCCGAGTGTCCAGAACATATGGTCACAGGTCTGCTGATACGATTACAAAATCGATCATTGACCTACGGCCTAGAGCGTCCTGGTGCCACGTGCACTTATGGACACTCTTATGTTCGAACAAGGTGTTCGTTATGGCCAAACTGTGATTAGCACAGAAGTCCAATAACAAAGCACCGCTCGGGTTCAGCTCAGGGAGGCCGTTCCTCCCAATCACGCCCCTCCAGGTCTCGTTGTCGTTACCCACGTGAGCATTGAAGTCTCCCAGGAGGACAACAGAGTCTCCAGGTGGAGCACCTTCCAGCACACCCCCCCCCCCCACTCTGAACTGCCACTCGGCGCATAAGCGCAGATGACAGTCAGGACCCGTTCCCCGACCCTAAGGTGCAGGGAACAAACCCTCTCATCCACTGGGAAAAACCCCAACGTGAATCGCTACCTTATCGTGGTGGAGGGGTTTGTGTGTCCCAGGGATCCCAGAGGCTATGTTGTCTGGGGGCTTTTGCCCCCTGGTAGGGTCTCCCATGGCAAATTGGTCCTGGGTGAGGCACCAGACAAAGAGCGATTCAGAAGACCCTTATGAAGAGAACATCGAGGGAACAGTTTACCCTGCCCGAGATAGGGTTACCGGGGCCCCGCCCTGGAGCTAGGCCCGGGGAGGGTGCCCGAGGGCGAGCGTCTGGTGGCCGGGCCTTAGTCCATGGGGCCCGGCCGGGCACAGCCCGAAGAGGAGACATGGGCCCATCCTCCCACAGGCCCACCACCCGCAGGAGGCACCATAGGGGTCGGGTGCATTGTGTGCCGGGTGGCGGCCAGGAGCAGAGGCCCTGGCGGACTGACCCCCGGCTGCCAAGACTGGCAATAGGGACATGGAATGTCACCTCTCTGGTGGGGAAGGAGCCTGAGTTAGTGCGTGAGGTTGAGAGGTACCGGCTAGATATAGTCAGGCTCACCTCTACGCATTGCTTGGGCTCTGGAACCAGTCTCCTGGAGAGGGGCTGGACTCTGTCTCAGTCTTTTTGTTTCAGTCCATCATTTTTATGTTTCACATTATCTCCTTCTCTATCTTCAACCCATCTTCAATCCATCTTTCTCCACCTCCCCCTGCAGTTGGACCATATCTGCTGAGAAATACAGCTGCAGGATTTCCTTTTTTCTAATAAGTTTACTCACCTCTTTTTCTCTTCACATGTGGTTCAGTGGTGTACCACTATTGCACCACTACTGCCCACTTCTGCCAAGTGCTTTCTCATAGTAGGTTGTGTGATTGTTGCCGTTTTCCCTCTGACATTGTTGTGTATTGTAGCGTAGTGTCCCTAAAATATAAAGAGATCAAAAGGAGGCAATTAGGGTGGTTCGAGTGTCTGACTAGGATGCCTCCTGCGTGCCTCTAAGGTAAGGTGTTTTTGGGCATGTCCTACTGGGAGGAGGGCAGATCCAGGACATGCTGGAGAAATTACATCTCTCACCTTGCTTGGGAATGCACTGGAGAGAGAAGTTTGGAAGCTTGCTGCCCCTGCACTTTATCAGAAAGTTTATTATCCTTTTAGGTTGTTTGTCTTCGAGAGACAGAGCGCCATCTACATTTGCACTGTGAAGAGCTGGAACTTCAGGCAGAAGAGCAAAAGATGTTGTTGAGAGAGATGGAGGCTGCTATGCAGCGTCTGGCCTTGGATACAGATCGCAGGCTCACCCAGCAACACAGAGATCACCAGTACAACATCCAGCTGCTGCTGCAGAAACTTAAAGGTGAGGAAATTTGTGGAGCCTGGATTTGAACTTGAATTTGTTTTATGACACTTGGTTTCACAGTATGTCTGCATATGTGTTCAGAGGGTGCTCCAGGAGAGGCAGAACAGGCAACACAAGACAGACTGCAGCATCTGGAGAAAGAGCTTTACTTCTACAAAAGCACCAGCCGGCAGCTCAAAAAGAAACTCAGAGTGATCTTCAGCGATTCATTGCAGCCTAATGATCAGCCTTCTTGCTCACAGGAGCACAAACCTATGCAAAAGATGCAGATTTCTTCAAATGAAGCCCAAACTCATCCTGAGGAGGTTCAAACACGGACGCATATTGTAACAACATACCAAAAAATAAATGCAGAGAAAATGGACAAAAAGATACACAATGATTTCTGTATGAACAGAAATGAAAACCAAACCAAGTGCCCTTCTTCTTCTTCTAACTGCCAAACCCTCAAAAAGACAAAAATGCCAGAATACACCCAAATGCTCACACCGTCCCTGGGGAGGAGAGTAGGAGATGAGTCTAGGGAAGGTTTGGAGATGACACCAGTCCGTTTGTGTCGCAGGGATCTGAAGCAAATCACTCCAGCTGACCTGCAGCTCTCTGGTTCTACCACTGGGAGGCGACCGTCTGCTGTGGGTATGAGCACTGAGTCAATCCTGGAGGACTCTATAGAAGTCCTCAGAAACACTGACAGGTGATGTATTTATGTAGATGTCAGGAACAGTAGTAGATACCAGGAAGTAAACAAAGCTGTTTGATGTTGTAAGGCACTCAGTGCAATGACTTAATGGGGTTTTAGAGTTCAGGGCAGAAGAACTTAAATTTCTTGTAACAATAATTATTTTTGTTTTGCTTTTTTCCCCCTGTTTTATTTCACCTTTCTACAACAGCACCATCATAAAAAATAAGAACTGCAAACTGTTGACCTGGAGAGATGATGCAGTAAAATCTCATTACTCTTTGCTCAGTCCTTTTATTTGTCTTCCAGTATGGTTAGAAATTTTTATCCTACACGTTTTTGTTCTTCCCACATATTTTTTGGGGCGGTTCTAAACCTTTCAAGTTTTCAAATGTCTTAAATCATAAATGTGCCATAAATATGTTGGCTCTTTTCTTGTATTTCTATATATCATCTTATACTTATCATTATCCATATCCACTACATTGATGCAAAGTCAGTCAGCAAGCTGGAACATTCTCATAAAACGTAGACAGTTTTCATTAATTAGTTAAAGCAATTTTGTTTATGGAGCACTATCTTTAATCCTTCATTGTGAATGCTTAAGGTTTAATATGCTGCACTGTTGCAGGATTATAAAGCTTTTTGATGACAACTTTGTGTGGACTTTATGTATGTAGTTTTATGTTGATTGCTGTGTAAATTATTATTATTTTTATATTGGTTTACTCTTTTCACAATCTAATTTATTAAACACACTAAAATGCTCACCTCACTGTATTGTCTTGATTATCTGGGCTTATTCAAACCTAATTTTGGTGTGAGGGTGCTGTGATCTTTCTCTTCTTGTACATTTTATACACTAGTAATTAAAAAAAACTTGCAAATGCGGTCACTATTTTTTAACATGCAATAAAACCAACATACTTGACAATGAAATTTATAAATTAAAAGCATTAGAATTAAGGGGCAATTACTTTTGCAGGTAGGTTTGGATAGTTCTTTTCTTAATAAATGAAATCAACCTTTAAATTTACATTTTATATTTACTTGGGTTATCTTTGTCTTATATTTCAATTTGTTTTACGCCAATGCGTATTTCCGTTCGGTTGTCATGGTGATATGATAGTTGTTGTAATATGACGAACACGGTAGGTCGTGATTGGACATCCGACAACTAAGGTGTAACCATGACAACAGGCTAAACTAGCTAGTTATTGTGCGATAATCGCTTAGTATTGTGCAGTTGGCCTTAAAAAGCGATTCGGTCAACAAACTGCGCACATGCTGCACACAATAACCGATATATCTGCACATATCGTAAACACTTCTTTTTCTGCATCCGCATCGCAGAGGATAAGGGAATCCCAGCCTTTTTCCTTTTTGACACCGCCGGGCTTCTGTACTCTTTTGAGACAATCGCTGGTAGCAAACCAACGATAACCCTCAGCCCCTTTGCGAACAGGTGAAAGTATCCTCAGACAGTTTTCATGTGAGTAATCCTTCTTTAACACAAGTCAGTGAGCGCATTGAAAAAAGGAGATCAACGTGAGTCCACGCGTGTGCTTTTAACTGACATGGAGCGGCACTTTTGCACTTGTTTAGGAGCTAACAACACTGGCTAAGCCTTAGCTGTTACGCTGCTGCTATGCGATGCTAATCTAGCTGTGTCCACTAACTGTTTGTAACGGAGCTCTTTAAATGGTTTACATTTATCTGTAATACTGTCTGTTGTCATAAGATCACAGTGCTGACTCCGTGTGTAGCTTTGTATGGAGGTGTTGGCTGAAATACTGTGGTACTAAAAAAAACCCAACAACAAACAAACAGGTTGTGAATATGCGCTAACTCGTCATTTTATGATCTGCTCTAAGTTATTCTGAATAAACTGTTGTACATTTATCTGCTTTCATCTTTCAGTTTGCCTTCTCACGATGGCATCGTCTGCAATGATCACAGTCCCCACCACAGCATCCCGCTTTGCCCTGCTACAGATAGATTCAGATTCGGATTCGGACACCTCCGAGTCGGGGAAGGCTACCACCAAAACTGGACGGGACTCCTCTGGGAAGCCCCGACAAGGAAAAGCAGGTGCAGCCGGAGGGAAAGCTGCTCAGGGCAATGACAAGAAGAAAGACAAGAAGAAGAAGAAGAAAGAGCAGCAGCAGAGTGAGGCAAATGAGGTGAATGAGTGAGATGAACAGCCTGCAGCTCTCTGCCTCTTACATATGTGTTATTTTGCAGTGACATGAAGAAAGATCAGGCTCTTCAGTCGTTTCACTTCTCCTGAAGCGAAACTGCAGAGGGCAGGGAGAGGTAAACAGGTTGTGGTTTGCTTTTGGTGTGCTTGCTACTAATGAAGTGAAACAAATGCTGTTCAGATGATAAGTGTGTAAGTTGTATTTCGTTGAGGTCATTAAAATTTTATATTGTAAAGTGCAATATTACAGAGAAAACCTCAAGATTCAGACAAACCCCTATGATTTTTAACATCATTTGGTGATGGTTGTGAAACTAGTCTCTGGTTATCAGCGCTGAACTTATCTAAAGCTATTACATTGCAGAAGCCTACATACCAAGTCCTCATAAATGAGCATGCAGGTATGCTTTCTGCCTTCTTGGTGATACTGATATCTGGCCAGATTTTTATTCAAAGCTGCCAGTGTGATAGCTTTCATCTTTAATAAATCAAATAACATAGGAGTAGACAGCATCCAGTGAATTTTGCAGGCTAAATTCTTATATGGAATTGGTCCAATCCCAGGAAAAAATACTAAATAATAAAAAATTGGTTTCAGCACAGTTAATCAGTTCAAAGTGCAAGTTTTCTGGTTTTTTGTTCTTGCATCTGACTGTAGTTAGACAGAAATTAGACTTACATAAGCAGGGAGTTAAAACATGATCTTGCCTCAGAATCTGTAATGTGAAGATTTGAAGACTGTCTCCTTGGACTCTGTAAATATTAAAAAATATATATATATTTTATTGACCGGTTCGTTAAAAAACAAAATGGGGAAAATGAAAATGTTCAGCTCTGAGAATAACAATGTTGCAGCACAATTAAAAGGAATGTGTTCAGGCCCAACACCCACTTAAACACATTAACAAATCCTCCTCCACTCCACAGACACAAACCACAGGCAGCATACATCCTGAGAAAACAGACCGTTTTTTGTTGTTGCTGCGCGCACATAGACAAGTTGATGGTTTCTACAGCTAACAATAGAATTTGTGTTTATGTCAATAATGATGACATCAGGTTGTTTTATCTTTCTCTCTATTAGTTGCGTAATCTGGCCTTCAAAAAGATTCCTCAGAAATCTTCTGCCCCTTCTCCCTGTATGACGCTGTCAGGAATAGCCGGTGAACTTCTCAATCCTACGTCGGTGGACCAGGATACACCGTCGGAGGGTTGGCAGCAGTGGAAGCAGAGAGACGAGCAGGTTTAGAAATGACAGCTACTCACATTACAGATGAGTGAGATAGTAAAACGTTGGGTTACTTAACGTAATCCCTGGTTCTTTGATAACAGAGTGAGGTGTTTCACTATGGGAATCGCCTCGGCGTGACCAACTACGGAAGCTCCAATGACACCACGTCTGTCTATGACAGACCTGTCGAGCCGTGCTCAGGGCTCCGCCCCCTCGTACTAACACGGCCGACCAGCTCCTCCTAACTCATTCCAAGCAGATTTCTTTCCATGCCTAAGCAAGGAGGGAAGTGTTGGTGAAACACCTCACTCTGTTATCAAAGAACCAGGGATTACGTTAAGTAACCCAACGTTCTTTTTCTAACTTCGCTCGGTGTTTCACTATGGGAGATATGGCCCACTCCCGGATTGCGCCAGCTCCCGAAGCTACTCTCCAGTGCTACTCCAGGATCTCAGGTCGAACCTGAGGCACCAGAATCCAGCACCGTCTGAGCCAGGGATGACTGTGCAACATCCAGCCGATAAAACCGGACAAACGTGTGCGGCGTAGCCCAGCTTGCTGCCGCACAAATATCCTGGACTGATACACCTCTGAACAACGCCCAGGATGTGGCCACACCCCTAGTGGAGTGTGCTCGGAGTCCCGGGGGGGCCTGCAAGCCCTTACAGCTATAAGCCAGAGCTAAGGCCTCTACAATCCAATGAGCTAGTCTCTGGCGTGATACGGGCCTGCCCTTGTGAGGGGAGGCCCAGGAAACAAACAGCTGATCCGACTTCCTGAATCCAGCTGTTCTGTCAACATAAGTCCCCAATGCCCGGACAGGGCACAAAGTGTTCAGCCTCTGCTCCCTCTCGGAAGAGAATGGAGGGGGGTGAAAAGCTAGGAGCTCTACTGTAGGGCACCTGTATGATGTTTCCAACACTTTAGGGACAAAGGCTGGGTTAGGCCTCAGGAGTGCTTTAGTGAGTCCCGGGGCCAACTGTAGACAAGAGGGGTGAATAGACAGAGCCTGTAATTCACTAACTCGCTTGGCTGTGGTTAGAGCCAACAGCAGAGAGGTTTTAAGAGAGAGAAACTTCAACCCCACTGCCCCAATAGGCTCAAAGGGGTGGTGGGAGAGGGCGTCTAAAACGACTGACAGATCCCATAAAGGGACCAGTGGTCTAGAAACTGGGAGCGTTCGACGCGCTCCTCTCATGAAGCGACCTACAAGGGGGTGCTGCCCAGCAGGTTTATCACCAAACCCCACGTGGCAGGCTGAAATAGCTGCTAAATAGACCTTTATAGTGGAAAAAGCTTTCCTTTTGTCCAGCAAGTCTTGAAGAAAACACAACAGCTCCACCACTGAACACTGAAAAGGGATAATCTGCTTTTCATGGCACCACTCTTCAAAAACACGCCATTTACTGCTGTAAATGGAACGGGTGGAGGAGGCTCTGGCATTCTGAATGGTTTCAATAACCTTCGGAGGCATGCCTGCTGCCTTCAAATTCCACCTTTCACGGGCCAGGCCCAGAGAGCAACCTGGTCTGGATGGGGATGGTATATCTCCCCCCGCGCCTGAGACAGAAGGTCCCTGCGGATGGGGAGTGGCCATGGCTCGTCCACCAGAAGCTGGATGATTTCTGCTATCCAGTGTTTGGATGGCCACCGTGGAGCTATTAAAATCAGAGACAGCCCCTGATCCCTCACTCTGATCAGTGTTGGGGAGATCAGGCTGAGGGGAGGGAAAGCATACAGCAGAGTTTTTGGCCAAGGATGGGCCAGCGCATCCACGCCCAGTGGCGCGTGTGCGTCTGACAGGGAGAAAAACAGGGGGCACTGTGTGTTTTCTCGCGAGGCGAAGAGATCTACGGCAGCCCGGCCGTATCTCTGCCAAATCTGCTCCACCACCTGTGGGTGAAGCCTCCATTCTCCGAACAGTGGATTTCCTCTGGACAGGAGGTCCGCCCCCCTGTTCAGAATTCCTGGCACGTGAGTTGCCCGAAGGGAGAGGAGCCGAGTGCTGCTCCACATAATTATTTCCCTGGCTAACCTGTGTAGCTGCCGGGAACGGGTGCCGCCCTGGCGGTTGATATAAGCAACTACAGTGGAGTTGTCTGTTTTCACTAAAACATGTTGACCCCGGAGATACGGCAGAAAATGCCGTAAGGCTAGGAGCACCGCGCGGAGCTCCAGCACATTTATGTGATTCAGAGTGAGTCTCTGTGACCAAACGCCATTCACTGCTCTGCCCATCATAGTTGCACCCCAACCTGACAGGGATGCATCTGTGGTCAGCGTCACCCTGGATGATACTGCCCCGAGCGGTACCCCCGCCGCGAGAGCTGTCGGGCTCCTCCAGGGCCGGAGAGCCGCAATACACGGCTGCGTTATTTTTACACCACGACTGAGATGTCGGCGAGGGCACAGCTGCAGAGAAGCGACCCACCGCTGAAAATCTCTCATCATAAGCAGCCCCAAGTGTACCACCGATATCACCGAGGCCATGAGGCCGAGGAGGCGGAGACAGAGTCGGAACCGCACGACTTTCCCCAGCTGAAAACGGGAAAGACAGTGAGTGAAGGATGCGATCCTCCGCTCTGAAAGTGCGATACGATAAGAGATGGAGTCTATTCTGAGCCCCAGATACTCTGTAAACTGTGCGGGTTCCAAGTGGCTCTTTTCCAGGTTGATAGTGAACCCAAGCTCCGTGAGGTGATTCACCACCACCTCGGAGTCTTTGATCGCCTGCTCGCGCGATCGTGAGCATATTAGATAATCGTCTATGTAAGAAAATATTCTGATGCCGCTGTTCCTTAACGGAGACAGCGCTGCCTCCACACATTTGCTGAACACCCTCGGAGCTAAGGATAGCCCGAATGGGATAGTTTGAAACTCGTACGCTACGCTCTGATAAGCGAACCTGAGATATTTCCTGTGTGGAGGATAAATGGCGATGTGAAAATATGCGTCTGATAGGTCGATTGTAACAAACCAATCGCCTGTGTGAATTGAGCGACAAAGCGTCTTGTGTGTGAGCATTCTGAACGTGTACTTTCTCAAATGCTTGTTTAACACACGCAGATCCAGAATAGGACGGAGCGACGTTCCGTCCTTTTTCGGGATGAGGAAATAGCGGGAGTAAAAGCCCTGCTGAGCTTCTTCGCTCGGAACCGCTCCGATCGCCTGTTTGTGTAACAGGGAGGATATTTCCTCCTCCAGCACATTCGCTGAATCGCGACTGGCCACAGAAGCTAACACTCCGCCGAATCTCGGTGGTTTTGCTGCAAACTGTAGTCTGTAACCATGGGAAATGGTTGACAAGACCCAGGGATGAACTGCGCATGCGCGCCATCGCTCCAGCCGCTCTGCGAGCGGGCCTCTGAAGAAGCGGTAGCGTGACGTCACCCCTGTCTCCCGGAAGGAGTTGGGGCTCTCCCCCTCGGGAAGAGCGTGAGCTCCCCCCGCTGGGAACAAAGACAAATTGCAGTGATTTTCTTTTGTTTTTATTTTGAAACTGGGGGGACATTCTGCCCTTGGCAAACTGCCTGGCTGCAGAAATGCACGTTTTATTTCTTTTGTTACCCCCAAACCACAGTGAAGTGTCTGGTGACTCTGGGCAGTGCTTGGTGACACAGACAGAGTGTTTAGAAGTGTTTGGTGACACTGCGCCATTTGTCCACAAGTCTGTCCTCCCTGAACTGGAGGAGGAGACTGAGAGGGTGCTCCTGGTGAACTGGAAACTTCCGGAGACCCTGAACTTTGGAGTGATTTGGTTACCCCTTCTAACACCTTCCTTCTCTTTGGGGAAGAAAAGAGGGGTGACACAGAATGCTGCAGGTGTGCTAGGCTGACCGCTTCTTTTTTCCCTCTCCGGGGTGTGACGGCTTGTTCTTTGCAGCAACTGCTGCAAAGGAATGCTTGCCCCAAGGTCTTCGGTTCTCTACCTTGGCCTGGTGGGCACCCTGCTGGCCTCCTGCTCCTCTCTGCATTCTGACCCCACTCTGTCTCCCTCTCGCAGCTGCTGCTGTTGCTGCAAAGCCAGCTCTTGGCACCTGCTGGGGCTGAGAGTTAGGTTTTCTGGGTAAGCAGAGATTGAATGCTTCACCCTCCTGCTTTCTGCGGGTGCTTGTTTCTCTCATTCTCTCCAGGGCTGGGCCAAAGAGACCCTTGGTTGGGTCATAGGCTGCATCCATGACCTCAGCCTTCTGAGCATCACCCAGGCCTGACAGGTTTAGCCACAAGGCTCTCTCACCCGAGACTGCAAGGCCCATAACGCGACCACACCCTTGGACTGCTCCCCTGGAGGAGCGAAGAATGAGATCATTAACCACGCAGATTTCATCCCAGAGGGCTGGGTTCGGGGAACCCGAGTCAAGCTGACGGCCCATGTCTTCCAGAATTTCTGCCTGATATGCTGATAGCAGTGTGACTGCATTAAGCGAGCACACTGACTGTGCAGCATATTTGTATGTCCTTTGATAAATAGATGCCGTGAGGCGATCTATCTTGTTGGGCAAAGAAATGCTAGAAGAAGCTGAGATTGCCCTGCGGTTAGGGTGAAGGTGATACGCCACTGAAGGCTCCACTGCTGGGGGTTCAGTCAGCCCCAGTTCACCCATCCCCTGGATCTCAAGCTTAGAGCAGCCCTTGGTCGGAAGCTTGCTTTTAAAAGGGCTTGACCAATAGCGACTCATTTCTTTCATGCAGGCTGGGACTGCTGGCAGAAGCTGCTTTGATGGCGGCAAGGCTGGTGGGAGCCTCTTGCCGTCATACAAGTCACGTTCTGCCCCTTCGGCATCCTGGGCGGCTGGCCATGGGATGCCTAGCTTGGCAGCAGCCCGTTTACAGACCTCGTACAAATTGCTGTCCACCAGGGGTGCAACTTCAGCCCCACTCGGTGGCCTGGACTGCTGGGGAGGAAAGGTAGAGTCATCCTCCTGTTCCTCATCCATGTCCTCCAGGTCGAGGAGGTCGGAGTCGGCATCGCCCTCCGCGTCCTCGCCACCCGGCTCGCCCACGTTTTGATCGAGGAGGTCCTCGAACGATGGGGGCATGAGCGGGGACTCTTCTTCCATCATGTCCGCCCAGCTTGTGGAGGCTCGCGGATGACGGATATCGCTCGTAGCAGTAGCAGCCGACAGGCAGGGGTCCTGACTGTTCGTTACTGCTACTCTCAGCCTCCTTTCCAGGACTTTCTCTGGCATCAAAGCACAGTGTGGGCATCCCTGAGGGTCCGCCAGTGAAGCCTGAGCATGCTTGGCACCCATACAGACGATGCACATTGGATGAGGGTCCCTGCCCGAGATGGTGGCACCGCATGATGCGGGGCACGGGCGGGATGCAGCCTCTTTAGCCTTCGGCTCCGACTTTTTGGCGGGAGTAGGAGCCGTAGACATGGTTAGCGGAAAGGGGTGAGACTAGGCTACACCAGGCTCGTCTCGACACGTTAGCCCGTAAGTAGCTAGGACTAGCAGCGGGTGTTAAATCCGATCTAGTCGCGGCGGGAGTCAGCTCGTCGTGACACGTTGGCTGCACTCCGCTAGCCAATATCGTTAGCAACTTAATGCTAACCGAACCCTACGTCGACCAACAAGCTAATGCTAGTGAGACGCTAATGTGGTTCGTGGCCTGCTAACAAGTTAATGCTAGCCGGACACTGAACGAACAGCTCGCCGTAACGCGTTAGCCCGAGTCACACAACGTCGGCTACCTCGCTAACTAAAACCAGGAACCGCTGGGACAGCTCGCCTGACGCGGTTGCTGTTCCACAGTGCAACTCTAAGTACACTTCTTTCGAAGGACTTACTCAGCACGATCCAAACTGGAACCGGAAAAACTGCGTTCGGCGACGTACTCCTACACGGGACGCCTGAGAACTGTTAAGCAGCTAATCAAGTTAGCCTGGATGCGCTGAGGGAGCTCAAAGTAGTTTCTCACGGGAAGAAAGCAAGAATGAGTTAGGAGGAGCTGGTCGGCCGTGTTAGTACGAGGGGGCGGAGCCCTGAGCACGGCTCGACAGGTCTGTCATAGACAGACGTGGTGTCATTGGAGCTTCCGTAGTTGGTCACGCCGAGGCGATTCCCATAGTGAAACACCGAGCGAAGTTAGAAAAAGAACTTGTATGACTGTCCCTCATAGAGCAGCACAGGCCACACCTGACCTTACACACAGCACGAAAAGTCCCTAAAATTCAATGTTCTTCCTTTTCTTTTAGATAACCACAGAACTATATGAGGCAGACTTGGAAAAAGCCTTGATTTTAAGTAAACTGGAGTATGAACAACAGAAGCAGGTACGCTGCAGAAAAACACTAATATTCTCATTTTGAAAGCCACATTTGGGGGCACAGATGTCAGAGCTGTATGTTCACTTTTACGTAAGTCGCACATCGCTCGGACACACCTGTGACATGTTCACTTAAATTATAAGTCAGCGTATTACCTTATTCCTTCTTCATGTTGGTGATTAAAGGATCTTGTTTTAAATGACTCTGCCTGAGTTTCTGTGGGTTAAAAACAAAACAGAATTTATTTCTGGTATGCAAAGCAAGAACTTGAGCTAACTGAAGTCAAAGCATCTGCTTTCATTCATCAGAGCAACACAAACACGTCCTCGCCAAAGTCACGGTCAGGAAAAGAAGGTGGAGGCAAGAAGGACAAAAAGAAGAATCAGCAGGCAAAAGACAAAAAGACAGTTTCTCTGCAAGACTTCCAGGCTGAAAGCAGTGCAGGTGAGACCAGCTTACAGATTACTTTAAAGTCTTATATATGGACCTCATATATATGATTTACTACATTGCATATATTGTTATTTTCTTGTAACTAGTTATTGCATTGTGTTTTCTCTTTGCAGAAAATTTAAGTAGAAAACAAGAGAAAGAGGTGAGCCGGTTCCACTCTGTTTACTTTATATTTTATAGATTGCACAGAAATGTGAATGAACAAGTGAGGGACGAATTAAAGATAAAATTAATTTTTTAATATTTTGTTTGTAACTTAAAAAAATGTGTAAAACATCAACCAAATTACCTTCCAGGACTCCAGAACGGCTAATTTAGCACTGGGAGTCGGGCAGGACGAACGTTTTTTTAATAAGTTGGAAGATGATGTCAGTCGGATAATCCAACGGGAGAAAAGACGCGAGCAGTATACGAACAGCCAGGGACAAGAAGTCAGCACGTCAACAGAACACGAACCAGTGAGTGGACACAAGTACCACAAAATACTCGCGTAGCTCTCTCATTAACTCGGGTATGAAAGTGAACAAAGTTAGCTTTTCCTTTGAGTTTTGGTTAGTGATTAACTGCCTCAAGGTACATCTGAAAAGCTGTTTGTGAAACTGCATACATGCACCATTACCAAAGTGAAGTTTCTTTTTCTTTACTTGCTGATTTTATTTCATGTTTTTCTTCCTGTTAGGACCCCAGAGCGGAGCAGCTGAAGTATGAGCTGGAGAAGAAAGATCAGGAAATTGATAAGCTGAAAAAAAACATTTCACAGTGGGAGGTCAGCACCCATAAACAGTTATCTGATCTAATCATCTTTCAGTTTCAGAAGGACAGTGATTTTCTTTGTCTCTTCCTGTATGATGAGTCACAAAAAGGAAATTTGATTTTCACAGCTGTAGAAACGGTGAAGTTAATCAGAAAAATCTCTGCCATGTTTAAAGCCAAACAGGTTGGGTTTAGTGTTGGTTTGTCATCATCATTAAGATGTTCTTACTCAACTCACGTAGGCTGTGGGCTGCTATGGCACTGTTAGTTAGTGTGGACTTCTTCTGTAAAAAAAAAAAAAAAAAAGTCTACATATTTAATTTTCAACTGCATATTTTTATCACTGGACTCTACTAGAGTAGCTTTGGATGATTCATGGATAATTCAAAAATACAATTTTTCTCATTCTTGCCTTTGTTCAGCCCTCTTTGACTGTGTGAAACAAGCAGTTTTAGTTCCTCTCCCTGCGAGCCACTTTCCGCTGATTTGCTGCCCTTTAAACAGCACAGAGCCAAAGCTGTGAGTCTGAGATAACCACGTTAGTGCATCCACTCTCAGTAACACCATATAGAGACAAGAGTTGAAAATGTCAGAACGTGAGCATGTTGATCAGTCTGAAGCTTTTGGCTTATTTCACTCGTCGTTGAAACTATATGCATGATTAATATGAGCGTTCCCCACTGTAACACTGTGACAGAAAAAAGGAAAGGTGACCACACCTGCAGCCAACACTGTTGTGTCCAGTGCTACAAAAAGAATCTTTCTTTTTGTCTCTGCAGGTAAAATACAAAGAGGTGAAAGCAAGAAATGCTCAGCTGCTGAAGATGCTGCAGCAGGGAGAGAGTGAGTTTGATAACACAGTAGATACAGTTTGGTCCAAAAGTATTTGAACAATGACACTTTTTTGTTGTTGTTGTAATTTTTTCTTCTGTACAACAAGACAACACTTCTGGATTTTAAATCAAACAATCGAGATGTGGGTGAGGTGCAGACTTCTGCATTAAATGATTCTGAATTATCGATATATTTATGCACAGTCCTCCATTTTCAGTGGTTCAAAAGTAATGGCAGAATTGACTGACTAGCATTTTCATAGACGGCTAAGGCCGTCTTATTTCATGACAAATGAAGTAGATGAAAGCTGCTGTTCTAAGTGAACTTGCATTTCTTAACTTTTCCCTCCAACTCCTAATAAGAGATCCAAAGAGAAGTCATTGTAAGTAAGAGTGACCTGCAAACAAAGGTAGGATTGACTGAATATAGAGGAATATGTATGTTGTTGTCTGCAATTGCTAAACAACGAATGTAATGTGTTTGCCTGCGATTGAGTCACATCTCAATTGTCTTGATTTAAAACCCACTGTGGGGGAGAATCATTGTCCAAAAAGTGGTTGTTTTGACTATCCTTTCCTTTCCTGATGAAGATATCGTGTGTGATGTTTCTGTTCTCTCTCTTTTTCAGTGAAAGACAAAGCAGAAATTCTTCTACAGGTAGAGGAGCTACTGCATATTAAAGAAGAGCTGTCTTCACAGGTCTGTAACTGTGTAACCGTGTGTGTGTGTGTGTGTGTGTGTGTGTGTGTGTGTGTGTGTGTGTGTGTGAGAGAGTGTTGGGGGGGATTCTAAATTTGTAAATCTGTGTTTTTCATTTAAATTAGGTAACATTATTGCACGCTGCCCTCGAACAAGAGAGATCTAAAGTAAAAGGACTGCAGTCAGAACAACCAAAGCACCAGGTGAGAGTACAAATACTCTTCTGTGTGGTATCTTCATTGTAGGAGAGAAGAACTGGTGTTAAAGTGTTGTCTCCATCTTCATTTACGCTGAACTGACTGCATACTAGTTTATGATCATGCATGCACCTCATTGCTTTCGTGGATTTCTGTAGAAACTGTGGAAACCTAACAGAAAAACTTCAGCCTGTAAGGCAGGTAAAGTCAGAAAGTGTCAGCGTAAGTAAGCCAAAGGACAGAAACATAAAGAGTTTACTCGGCCCAGTCAGGGGAGCAGTGAGCTTAGATTCAGGTCAGAGCATTTGAACACTTTTTCTTTATTTTTAAGTCAATATGGTTTCTTTTTTTTTCTTTTTTCCCCAGTTGATAAAGACTGTGTTTGCCTCATTTATGTTCTGTTTCTACATCCATCTTTTGACTTTAATTAATAAAAGCACACAAACAGATCTGATATCCATAAATAATTGTGTCCTTTCTGCAATTTTCTGTTTCACAGGGAAACAAGAAAGGGAAGAAGGGCTCAGAGGCAGATCTATGAAGGTTTCAGAAGGAAAATGCCTGAAAACAAAATGAAATAAACAAATGAAGAAACCCCTGAAGAATATTCCCACTATTGATCAAAATCAGGGTTTTTTTTTTTGTTGTTGTTGTTGTTAAATCTTAGACTCCTGGTCAGTCTGTTTTGCATGCCCTCCCTAAACACACACACACACACACACACACACACACACACACACACACACACACACACACACACACACACACACACACACACACACACACACACACAAACACACACACTAACAGAAAAAGCTAGATTTGGCACGATATGTTACACAATTAAATAAGATTTACAAGAGGCTTTCTGAAATAGCGACAAACGTTCTAAGCTTGTGTTAAAGTAGCTGCTTGGCACATCGTGCTGCCCTCTTCAGGCCTCAGAGTGCCTCTGGATCTCCTGTACTGTTGAAGGCTCTGTGCCTGATCTTTAAAGGTTTTGTTGCCAAAATGACAGGTGTGTAATGCAAAGTTGTTTTGTTTCTTTATTTTCCCACTGTTAAGTAAATAAATTACTTTTTCAGTGAAAATGTGGTTTTACTTTTTGTGTGTGAAAGCATCGAAGAGCCTAAGAGGAATTTTAAAAAAAAGTGTAAAAGTGCCTCAAACAAGCCAAAAAAAAATAGTATTTGAGTCATTAGATGTTAACATGAGCCAGATGAAAATAAGATACTTTAAATCTGCTTGGGTCAAATCTCAAAAGGAAGAAGGATTTAAAAAATTTTTAGACTATTGTCATCAATTACCACTTATCACCTGTGCGTCACCTTTGGAGGCTGTTAAAATTATAATGATTCATTATTGTTGCTGGAATGAGAGTTTAAAAGTGAACTGAGAGCATCTAGGATTTGAACTGCTGTCTGATTTTTATGGTGCACTATATCTTTAAGTTAAGTCTGGTTACATAACTGGCTTATTATTAAGTATTTTATTTTTGTTAGTCGAAGTACACTCAAAAACTGTTATAACAGGCAGCAGGGGCATCAGATCTGTGCATAGTAGCAGCTAGGTGTGGGCTTTGCGTGTCCACCTCAGTGACCGGTGTGGCCTCAGCTGGCACACATCCGCACAACTTATTGCCGAGTCATCGGGACAGACACGCAGCCCGCGTCGGGACGGTGTGCTCCTGCTCTGCACCGTGTTTAAAGGCCCGCGGGCCGGACAAGTGATGTCGGCAGCAGTGAAAGACGAAACTACAACACCGAGACACCGCCGCAGGGCTGAAAGGATCCACGTTACCGTCACAAGTGTCACGGAGAGCAGAGACTTCATCGTTAGAGGAGACTGCACCGTCAGACAGGTCAGGGAAGCACAATCAGCCAGCTGGCCTCAGAGCCTTGTAATAACAGGCTGACAACGTCACTGAGACTTTTATTTTCATGCCATAACAGACTGAAATTAATGTTTTTGTTAATTTACGTGGCTAAAGAACTAAGGGGGCGGATCACTAAAGGTACTAATGTGGTATATAAATTGGAATTGGACTCATGTGCAGCCCAGAGTGCTAATACAGATTTATTATGTGAAAAGTGACTCTGCACGTTTGAAGATTGTTTTGAATGGAATAACTGTGTGAAAAGAGGCAAAAAAGGAGTATTTTTTTTAAGTATTTAGCACGAAGTTGAGTACTAGCTAAAGAGTGGCCCTGAATCCAGTAACAAAATATAATTCAAAGGCCACTTCATTAGTTACATCTGGACGCCCTTTAAGTTTGTGGTATAGATTCAACAAGGTGCTGGAAGCAGTTATCAGCATCTTCACATGACATGAGAGCATCACACAGTTGTTGGTGTACATCACAGGGGGTGGCTGTAGCTCAGGAGCTAGAGCACGCCATCTACTAATCAGAAGGTCGGTTCAGTCCCTTTATATCTGCGTGCTAAATATCCTGGAGATACTAACCCCAAGTTGGTTTCTGATGCATCTATCAGAGTGTAAATGTGCGTGCGTATGTTTGATAGAAACCAATGAAGTACAGTGCTGCTGTATGAATGGACGAATGAGGCATGTTGTACACAGGAACCAGTCCATTTATCATTTACATCCATGTTTGACATCCCAAAGGTGCTCCACTAGATTGAGGTCTGGTGACTGTGGAAGTCATTTGAGTACAGTGAACTCATTGTCATGTTCAGGACACCAGTGTAAGAGGATTTGAGTTTTGTGGCATGGCTCCTTATTGTGCTGTAAACAGCCATCAGAAGATGGATAAAGGGTCGCCTTGGGTCACAACTGTACTCCGGTAGGCTGTGGTGTTTACGTGAAGCTTAGTTGTACTAAGGTACCCAAAGTGTGCCAGTGAAATATCCTCCAAACCATTACTACACCACCACTGGCGAAACCTCTGATACAAGACAGGATGAATCAATAATTTCCTGTTCTTTACCCCAAATTCTGACTGTGTACCATTTGAATTTCACAGCAGAAACTGAGACTCTTCAGACCAGGCAATGTTTTCCCAATCTCATACTGTCCAGTTTTGCTGAATCATACTTTTAGTTTCCTATTCTTAACTGACAGGACTGAAACCTGCTGTGGTCTCCTGCTGCTGTAGCCCATCTTGTTCAAAGTGTGACGTGTTGTGTGTTCAGAGACGCTCTTCTGCATGCATGGTTGTAAAGAGGGGTTATTTGAGTTGTTGCGTTCCTTTCAGCTTGAAGAAGTCTGGCCATGCTCCTCTGACGTCTGACATCAAAAAGACATTGTCACCCAGATAATGACCACTCCTTGGATATTTTCTCTTTTTCAGATCATTCTCTGTAAACCCTAGAGACAATTATGTGCTAAAATCATAGGAAATCAGCAGTTTGTAAAGTGCTCAGATCACCATGTCTTTCTCAAACAACCATCGCCAGATCACCTTTCTTTCCTATTCTGATGCTCTCAACATCAGCAGCATGTTTGAACTTCAGCAGGTCATTTTAATCATGTTTTCTACTCTAAATGTTTGACTGGCTGATTAGATATTTGTGTTTAACTAGCAGCTGAATAGTTGTACCTAATGAAGTGGCCACTGATTGTATGTTATTATATGTATATGGGTGTATTCAGTGGGTTTACTGTTGTCACACAATTCAAAATCATATATTGGATTGTAGTTACTGGTTTGTTAATGTGTATATCACTTAAATCTTTCCGCCGGAGATGATTATATTACATGTACGCTTTATTTATAGTGAAACCGCATAATGTACCATCTATGGAATGCCAGGGCTGCCAAAATGAGTTAATTAAATACGCCATTAAATAATTTATTAAATGTGTCAATAATAAATTAAATACATATTTATGACATATTTAATTAATTAATTATTGACACATTGAATTAATTATTTAATGGTGTATTTAATTAATTAATTCTGGCAGTCCTGGCATTCCATAACTATGTAGATTCCTATTTTAAAATCTTCAAAATAATAATTCACTGAATTCCTAAAATAAATGGTGTGAAGTGCAGAGTACAGTATTTGCTTCCAAAAGATAGTAAATTTAAATAGAAAACACCATAACATGAATCACTTAAAGTAGAAGTACACTGGAACTGTACTTAAGTAAAGTCTTGAATAGTCATACTCTGCTACATTGAATTACTGTTTCTTTCACTGCCCTCATCTAACGGTTTTGGTGGAGAGACCCCAGGATGGAAGTTATATTGGCTGGTGCCACCCGAGGCCCCTGTCTGGATATGCCCCTGGTGTCTTTGCTGCTGATCTTTGAGCTGGTACAATGGGGGTTATCACCATTAAATACACCATTAAATAACAATGGGGGTTGTGTGTTTCTGTGTGTGCAGTTTAAATGGGGTCTGTCAGAGCACCTGGGAGCCTCAGCAGAGGAGCTGGTTCTGATCCACTCCAGTCGAGTCCTCAAAGACTCTGAACCCTTGAGTCACTTTAAAGGACTAAATGGGTCGGTACGCCTCAGCATGATCCAAAGGTATGAACAACCTGCTCTGTTTATGGCATGGGTTCATGCCGTCGCTAGTAATAAACCAACATTTGGTATTAATAAAGATAAAGAAAATAAAGATATAGGTCCAGATTTACTAAAAGGGGCAAAATTGTATGTGAGTCCAATCACCCAAATAGTGCTCATAGGCGTGGTGAGTTTATTGGGAATTTACAAAAAATTGTGCTGTTTTCTAAACACAGTGTAGTCAGTTCATTTCAATATCAAGAAAAAAAAATAAGACAGATTTTACTTTCTTTTTTAAATTACATGTCACATATGTCAGTAAATCATTGTGTGCGCTTGTGTTAAATATTGTTCCTCCTGTGTTTTGCGCCTTACTTATGCAACAGAGTCAGCTGCAAAGAACTTTAGTGACCTCTTAAGAAAATATTGCAGACAAATCTGGCACTAATAAAAGGCAACTGCACATTCATTAGCTGTAGCTATATTTATTATTTGCTTTTAAATCATAGTAAATATTAAAAACACTGCCTTACATTGGATACCACATGTACCACATTGGGACTACACAGCATTTTTATTCTTTGCTGTTTATTGTGCATATTCAGAGAATATTCCACATTTTTATTGGCTCTAGTTTTCAAAGTGCAACAATACAGAACTTTCACTTTTCTATTTGGCTTTTATAAAATGTCTGTGCAGAGAGCAGGGAATATAGAAATAATATATAATATAAATATATAAAAATATATAGCCTCATGAAAAACTACATTAAAACCCAGTAAAATAAAATATTAAAATAGAGCAAATAAAATATTAAATTTATCAGAATTTAATGAGTGTCTTCCCAAAGCAAATCAAATAAATCTATGAAAAAGCCAAGAAAACTACTTATTACTTGGAAGCTTGTGGAAGGTGAGATTTTAGAGTACAGGGAGAACATTACATATAAGTCACATTTTAGGTCGTATATATAAAGCACTGGTAGTGTCTCCCACTTTGTCCCACATCAACGTACATTTTGCTCCACATTTAATTTGATAGAATCTGATCACCCCACTATCACATGAAGTATTAAACAAAATATTATGTCTGCAAAGATTCTCAGTCAGAGATCTGCACACTCTGCTCTTTAAAATTAAAATTGTAGAAGTAATTTTAAGTAATAAGTAACTTCTGCCTTCAGGTTCCTTTGATATACAGTCTATTTATACCAAACTTATGTAAAAAAAGAAAAAACAACTGGGTATCTGTCTTAGGCCTCAGCATTCATCTGCTCCACCTCCCACTGACCCAGACCTCCACCCTGAACCGGATAACATCACACCTTCCCCTACTTCTCCTCTCTGCCTGGGTAAGATGTGCAGAACACGGGAACTCTTCTCGCCTTTAACTATTTTCATAAATCTAGTTTGTGGTTCTCATTTCTCCAGACTTCTTTGTTTGAGCTTCAGCTGCTGCTCTGTACTCAGCTCCTCAGTGAACTTATAATCTGTCATTCTGTTGATTCCACCTTGTTTCTGTAGTAGAAGGTCTGGACAGCCTTGTCCTTGAAGACAGCGGGACTAGCTTCTTCCCGGAGCTCCAGCGCCAGATGGAGAACAGATTGCTGGCTGACCCAGAAATGATGCACCGTCTCCTGGGCAGCCCCTTTGTGCAGAGCACCCTCTCCACCTCTAGCCCTCAACTTATCAGAAAGCTCATTCTGTCTAATCCCCAAATTCAGCAGCTCCTGCAAACAAACCCAGAAGTGGAAGATATGCTTAACGACAAAGATGTCATAACACAGGTGGGTATAGTGGATGTCAGAGCACTGTAACATCTGTACTAACATTAGAGTAGACACTTGCAAAAATGTTGTCATTTTAACCTTTCTAATTTCACTGCAGTATGAGAACAGTTGCTTCCTCCTTGCCTGATTTCTCCCTCCGATATTTTGAGTATGTTTTTGCACTTATCTCTCTTTCCAGTTGCTGGAGCTCATCAAGAACCCTGACATGATAGAAGAAATGATGAACAATGAGGACAAAGCTTTAGAAAATTTGCAGTCAGAGCAGGAAAATCCTGAAGTCATTACTGACAATTCTGACCCAGAAGCAAAATTACAGGTGTGACTTTGAAAATGATGATTATTATAGGTCAGGTTAAACTTATCTTGTATGCTTAACCTGTTTTCTTTTTAATATCTGCTTTGCCTTTTACCAGAAGGTAGGAGCATCTGCATCGGTGACTACATCACCCGGAAATCACCACATACTGGAGGGTGAATCCAATCAGACGTTCTCTGGTCACTCGACAGATCCTCTCAGTGAACTGACTGCCACATCCAGAGCTAGGTCAAACTCTCAAAGCAGCATCACAGCAGGCATGAGCTTTATGCTTGAGGCATTCTTAGGTTATATGTTTTTAAATGTGTTAAATATTTTAAAGATATCATTGAACTGCTTTTTAAAATATTCTATTAATGGCTTCCTGCTTCAGGCATGCAGTCACTGCTAGAAGAGATCACTGCCAGTCCAGGTCTATTGGAGAGCCTGCTGTCTGGGCCATACGTCAGCAGTCTTTTAAACTGCCTTAGCCAGAACCCTGACCTGGCTGCACAGGTGATGCATGGACACTTTAATTCTTAAATGTGCAGTATTTTCACTAGGCAACTGCAGGACAACATTTCCTTCTTCCTAAACAGCAGAGATATCTTATATAGTTCATCCTGCTTTCATTTTTGCATTGTTGCAGATGCTTCTGAGCCACCCTTTGTTGGCTGGAAATCCTCAGCTGCAGCAGCAAATGAGAAAGGAGATCCCTGTCTTTCTGCAGCAGGTCTGCTTATTCCTCTAACTGTTAACCTGCTGTCTTTCAGCTGGATTAGATGTCTGCAATACATTAGGAACACTAATAATTTTCTTGTTCCTGGACAGATGCCATGGTTTTTCATAAAATCCATGTAGATATGATCATCTTTAGCAATGCAGGAAAACGATTCTACTCTGACTCCGTTGCTCAGTGGATATGATTAATAACTTTGCCATTATCAATAATGTGCAGATGCAGGCTCCAGAGCTGCTCTCGGCCATGTTGAACCCCAGAGCCATGGAGGCTCTGTTGCAGATCCAACAGGGCTTGCATACTCTGGCTGCAGAGGCTCCAGCTCTCATACCTGCGTGAGTAAAAACAACCTAAGGAGATCTATTGTGGTGGAAGAACTGTGTTTCAAAGACAGAGAAACCTTATCGCCAGTCTTGCCCGTCATGCAGGAATGCTCTCGGAAACACTGGAACAGGTATCGGTGCCACTTCTGAGCATCCATCTGACTCCATTCCGAACAGCCAATCAGGAAGCGGCCAACAGGCTGCTTCAGCGACAGAGCAGCAGCAGCAGCAGTTTGTACAGCAGATGCTACAGGCCCTGGCTAACACTAATAACGAGGTACTACCTTATAAACTTTTTGTCTGTCTCCAACGTTGAGTCTCAATTTAAAATATCAGTAGTAAATAGCATTTTGACAGTAAATGAGAATTTCCCTTAGGCAGGCAAATGATACACGCCTTTGATATTTAGTGATTCAGTACTTTTAAAAAACTACGCAGTATAAAGAGTGACTGACTGCTTGATATCAGCTTGCATTAACAGCTGCTGGTATGAATGTGGATAAATTAGAGTACCACACTACATCTCATGGAGCCAAATGATGTCTAATTTGTTCAGTGGTTTAAACTATTATACATTTTAACCTACTGAAGCAGGTCCAGCTGGGCCTCAGTGACTCAAATTCTAGTTAATCGTTAAAGTTTCAGAGTCAGTGCTTCTACTTGTGGATCCAACATTTACTTAGTGGGTTACAGCCCCGGTAGAGTCGCTGTTTTCTGGTGGGAAGGAAGGTGGCATTAGTCTTTCCCTTTCTTAGATACTGACGCTTTTTTCCTGCAGAACCACTAAACTCGGCTGAGTGCTGCCAGCATTCAGCTCTGGTGGTTATTGCCACAGAGCTTTTTGCTGCTTACTCCAGTGTGTGAGGGAGTGTGGTTCTGACAAACTTATTGACTTATTTCTCTTTTTTGCTTTCGATTTTATTGCAGTGCTCCTTTTTTATCCCCCGCAGCAGCGACTTGGCCATCTCTTTGAGTTCAATTATTCATAAAAAATTTTTTCATGCCGCCTCCTCTCCTTTTCCTCCCCAAAACATTTACCTTTGTTTCCCACATCGCCTGGACTTTCTTCTGATTCATATCCAGATGTTTTTGCACCTGAAGGGAGACTCATACCCAAATACCCAGAAACAAAACTGGGTGTCTGGGTTAACAAAATCACTAAATCTGGGAAGGTTTATTAATCTTTTCCAATTTGTTTAAAAGGATTCACAATTAAATCGCTAATTATGATCTCATTTTGAATTCTTTCACACATTATTTTAATAAGTAAGACTTTAAATAACTCGTGTCATGTTGTGTCAGGTCCATCACAGAGAGAGAGAGTTCAAGGAGGAGCTGGAGCAGCTGAGCTCAATGGGCTTCAGAGACAGGAAGGCGAACCTTCAGGCCCTCATCAGCACAGGAGGAGATCTCACCACTGCTATACAACACCTGCTTAGTCTCTGACACGTATTCATCCGTGCACATATACACTGCAAAAGATAAAAACATAAGAGAATAAAAAGCCATACTTACTTGATGCACTTTCAAAAACTAACTTATATCACACACATAATGTTAAACTCTGTTTGTTGTCCTACACTTACACTTTAAACTTCAGTCAAACAAATTAAAGGTCTGAGGATGGTGAGCGCTGTATGCATCTATGATATTGAGGTATACAGGTACATGTAAAACTGACTGAGAAGTGAGACAACAGGAGGAGGATTTTTACATCCTTATTGTCCTTGAAGTGTGAGTGTGTGGGTTAATATTAGAAACAAGAGAACACAATGCCTTTCACTGTCTTATATGCACCAGTCATGGTCTGTGTAGACTCAAAATTCCCCAAAAGTTGAGACACAATGTAAAATGTAAATAACACCAGAATACAATGATTTGCAAATCTATTAAACCCATATATTAATTTTAAAAAATGAAAAAAAAAATAAGTTCATTTCATATTTGATGGTATCATCCTTCCCAAAAAAGTTGGGTCAGGGCCATGTTTACCACTGCGTAACATCCCCCTCTTCTTTAATCAGTCTGTAAAAATCTGGGAACCGAGGAAACCAGCTGCTGGACTTCTGGGAGAGAAATGTTGTGTTTCTTTGTTGTATTTTTCACAATCCTCCAAATCTTTCCAGTTGGTGAAACATCTGAAAGGCAGGCCAGTTCAGTACCCAGACTCTTCTACTGAGTCGTGCTGTTGTAATAGATACAGTCTGCATTAGCACTGTGTTGCTGAAATAGAAAAGCTGTCATCTGGATGGAGCATACGTGTCTCTAGAACCTCTACATACCTTTCAGTGTTGATGGTGAATTTTTAGATTTGCAAACTTCCAATTCCTACACACCGATGCACTCAAGTATCATCAGTCATTATTGAACTGAACGGCGATAACAAGCCAGATAGTTTTAGACAGTTTTCAGCGTCCGTATTTTCCAGAATTTCAAAATAAAGTTTTTGTCACCACAGAAAAAATTTCCACGTTGTCCATTTTAAACGAGCTTTGAGAAAATGGCATGGATCTGGATCACTGTTTACATGCGGTTTCTTTGTTGCATTTAACCTGCATGGTGAACTGCGTTCACAGACATGCATCAGTTTTCCTGACATGCATCAGGAAAACTGGAAGTTTTCCTGATCACATGCAGGGATTTCCAACACAGAATCATGTCTGTTTTTAATGCAGTCCAGATTTTTTAGAATTTTTTTTTGGATAATATTATGACAAAATATTCAAAATCTTCACATTTTTGCATTGTGGGAAAGTATCAGAATTATTCCACAAATTGTAAACTCACTTTTTTGGTGAATCACAGGCCACTTTTACTTCTGACAAACTCTGCCTCTCGAAGATGCTCTTTTTATACTCCATCACGTTACTGACCTGTTGTAGATGAACAAAATCAGGTGTAAAATGGGCATTCAATGTTTTGTTTTTCTTTACTAAAATGTACTTTTCTGGTCTTCCGTTGCCCCGTCCCAACTCTTTTAAGATGTGTTGCTGCCATCAAATTCAAAATGAGCTCATATTTTTCCAGAAATAGTGTGCGTTTATGAGATTTGCGTATTATTACATTATCTACATTTTACACAACAGCCCAACTTTTTTGGAACCAGGGTTGTTATAGACTGTAGACATAAAACAATGCAAGTTTGCAGAAATATTCACATTATATTGTTATTATTATCAGAATCGGAATACTTTATTGATCCCTAGGGGAAGTTATTTAATCTCTCTGCTGCCACACTTTAAAGCTCAGGCCTCTTCATGTTGCCACCTGGACAGTCTAATGAAAGCTTTTAGCACCCTGAGACAGTCAGATGTCCTGGATGCACGCAGAAAATTTGCACTCTCATTCTCAGCCAACAGACTGAGCCAGGAGTGCAATATGTTCCGTGATGTTCCCACTCTGTCTAGCTGCTACTGCGGCTTCTGCACCACAGGCTCTAAAGACCGTAAATAATTACAAAGTTTGTCTTCGAACGTAGACTCAGTTTCAAAAGACGTTCAAAGAAAGAAGATGACTTCATGCAAAGTCCAAACCTGCTTGGAGGTCAGTGTTTATCTTGAGGTTAGACACGTACAGAAAGTGAGGTTTGCACAGCCAAGAGAAAATCACATCAGCCATGAAATACCTGATGTGATGCTCTCCCTTAAGCTTGAGCTCTATGCTGCAGTATTTTTGCACCATAAGGAGCAGGCTCATTTATCTCCTTGTGGATTTCACGAGCAAACAACAGACTGAGCAACATCCTTTAGACGACTCGTGGCTCTGTTGTAAACAGAACTATTAAATGCTGTTATTTACTTTGAATTCAATTCTGTTGTTTCTCATTTATGTAAATACGTGCTATTTGTTGCTGAATTTATGAGGCTTTGTATAAGATGCGTTTCCTCCACGCCTCTGTGTTCAAATATAATGTTCTGCAGTTGTTCTGCAGTAGGGTCAAACAGCAGCATTAGTTTAGCAGGATTTTCTGTGGCTACAAATTGTTCTTTTTGGGTAATAATGTATTAAGAATAAGTATGATTAAGTATTTAATCCACAAAATTGTAGAAATAACACTCCTCAAAGCTTTTCTTTCTAATATCTAAACTTGCACTACCCCACTAGAAACACTAGGTGGCATTTAGAGTCTTTTAGTATGGCTTGTATGAAAATCAATTTGAATCTGAGATGTAGCAAAGTAGGTCAAAGTTAACTCATTGTTATTCTCATGTTATTGCCTACAGTATTAAAATGTAAGCCAGAAATCCACATCTGCATGCTCACCTCTGCAAGATATACAAACTGGGTCAAATGTGTTATTCCACTTACTGAAACTGTACAGACCCATGCACTGAACAACATTAAAAGATGTTCTTAAACTGAGAGCGTTCCTCTGCTTTCCATTCCTGCCTTTTGGGGGCTTACAGCTACCTGACCCACGGGACACGTACTCTGTCATCAGATGGATGCGCTCTGCTTGACAACCTGCATGTGTTTGTCTGTTGCCGCCAGACTAGGGGGGGGGGGGGGGGGGTGTTAATCTCCAGCAAAGTGTGTGTGCGGCTGAATGTGTGAGATATGAGAGTAGCCGGGAGGGGGGGTTTCTGGATTAGAAGCTCCAAAAATATTCGGGTTGGGGTTTGTAGATGAGTCACAACACTAGAACAGCTCCACAAGTGCAGGTGTGAGAGAGTGTGTCTGAGTGTTTGGTCTGAACCTCACAGAGGGGAGCAGTGAAGTGTTCAGGTTAAATCTCTTTAATGATTCGACTTTGTCGGTGTGAAGATTTCAATCTCAGAAGAAACTTGTTATCCTGAAAATGATAAAGAAACATTCTCAGCAGAGAAGACACTGTGCAGAGTTTTCTAGGGCTCTAAAACAAACAAAGATGCTTATGTGACCTGACTATCTTTGGGTTTGTTGAGGACAATCATCAGGACAAATAAAGAGCTTCCATGTGTTTATTCCAACTATTAAAAAGATCAGCATCACATCATTTATGATCAAACACTCGAATCGTCCAGAAGTCCAGGGTATGTGGAGAAGTAACAAAAAATGTCCAGATTGAAAAAGAAGGCAAAATTAGTAATGAAATACGTGTGTGTTTGTTTTTTTTAGTTAAAGGATTCAACTAAAGGAGATTCGTCACATGTTATCACTATGAAAAGAAGAGAAACACAGAAAAACCTAAAAGCTGGTCACTTAACAAAAAACAATTAGCACCATCTTCCACTCCACACAAATCTATCTGGCCTTAATTAAGCACTCTGGTCTTAGCAGTACAGCAGGGCGGTACCTAAGGCAGGACACACCCCCACAGGCAGAAATCACAGCAGGCTGTAAAAACCTTTTATCTTCACCATGGCATATTCTTAAAAGATACCATCCTTAAATACGCACAAACCGGTTCAGTTTCAAAGCTTACACACATACACACAATGCATTTATTAGAATGGCACCTAAATATTTAAATGTTTGCAACCAGCTAGAACTCTCGAAAATCACACATACTGTGTATTCCACTCTTCACTAAATAACTAATGAGCTCGTCAAGCCTGCCACACTCTGTGGTTTTACATCAACACTGAAACAGTGATTTATTTCTCATCCTCACTACAAACCAGACATTAATTAGCTATTCAAAAGGGACTAGAACAACAGTAAAGGCCACACACTCTGTGTTGTTCTACTTAGGCAAACTGCTGGTGCTAAAATGTCACATGACAGTGTGATTACACTGATGTTCATCATCTTAGTCTGTCATGTTGACATGTTAATCATTTCTATCACAGCTTTGTAGGTATTTAGTTTTCAAGTATCTAAAAATATTAATTTTGTCCTAATAAAGGCATTAATCATACTTTTTATTACTGCCGAGGCCTTTAAATCTATTACAAAATTTACAGAGATGTTATATTTCTGTAAAATTATATAGATTTAAGTTTATATAAAAATGGGCTCCATGTTGTATTTAACTTATTCACCTTACATGCTAAAGATGCCCACAGGGACCCCAGAAGGAGACACCACACCAGCCTCGTGGAGTCACAACTTTCCAGTCTTTGTCCAAGCCTGGGTAACTAGGAGGGGAACATCAGGAAGTGCATCTGTGACAATATAATAATCGAACATGTGGATTCATCTACTGCTCAACTGTTTTCAAGATATTCAAGGGAAAGAGGGAAAAAAAGCAAACATCTGATGTCCACTGTCAAGCTCGTGTGCCAGTCCATCGAGTAGATGCTGGATGTTTTCAAATAAGTGGAAACTGTGACTTCCTGGTTGCTGTGGAGAGCCACACAGGGAATCACCAAAGTCATTCAAATGTAATCCTGCAGGATCCTGAATATTTGCTGGAATATCAATGTTACAGCTGCTAAGGATCCCATGTGGTCTGTTGTGGTGGTCAAGGCTACGCTGGTAGCCCTGACCTGTGGTCGATTAAGTGCCTTTCAACCTCCACAGCCATATCATCGATGCCCCTCTGGATGTCCAGTGTCAACACATTCTCCTCATCAGACGGAGCCTCTAAAGTATCAAACTGGGAACGCAGCATGTCGGCTTTCATATAGTGACCCCTCCGGGCCACCATCCTCTGGTAAATGAATTCATAGTCACCACGAAGGAAAAGAAAAAAGACATCAGGAGAAGCCGGAGGGAAGATTTCTTGGTCTGTCTCCGAAGGGGAAGTGAGGGCTTTGGAGCCATGGAGGAGGATCCGTCTGTACTGGTGCTTCAGTGCAGAGCACACCAGGAGAGCATCAGAGCCTGAACTCCTCTCTCTGTGACAGGAAGACATGAACATATGTACAAAGTTGCTGAGGGCAGGAATGAATAACTACTGAAGTTCAGACTGAAAAAAATAAGCTTAAAGTAAACTTTAGTCTCAACAACTAAAGAGAAAAAGATTGACGCAAGGACGAGCGGATGGAGAAAAATAAGTGCATCTGAGTGTGGAAGAGTTAAGCAGAAGGACTCTTTGATGTTGCCGCTGACGTTTTTAGAAAAAGACGACACACTTTTTGCTTCTCCCTCACCTCTTTTCCTCACTTAATCTGTCTTTACTCCCCAAACTGTTTTTCCTGGCTCTCTGGTTTTCATCTCAAGTTTCACGACCATCGTTGACATTTTTTCTCTCTCGACAATTTCATGCCTGCACATTCTCACCTCGCTCCTCTGCTCTTCATCTCTACCTCTAAACCCATCATCTTCTCCTTTATGTCATAAAAAATACCTGTTTTCATGAAACGTGTGTGTGTGCAGTTGGCTTACAGCAGATATTAGGGTAAATTGCCACAAAACACTGGCGGCCATCAGTTTTACCCCCTCAGTCACAAGATTTTTAGAAAACTTGACCTCTGACCTTGACTGTGAGGTCGAGGTCAAAATCCTGCCGCCTCGCCCTCCTTTTTGTAACCTTTGATGTGATGACAACACCCCCCACATCAACCTTTAAAAGGCTGATGGTTTAAAAAAAAGCCAATGTTGTGTCCTTTGAAATGATAGAACTTATGTATTTGTAGAGATTGGTTAGCGCTCACCTCTGAATGACTTCGTGTAGTTTGAGAAGCCACGGCAATCTGTCCTGCAGAGACAAAGAAATGCAAACACTAAACACAAAAACTGATTTTTGTTGTGCACAGCTTAGTTTAAGATTGTGTATTTAACTCCTTTAAATAGTTTTCCAGCTGGTGTGTATATATATATATATGGCTAAAAGAAAAGTCACCACATGGATTTAACTACACAAATAACTAAGAGCCTTCCGCTGGGTAATTACTGCGGTGAATAACGTGTTTCGGCTGGCAACAAATGATTTAACACAAACTAACGACATGAGCAGCTCCTCATTTGTTAAAGAAACATTTTGAAAGACATTGTGGAAAAAAAGGGTCAAATTATTGACTTGTATCAAGCAAATTGTAAAATACTCGTGGCCTTAAGAAAACCACATATCAGTGACGCTAATTGGGGAAAAAAGAGCTCTGATATTCCTGGAGGCAAAACAAAAAGGTCATGTGGTCTGAGGAGTCCAGATCTACTCTGTAATGAGTGGAAAGAAAACGGTAAAGGGTAAGAAGAGAAGAGGATGAAGTGCTGCAGTCATTAACCCCACTCCCTACCACACGAGCCTGTTATGAAGTGGGGTTGCTACAGCTGGTCAGGTCTAAGGTTCAGCAACATTATGTGCCCAAAAATGAGGTCAGCTGACTACCTGAGCCTACTTAACGATCAGGTTTTTCCATTAATTAATATTTTTATCCCTATTGGCAGGGGCATATTCCAAGATGACAATACCAGGATTCATCGGGCTCAAATTATGAAAGTGACTATGGAAGCGTCAGACATCTTTTTAACTCTGTGACTGGACACCACAGGGTCCACCTTTAAAGCCCACTGAGAATCTTTGAATTATGCTGGAAAAGACTTGAAATCTTGTCTGTTTCCTTCAAAAAGACATTTGATGACCTTCCCTGTACTCTCATTTACAAGTTAGAATACTTTGGTATCCGTCAATGAAGATGTGATTTAATGACTATTACAATAACTTCTGGGTAACAGTTTTCAGCAGATTAAACCCAGAGAAGGTACTTCTCTCACTTTTGACAATCAAACATGTGGTTCAACCTATGCAAGCTCCTCAGGAACACAGAGGCTGCACAGATCTGACTCACTCCCTTGCATGCAGGTTTCTGAGCGCGCTCATGTCCTGTTTGGTCACGCCAACCTCAACCTGCCAACTCTAATAGTAGCATGAAAGACACATTTTGCCAGAGCCTGACAGTAATCCTGTATTTACATTTCTGCTCCACTCCTCGCACATCATTTATTCTCAAACTGCCAACTGTTGACAATTTTTAAAATATGCCAAAGGGTTGGACGGAGCACGTCCCTGGGTAATTCTCCTCGCTGTTCAAAGCAGACCTCTGAGTGGGAGGTTATCATCTGCCACCAAACACCGCTACCGGTGAACTGCTGCCAAATGCTGGCGGGGGCTCCTCTGCCTGTAAGCCTGTATACTCAACTTTGGCAGGAAGCCAGACAATTGTTTGGAGGGCTCCCTTTATTTAAAAAGTCAGCATGGATGGGAAGGAGATGAGCCCTGAACAAACAGATAATAAATGACTGAACTGAATTTCAGGACTGACGGTTGTTATGAAAAGTTCAGCATCGCTCCCTGCTGCTTTCACTGTCTGCACGACTGAAGCTCCCTCCGGCTACTTGTGGATTTTGTGCATTTCTGTAAGTCAAACAGAGTTATTTAGTCCTGACAGAAGAGAGACTGAACGCCATAAATGATTGACATGTAAGTGAAGCAGACAGAATGCACACTCACACTCAGACACACACACACACACACACCTGGGCTGACCTGATCTGTAAGCGCTTCACCGCGAGACATCTTCTCGATGTTCTCCCGTGGGTGGAAGTCATCCCCTTCGTACAGGGGCCAACCCAGCTGATGGGTAAACACACATGGACAGAAGAGTATTAGGCACACAAGGAACCAAGAGGGAGGTGTGTGTGTGTGTGTGTGTGTGTGTGTGTGTGTGTGTGTGTGTGTGTGTGTGTGTGTGTGTGTGTAGGGAGGTTGTTGGTTAGAGTTGAGGCTACTTACCTTTTCAGATAGGAAGATCCCAAAGGTGCTTCTATATTTAAAATAAATAAATAAAGAGTATCAAGGACAAAACTGGTTTAGCAACATTTGAGAAATGTTGCAATAAAACAACTGTCAGCATCCTTTAATATCATAAAAATATGATATTATTATTAACTAATTTTGAAAATATTCACTTTTTTTGGACCTTCTCTTTTAGCTGTGAGAATTTTCTACTTCTTTTTTGTGCTGTTTTCACTGTCTTAAGACATTGTTTTTATGTCTTTATTTTGTGTGTTAACCACATTGAGTTTACATGTAATAAAACGTGTAATATAAATAAAATTGCCATTGTCTGTCAATATAATCTCTATTAAACAGGGTATCGTTATATACTGATGGTTATAATGGTACAGAAACAGCTCATTTACTTTTGTTTCACAAAACTTATGCATGAAATACATGAACATACTGTGTACATACTTTCCACAACCCGAGACTCCCATTATGATGTAGATCATCCTGGTTGTGGTTCTTCATGCACTATATTTAAAGCAGGTTTTTCCTGAAAAGGATTAAACAAGAAAAAGGAAATAAATATATCTGATTGTAAGATTTTAGAGCTTTAAAGTTTAAATCAATATTAATAAATTATTGTAAAAATACATCATTAGAAGTGAAAAGCACCCACTGAACATTTTACTTAAGTCAAATTAATAATGACAATCGTGAGAACTAACTGGCCATTTTATTAGGCACACGTGTTCAACTGCTTGTTTACACAAATATCTAATTAGCCAATAACACAGCAGCAACTAAGTACATCAGATGTGGTCAACCTGCCGAAGTTCAAACGGAGCATCACAAAGGGAGATGAAGGTGATTTGAATGATTTTGAATGTGGCATGCTAGTTGGTATCACGTGGGCTGGTCTGAGTTTTTCAGAAACTGCTGATCTGCTGGGATTTTCTCACACAGGCATCTCAAAGGTTTACAGAGACTGGTCTAAAAAAGAGAAAATATCTCATGAGCATCAGTTCTTTGGGATGGTACACAGTCAGAAATCTGGGTGTAAACAACATGAAATTCTTGATCTATCCTGTCTTATATCAGAGCTTTAGCTAGAGATGGAGTGGAAATGGTGTGGGGGATATTTCACTGGCACACTTTGGGCCCCTTCAAGTAAACACCACAGTCTACCAGAGAACTGTTGGTGACCACGTCCATCCCAATGACTGTTTTCTGGAGTCATTGGTCCATCCCTTTATAACCACAGTTTAACCATCTTCTGATGCATACTACAAAGCTCACAACAAGTCCTGCGTTGTAACAGCAGTACAGGCTGTTGCTGGTGGTGTAATGGTGTGGGGAATGGTTTTTTGGCACACTTTGGACCCCTTGAAACTGAATTGACCATCATTTAAACCCTTTATAACGACAGTGTTGCTATCATCTGATGGGTGCTTCCAGTAGGATGCCAAGCCACAAAGCTCAAATCATCTCACACTGGTTTCCTAAACATGACAATAAGTTCACAGTCGCCAGATCTGAATCCAGTAGAGCATTTTTGGGATCTGCACCTGATGCTATCATGTCAGTGTGGAGCAAAAACATCTGAGGAATGTTTCCAGCACTTTGTTGAATTCATGCCATGAAGAATTAAGGTAGTTTTGAAGGTGAAAGGTGGTCCAACGTGATACCTCATAAAGTGGCCGATGAGTGCATGCATAAATGTTTTCTATAGCTGATGATAGTTTCCTTAAGGACTAATCTGCTGGGTTGTTTTTTTTTTTTTTTTTGCTCTGTCCAGTTAACTGGACGTTTAAACTGTAACCGATGCCGCCGTTATAATGAACGGGTGGAGCTTCCGTAGCTATAAAAAGCGATCAGTTCTTAAACGCGGAAGTCCAGCTGAAGTGCAGCCTCCCACTAAAATTCAATTCAATCTTTACTGGCAGACTTTAGCACGTTTACAGTTGCTGTTCGTTAAAGAAAAACTAGCCTCGGTTTTACGTCACGAAAAAAAAAATCAAGCCTTCCTGAAAAGCTGAAACAAACAGTAACAAAAATGTGAGACCTGCCTGCTAAACGTGACTCCGGCGCAGGAAAGAGGCGATAACATCCCGTGAACGAACGATTTGACCATGGCCTCTGGCTGTTTTGCTAAGGGACGTGATGACGCACTAAGCACGTCGCTTACGTTAACAATTAAAGGGACCGCGGTGTTGCGTTACAACGAAATTGACTCTGACGTCATTACCGATTAAATTAATTATTTAATCTCAGTTTGAGTGTCGTTACAATGAGGAAATATCAGTAACAATGCATATATATTATATGAGTTTTATTATTTATCGCTAACGCAAACATTTAAATACATATGGAAGGTAAAGATGCCGTTTTTGCAGCATCAGCAACCTCTGAAATAATACTTGTTATAATTGGTAAATAGTTATAATCAAAGGGTATCCACAGGGCAGGGCAATCTACGCTCGCCAGGTCTCCCGTGTCATTTGGACGTAATTGCAATGAGGAGCAATGAGAAGGGTCACAAGACACTTGTGAAGTGGGGTTGAGCCAGAGGGAGAGAGAGAGAGAGGAGGAGGAGGAGTAGAGGGAAAACCATCCTCCGTCCTGTAGATCCATCAGTGGGCAGGCTGGAGACGGATGAAAGCTCTCCTCCCATCCTTCTCTGCTGCATCCATCCGCTCTCTTATCCATCCATCTAACCATCCACCACCCCATCCACCTATTCATCTCCAAGGGCGTCTCAAGGGGTGACAAGACCCGACTGAACGGCAATGTATACGCGGACGCGTGCGTGTGCGTGAGTCATCCGTGTGCGTGAGCCTCTGCGCGCGTCTGGTCTTGTCTGTGGAACCTCCGACATGAGGGGCTGAAACAGAACCGACAGAAGGATGAAAATGCTCCGGTTTCGCAGCCCCAGCCTCCGCTCCTTGGACCAGGAGATACTCTGTACGATCCGGTTACTGGACGACTCCGAGATCTCCTGCAGCATTCAGGTAGATTAAAGCCCTGCGCGTCTCATCTACCAGTCCATCTCGTAGTCTTTGATAATTGCGAATGTCACGTGGACGCAGTGGATCAATTTTACGCAGGCATGGAGAATTAAAACTAGGGGCTGCAACAACCTCACGCTTATGATTATTATGATTATTATGATTATTATTATGATGATGATGATGATGATGATTATTATTATTATTATTATTATGACTCGTCGTTTAATAAGCGCTTTCTCCTTAATTTCCCTTCTGCTGTAAATTACTGGAAAGGTTGCTGCCTTGCTCAGACGATTCAGGCAGTGGAGAGAAAACAGCAAGCCCAGTAGCGATCCATGCATTTGCGTTGTGGTCACCGTGGCTAGATGTGACTGCCATAGAGTGAAGTCTCATGAACTTTGATTTATAGAAGATAAAACGATGGAGCGCCATGGGCGTGGTGGTGATGATGATAGTAGTGATAACATGGACGGAAACTGTTTGAGTTATTGATTGCAATTATGAGAGGCTGTGGCTGGCTGAGTGGGAGAGAGACGGAAACACTGATGTGCTTTACTTGTGTGGTCTCATTTCTGTTTGCCACAGAGATGATAATACATACCCTCTACCAGCAGCAGCAGCAAGTGTCTTTATCAGACAGTGAAGATAGTCACTGTAAAGCACTGAGTTCGTGATGCAGGTATTTATGCTGAGCTATCTCCATTGCGGAGAAACCGAGTCTATAACTATCACTTTCAATTGCTTTTTGCAGTTTGACCTAACATGAGCTGCTGAAAAGATCTGCAACTTACTTTCAGTTTTTTTTAAATTTCTGTTAAAATAAATGTACCCACATATATACCAAGAAAAAAATAATTTTCATTACTTTAAAAATGGGCTTGTGAATAATATTAACAGGAAAAGATCAACTCTGTGCTTTAATATCTTTAATGTCACATAAAGGTGTGGCATAAGTCTTTCCAAAAGCATCCTTTGCTCTGCTATGTGTCATGTGTTTGTCAGAAGTCCTCTTATTTGAAAGAAGAAGAAGAAGACATTTTTTGCTACTCTCCTAGTGTAGTTGGTCCCACGTTTGTCCAAAAAGCAAAATATCGTTGGTTTGATTCTGAAAAGAGACACAAATCCCACCGGTGTATGTCAGAAAGGGCATGTGTTGTAAAAATAAAAGAAAATAAAATCTGCCATACTGTCCAGTATGTGGTGATACTGTGTCTGATCAGTAATCTTTTTTTAATCTGAAATGAAAATTTCATCTTTAAGTGAAGACATTAGCTCAGGCAGACTGATAACCGAAGCACAAAATTAAAACCACAACAAAACTGAAATCCTGTCAAATCCAAATCAATGTGCTTTGTAAAACCCGATCCTTGGATCCAATCAATGAATCCTTTAACTATCCTCACCTGAGATCTAACGCTGGGACGTTTTAAGACTGCTTGAACAAAGGAAAGTATAGATTCCTCCAGTCTTCACAAACAAACTAAATCCTGTGAGGCTCCACAGCCCCTCCAGCCCTGAGCTGCAGCTGTTGCCAGAGAGATAAACATAAAATCCCGTCAGTCTTCCAGTTTATGATGCATTATTACACATAAAAATATATGAAATGCTGAACAGCAAATAAGTGCCAAGTCACAATATGACTGGATTCTATTGCACTGTGCTATGGTTTTTTTCACTTACATCTTCAGCACTGCACCAAATCCTCCACACAGCTGAAGCACCTTGTTGACAAGCCTGAGTTGTACGGGGCTGAGGGCGAAGTGAATGCTCAGAGCTCAGAGCGCCACCTCTTCTCGCCCTAAACCGCCTTCGGAGCGAGTTGTCCGCTGGTCTGCTGTTTAACCCGAAAGACTGAGAGCACTTGCTGCATGTCAGACTAGCTGTCTTGCTGGTTTCCTGCATGTACTCAATCAATGATTTAAAAAACATCTTCAGGTCCAGTGGAAGAGAAGGAGGAGAGCAGAGAGAGGAGAGACGAGATTGGCTCTGTTTTCTTTGTGTTTAGTGCTGATAATGCATGTACAGTTTCGTGCTTGCGTCTCTGAGAGCAGAAGAATGTGTTAAACTGTGTACATGAGTATTAAAGCTTTTACTTTTTTTTTTTCCAGGAGATGTGAAAGCGTGTGTGTGCTTTTATCCATGCGCGAGAGTATTTATGAACGATACGGAAATGGACGTTTATATTTCTAGCTGACTGCATTTTCCAGGGCTTTCTTTAATGGCTTTGTGTTCCGGTGCTGAGCTGCTCCTTCCTACATATTTCATGATGTTTCCTGTGCTCCTCATGCTACACTTCTGCTTCTCAACAACAGCGCGTCTCCTCTTACCGCTGCTAGGAGACCTCCATCTCTTACTTTATCTGCTCTTTTTTTTTCCTCTTTGCATTTCTTATTTTGTCAGCTTTTCCCAATTGTCCTGCATATGTAGGTCAGAATAAAATGACAAACATATAATGAAAATAGGAAAATTGAAAGAACTGTGTGTTTGAATAGTTCCTAAAATGTACTTCTGAGCACAAACCACGACTGAATAGAGTGTAATGTCAGTCTGGGATGCCCTTGATTCCTTTAACTTTTCTCTAAGGCATCAGTTCAGTTGACTCTGGATTAAAGACACTGGTGCATTAGCTGCTCCCTTTGGGGACACAGTATTTGGCACTGCATAGATAATCCTGAAGACTTTAAAGTCTCGAAACACCCCACCCAGTATAATTACTTGTAAGGCAATATCCAGCGCAGTGCAGAAAACAAAGGGATGTTCAAGTGACTTGAACAATTCAAGTAACTTTGCAGTCGTTTTGCACTTTGCTAGGTACACCTATCCTATACCTTGTTGATGTCAGAGGAGAATGATGAGGCAGCTTTGAGCCGACAGGAAGGCAAAAGTAACTCAAATAACCATTTGTATGCAGAAGACCATTTCTGAACACACAACATCTCAAACCTTGAAGCAGGTGGGCTAAAGCTGCAGAAGACCACAGTGGGTGCCGCTCCTGTCAGAATAAGAAAATTGAGGCTCACCAAAATTGGACAATAGAAGATTAGAAAAAGGTTGCATGATTGGATGAGTCTCAGATTATGCAGTGACATTTGGATGGTAGAGTCAGAATTGACCATAAACAGCATCCTGCTTTGTATCAAAGGTTCAGGTTGTTGTCGATGTATTGGTGTGGGGGATATTATCATCAATTAAGCATAATTTAAATGGTACTGCCTACCTGAGTGTTACTGCTACTTCATGATCACAGTGTAGCCACTTTCTCTGATTCTCATCATGGATGTGCAGCTGAAAAACAACTGCTGCTGCTGTTTGTTGCTGCCTGCTGCTAATTAAGACAGGTCTGAAGGCAAAAGGAGGTCCAACACACTAAAAGCAAAGTGCGACTAATAGAGTGACCGGTGAGTGTAGGTAGTAAACATGAATGATATAAAACAGGCTTAATATAAAGGACGCGATAAGGGATGATAAGTTTATTTTCTTTACAGTGAAAGTTATGAATAAATGGTCTTAAATTTAACCTCTTGCTCTCTGGAGGTCTCCTTACATGTGGTGCATTTACTGTCTGCTTTAAATGTAACAAATATACGATTTCTGCTCATCACGTTTGGTGGAATTGCACTTTAGAATCTCCAAAAAGAGGCTCGATAACTAAGATAAATAAGAGGCGATACTGACTGATTTTTATAAGGCTGTTGTTTGAAGTTTTAATCAAGTAGAAGAAAAAAGTGTCAATATTTGCTAGAAGTTTTCAATCTCATTCTTCCCCGGTGATACAGATAACACTCGCATTGTATTTCTGTTGTTGGAAAGCTTGTAGGAGCCAATTAGGACTCGGTTCTATAAATAAGAACCAATTTTTATCCAGTCAAGAGAATGAAGCGCTACCAAACACTGAGGCAGTTTGAAGCTGGAGTTGCTCATGATTGTGTATGGTGCTGTTTATTACTGAAGTATGTTGGAGGTTAATTGGCAGTATAAAGAGAAAGCAAACTGACTGCTTAAGAAAGCTGGTGTCAGACTATAATTCGTCAGACACGGCTGATCAGTGTGTCATCCAGGTGCACCATCTCGTTTGTGGCTTCCTTAGTCTCTACAGAGCCCGAGGATTTTCACTTTGGCCTCGCAGTTGTGAAGCTGTTGCTGGTTACTGACTGATTTGGGAGATGGTTTTTCAGGTCGACAATAAAAATAGTCTGAACGATTAATTTATTTGAAAAAATGCGCCAACAGAATAAAGCGTTTGTTTTTCCGTCACATCTTTGTGTCCGTTAATGAAAATATCAGACTTTAACTCCAAGAGCTTGTGCTGAGCTTAAATTGATTAAATCAGATTTATGTAGGGAAAATGTGTTTGTTGCTGCTGTTATGCTGACCTTTACCTGACTATAGATCACCCTGATGCTTTTTTGTCATTGTTATTAGTTGATAAAAATATGGGGTTAGGTATGAATTCATCATTTATATTTTGGCTGCTCTCTTTAGGGGTCACCACAGCACATCATCTGCCTCCTGTTATCCCTTGCATACTCTTCTGTTAGAGCCTTTCCTCTCTAACTTTGTCTCAAAACACTCCATCTGAGCTGTCCTTCTGCTCTGCCTCCTCATTTTTGTTTTTTGTTAGTGCTATTGTCTCCACATCATACATCACAGCAGATCTCACAACCATCTTGCGATCCTTCCCTTTCACTTGTGCTACTATCCTTCTGTCACAAATCACCCCTGTCACTTTCTACTCACTCCACCTTGCCTGCACTCTCTTCTTCACCTCTCTCTCTCCATTGCTTTGAATTGTTCTTTTATTTTAAATGTATATTTATTTGTTGCCCTAGTTTCTAAATGCTGAATGCCAGAAACTGTTTGAGAAATCATCAGTTAAATGTAAACATTAGTGGATATGGTAAGGTGACTTTTATTTTTGTTTTTGCATTTCACAAACAGCAAAGAGCAAATGATTAAAAATTAAACTGGGTTTCAACTGTGTTGACATAATCAGGGCTGGACAAAACCTGAAAGTATACCAACCTAGTAAAACAATAGGTTAATTTAAAGCTCTAGTCATTTACAAACATGTGAAAAAGAAAGTTTTCACTGGACTCTGTCCAGTGGGGGAAAAAGTTCACAATTTTTATTTCCATTGGAATTAAAAAGGCTCGTAGCAGCCAGGTATACTCATGCAAGTGTAAACATCTCTATGGAGCACAATTTTTGGCAGTTTGCTGGTCTGGATCATTCAGTTTGGTGTTAAGACCATGCCATGATCGCCCCAGAAATTTCACCCCAACGTCTGACCTTACAATGCTCAGATAAATAATTTAAAAAAAACCAAGAGCTACATTTTAGAGTTCACAGGCCTCAGCATGATAAATGTCAAAGTTCATGATGCACAATTAAAAATGGACTGAAAAGGCGTGACTTTTTTAAGAGCCACAGAGCCACATTTGGAGAACATCAAACACAACAAATCAAGTATAAACACCTCATACCGAGCGCAACGGGACAACATTTTAGGCTTATTTTGTGCCACAGGACCGGGCACCTTGCAGGCTCTGAGTCGACCATGACTTTCTATGTATACCAAAGTCCATTTGTTGGGCAGCTGGAGCTTGGCAGAAACTGGGTCATACAACAGGGCAATGATCCCGAGCACAGCAGCAAATCTACAACAGAAAGTCTGAAAAAGAAATGAATCAAAGTGTTGCAATGGCCCGGTCAAAGTGCAGACATCAAGCTGATTGAGTGGTGGGATGTTAAGAAAGCTGTGCATAAATGAAAGCCCACAAAGCTCAATGAACTGCAGCAAAGTTGTAATGAAAAGTGGGCCAAAAATCCTCCACAACAACGCGAGAGACTGATAAAGACACTGAGACACACCGTTGCTGCCAAAGGTGTTTCTGCAGGCTGTTGAATCAGGGGAAACACTTCGTTTTTTGTGTATGACTGTTATATGATTACGAGGAACACAGGACACATAACATCACTGTCATTTTTTCAATTTTCTTCACTGTAGTGCACAAATTTGTTAAAAAGGCTCATTTACAGCCTAAAACAAATCGTGTACTGTGTGGCATTCAAAGAAACCTGAAATCTAACTGTTGGGAGAACCTGCAACAGCAAATATGAAGTTGGAAAGACAAATTAAAGGGGACAAAAGCTTTTTAAAACCATGTTTAGAATAGAATAGAATTCAACTTTATTGTCATTGTCATGTCACAAGTACAAGGCTACGAAATGCATTTTGCATCCATCCAGAAAGTTCTTTAGCCATAATATAAATATATAGATATATTACAGAAATGGGTCTGTTATAAGTATGAGGGTACAAAATATGGGTCTATTATGGGTATGTTACAATGTACGCGGTATGAAGGTATGTTATGAATATGCTATAACTATAAGTATGTACAGGCTATGAACAGGATATAAATATGAAAACTATACAGAAATATGAAATATAAAACGATACAGTTTTGCCTCGTAGTCTTTAAACCTTTCAACTTTTTGTTTGTTTTTTCATCAGATTTGATCCAGTTTTAATGACCAGATTGATAATAAGTTCCCAGATAAGTGGCCATTTAGGAGACATTTTAAGATTGCTGCTGAGTGAGGAGACTTGCTTCTGAGAAAGACTTTTTATAATACATATAAATCTGACTCAGCAATATTGAGAGGTATATACGACGAGCACTTCTGTTCTAGTTATAGTAATATGGATTGGGATGCGGTTGTGTGTGTATCAGGAAGAACGACTGGATTTCTCTCTCTTAGCCTATGGTCTATGACTGGGAAAATATTGTCATACAGGACAGTGACAGCCTCCAGAAGAGTGTAATCATGTTTAGGAGAACATATTGACAGCAGTGTATAAGGCAGGCAGAGAGCGAGTGGGGATATGTGGCATGTGCCTGCAGCCTACATCCTGGAGGTTGGAGGTGAATGAGTCCAACCTGCTGCTCTCATGTTCAGTGGCAATGTTAAGTCCAACCAGCCGAAGGGGAGACGTCAAGATCAATACACGGTGGCGTCCTCTGATTTCCTTTCACTCGTTTTCCTCCCATCCTCTCTTCTGTCCTTCTCCTCTTTCTCTCTATCATCTCCCCCGGCATCTTAACTTTCCGCTCCTCCAACTCTCGCTCCCTCTTTCACCCCACTTATCCTCTGCTCCATTTTCAGCTTCGCATTTACCGCTCCGACCACCTTTTCTCACTTTCTATTTTTGCCTGCCTCTCATCAATATCTTCTTTCTGTCTCCTCGCCCCCCCCCATCTCCTCCACTCTCTTCTTTCTCTCCGTCCCTCTCCTCTGTGACAGATCATGTATAATTAAGGGAGATCACTGTGCTTCATGAGGCCAACATCAGTCAGCTGTCAGCGCTACACCATGCGGGTGTGTGCAAACGTGGATGTGTGTGTGCATTTGGAGGGACCATGAAAGATTTAAAAGTTGCCACCGAGCCAAAGTTCTGCAATTATGGACATTAATTTGCTACAGATAAGAGAAAGACTGATATGGCAGTGCAAAAGCATGATTACAGGGAACTTTTTGAAGTTTGTAATAAATGCGTTGTTTCTATTATAGTATAGGTCATCAATACGTCCCCAACACAGTCTATTTAAAGGAGCATATCAGCTATGGCATTGTTTTTCACTGTGTTTCCATTCCAGCTGGTCAAGGAGAGGTGTCTGTAGACATCTGTCTGTATGTGTTCAAATAAAGCTGAGGCAGTGCTCTTGTTTTGGCTAATAGGCATTCTTTGAAGAAGCTTATAAATAGCATCAGTTTTCTATTCTTATCCTTCCTGCCGGTGCCTCTTTGATGCTTTCCCGAAGATGAGTGAAGAGAAATAATCTTTTTTTTCTTTTTGCAGCTGAAAGACAGCAGTAAGAGATGAGACAGCAGGGGATAGAGAGGGAGGGACACATCAAAAGAACGGGGTGGATAGGAAACAAAAATGAGATGATAAACAAGAAAAAATATAGGATGACATGGTTGGGTGGAAACACGAGCCGTGAAAATGGCATCGAAAAATCAACAGGGTGTTGGAAGGAACGGGAAAGGAAATGAGGTGGCGTGGCTGTGGAAAAAAAAAGATTAAGAAGATTAAAACATGAAACAGACTTGAAATGAGACTGGCAGAGCGAGCGGATTTTGGAAAAGGAAGACGGGGCAGAGAAAAGAGCGAAGGGTAAACCGGAACACGCGGCGGTATATAAACAGAAAAGAATTCACAAAAGGTGGAAAAATTGGGATTTTAAAATGGAAAAAGAGACAAAAAATAAGTAGGAGTCGAAAAAGTAGGTCACACAAAGCAGGCTGATGTTCAGTGTCGTGGTCTCGTTGGCTGTCACCACACTGGGAGTGAAAACCACTGCAAACACACTTAAACATTTTAATGCAACAGTTGTTTTTATTACCACACATGAACTCCAGACAATATTGGTCATTAGACTTTCTCACAGCAGGACATGGTCCCCTTCAGACGTGCTCTCACTACTGGAAATACTCTGTGGTTTCAATGGTGGTTAATGAATAATGTGTGCTGGAGGCAAGACACATGACATGACTTGCACTCCTCTCACGTGAGCTCAATCGCCCGTGAGTTTGTGCAAAAGAGATAGCAGGTTAATGACCATTCACGGTCAGACATTTGCACTCCTACATACAGATCCAGTGGTGAATGTGTAGAGGAGTTAGAATTTTGACACAGAGACAAAATTTCCAATATTTAATCCGAGACATCATTTTGTGGTTCTTCCTATATAGTGGTGTGAAAAAGATACAGTGCTGTGACCGTTTTGATGATGCTCTGCAGTCCCAAAGCCTTTAAATGGCTGTGTAACTGTTTCCAGACTGATAGATGTGCATAACTTTGTTTCTCATCTGTTTTGAGTTTTTGAGTAGTAGATTGTGGCATAATGTGTTGCTATTTGAGATCTTTTAGCCTACTTCTCTTTTGAAGATGGTTTCTACTGGCTGTAGTTAATAGATGACCGTAGCTCAACAGGCAGAGCAGGTCATTCACTAATTTGAAGTGGTTGCTCCAGTCTGCATCCCTAAGTATCCTTGGGCAAGATACCGAATTCCAAGTTGTTCTCTGATGCATATGTTGGTGTATGAATGTGTGTTAAAGTTAGACAGAAAGCTCTTAGGTGTAGAAAACAAAGTGCTGGTGTGAATGTGTGAATGAAGCATGATGTTTAAAGCACTTTGAGTGCTCCAGTAGAGCAAAGAAAAAAACAACAACCCCTAAATGCTACATAATAACCTGTCCATGTAACTCTTATTTCAGTCATCAGGCCTGGGTGTGGCTCATGAAATTGAGCTCCGGTTTCCAAAAAATTTGATTAATCACGGTTAATTTGGGATTTAATGATAGGGAGTAATTACTTTGTAACACAGAGAGTTATCTTTCTTTTTCTTCATCTTTTTAAAAACGTATCTATGTATAGGAGATATGCAATACAAAAAGCATGCATAAGGAAAAGGACAGTGTTCTTATCTTCTGCTGCGATCACATCTGGTTTATTGAAGCTCTGTCTTAATAGATTCCCCCCTCACTTTTAAAAACATCTGGCAGATGTGGTTAAAGATGCTGACCATACTCTCAAACTGAGAGTTAGGATTTAGATTGATGGTTGCTCCTGTCTCCGTTTCTGTTGTCAATATTGTCCTTTTAAAGCAAGTTCACAGAAAGAACTTTCAAGCAGCTACATTCAATTTATTCGATTGCATGAAGATAATCATGTTATTATTAATGCTTCTTTCAGTGAGGCTGTGTACATAAACCCAACAACCGACATTTGTGCTTGTGTTTTCATGGTTTGTTGGTAACAGAATGAGCCCAGATGCACTTCCCTTTGCTTTCTGCCACATTTCTCTGAATATGCAAAGGCTGACAGAAGCAGACGACAGACTTCTGCATTTCCGAAACATCTTAAAAAGCATCGTTTCAACTGTTTCTGAATTTAGAAAAGGACTATAAATAGAAAAAAGAAAAACAGAGACATAGAGAACAAAACAGTCTGTGTGTTTTTTGTGACGGCATCAATGGCCTCATCGTGTGAATGTGCAAACATGGTGTATCAGCTCTTTTCCCTGGAGGAAATGCACACCCTTACGTATTGTACCATAAACAGAGGAGGATACGTATGATGGACTAATTTGTGCTTCAAACATGCAAATGAGCAAACAGTCAGTTTACAATAACTCACAGGTTTTCACACGCGGCTCCTCTTTTCTGTTCTCGTGGATTTCTCGATCGTTTGGCACAAATGTAAACATTCTGCGGTGCAGAGATAAGACAGCTGCTTCGGTGCTTCCTTTGTATTCATACCAGCAGTGTTGCATCTCCAGTCATGCCATTATCGTCACACCTCTTTTCTCCCGCAATCTGATGACAATCCATTACACAAGGAGCTGCTCTTGCTCCATATAGTGATCTTTTTTTTATTCTTATCACAAAGCGTAACAGCCGTGAGCTCGAGGTGTGCATCTAACATGTTTAAGATCACGTAGGGTAATTTGTGCATGCTTTTGAGCTCATGTACAATGTGTTCATGGGAATCTCTGGAGCACGGCACTGTAGGTGATCATAGGGTAATTATGTTTCCCTCCTGTCACACTGAGGCAAGGTCACAGTCATCATGAGCACTGCTCCAAATTGTACAAGTGTAAATATATTTAAAAATAATGATTTTGAGAGGAGGCACATTAACATTATATTGCAGGAAAACGGCATCTGTGTTCAGGCCCGTCCAATAACGTCGCTGCACCACCTCAGCTGAATTCTGCTTATACACTTTGTCTACAAGATGTGCTAATTCATGCAGTTTTGTAATGAAAAACTTAAACACCCTTGTCACTGCAGTGTGAGCTCAGTTTAATTATTTAGTTCACAGTAGTTTAATGCTTCTTTTGCAATCATAGTAACCAGCATGAACCAGGGGAAGCGCTCCTCATGTGTCTTTGAAAAGTGTTCTACAGAGGTTTGGCAGTCAGGGAAAAACATAATATTGTAATCATCACATCAAAACTATATAGATTTTTGCAAGTCCCTCATTTTTTAGTTTTCCATGTATACTTGTGACCCTGTGTGGATTACAAAACAATCCAAAATAGATCAAAACCTGTGAGCCCAAAATTACTGTGACATCCATGATGAGCATCTGTAAACGTCTGACTATGAGTGCAGAATGAGCTTAAAAGAAAAGCTGGTCTGTAGCTCCAGGCAAGAGTCCATCACTGTTGTGGGTCACTGGTTGAAGAGGTGAAATCAGCACCCTCTCTAATGCAGCGTTTGAGATCAATACTGAAGCTGTGTGAGTTTCATTCTGACACACGGCATGCTGCCTTTTCTCTTTACACTGCATCTTTCTGTGCCGCCTTTCAGTAAAAAAAAGCAAAACAAAGACAGCATAGGTCTCCTAATCAGAGATTTATGGGTAAATGGTGTGATGATAGGAGGCTAGAGAGATAATGATGCTGAGGTCAGACCAAAGATTTCTCTACTTATAAAGTGGATGTTGCATAACCCAGCTCCAGACAGGAAGTGTTTGATCCTCTGCTGCTTTCTTCCAATTATAGAAACTGCATTTCCCCAGTGGATAACTTATGCATTTTCACGCTGTCTATGGAGCTTACTTCAAAAATCTGTTTTAGACTCTGCCGACTATCTCCGTCTATCTTCTGGCGGTCTACAATCAAATTGGTCAAAGTAGCCATGAAGAATAAAAAATTGAATAGATCTCTGCAAATCAAATTAGTCATTTGGTGGAAAGGTAATGATGTATGGAGTACCATGAAATAGTCTTTGAGTGTTAACATTGTGTATTCAATTAAAAAAAGCAACAAATCAATGCTGAACATGCCAAAAATTCAGTTCAGTCACACAGTGGGGAAGGGACGAAAAAGGCAAAGTGTCGTGTTGCAAAATAACGAGGAGAGTTTAAACTCTGTTTTTATCTCCTAGTTGCGTGTGTTCCTTTCCCCACATCCCATGTCCCACACATTGATTTGTCTCTGCAGTATCCTCATCAAGCCTCTGGATTGATCCATTCATTAGCTGGGGGGGGGGGGGGGGGGGGGGGTTGGGTGGTAAACACAAACTGGCTTTAGAAATATTGGCACTGTGAATAATAGGACACATGCACAAAAGCCTACTCGCACACATCCTAATTGGCAAATTAGGAGGAATTGGTCCACTTGTGACTTAAATTTCAATTTCCCTGAAGAGCAGCAGCAATGACAACAAAGAGAGAAAAGCCACAAATTAATGTATCATTTGTTTGAATGGCAGTTACTTGGCTTTTAAACTGGTTGGCGTGGAGGTAAAGAGGGCAAACCATTATTTTTCAATCCCCCACCACCCACCCAGAGGATGCAGATAGGAGTGAGAGTAGATTTCTTCACGGGGGCATCACAGGAATTTAACACTGATCTTCACACAGTGTTTCAACTCAGCCAATTAGGTATGCCGTGTCATGAAGCAATTGCGTCTCAGTTGATAAGGAGGAGTCATAATTGAGCTGGCATGCATGTTAATTAAACAACAAGCGCTGTTTAACTAGGCCAATGTACCCAGGGTCCTAGTGCAGAACTGGTAGTGGTCACAAAGTCATGATCAGAACAAATAAGATATCTGTGATGAACTTCAGCTACACTACATACTGTACAGTCAGAGTATCATCAGGGGTGGGGGAGTACCTTAATCACTATTGTCAGTACATACTGGTAATGTGACTTGCCACACATGCTTACCTCAAAAACTGACATGATGACGCTCCTTAAAGGAAGTTGGTCTCAGGTTTTTTTTTCTGGCACGTTGTACTTGAAACCCCCCACAAAGTTCACAAAATGTTCAAAAAGTTGTTTAAACGCTGCTTAAAGAGTCAGTCCCTAGACTGCTAGAGATCCTCATCACATGCTGCTATGACAATGCAAAGAACCTTATCCAGCGTAATTACACAGAGAGGAAGTGAGGTATAGACTTCTAAAAGTCAAGTCAATAAAAAGCTGGACTAAACTTGCATTACTGAAGCCCTGATTAAGGGGTAGAGCAGGCTATTTCTCCTGAGGAGAATCAGAATCTCGTCCGCCCCCATGTCTGAAATCCAATTTGTTCTGTGCATCTGTGAAAATGGCATCTCCCCGTCCTTACCTTTCATAGTAATTTTAACAATTTAGGGACAGATGGCGATAAAATCTAAACGTGTAAGTCAGGCTGCAGCTGTGGCCACACAGAGGCTTAAAAGTGAGACAATTACTGGAGTGAAAGACCTCCAATGACTGTTTCTGGTGATTTCTCAAGGACAGAGTCCACCAAGGCTGTTGGTGAGTCGCGTTTACACAGGAAGCAACTATCAGCACATCCCTTAACACATCCCAGCCTGATTCTTCTCGGCTTCACTACAGCACCAGACACTTTAACACCCACTCGCACAATGTACACTTTCAGATTTTCAGTTTAAAAATTTCACGATTGTTTATTTTATTTTAATTCACTTAATGTACATAATTCAGTTACTTACTGCATATAATGTGGTCTGTTGGTGAGTTACGTCCTAACAGGAAGCAACTCATCAGTAATAGTCAATGATGTTCAATCGATGACAGGCAAACTGACAGCTGGCAACACAAAGTGGGTGATCCTGAGTTAACATTTTCTCAACTTTGAGGTGAGGAAATGCAGGTGAATGATGCCATTAATTGGCATATGACAGGTTGACAGGTACATTAGAAGGTTCCCTAGGCAACCTGAACCTGGAATATTGCAGAATGATGCGTGATGACATCAGCAACGTGATGGCAAGAGACAACAATTAATATACGACAATAAAAATGCAGATGATTGCGATATGACAGGGTGGTAAACACATCAGAAGGTTACCTAGAAAATTTGCATCACTTTGCCACTGATGGCTGATCAGACGTTCCAGGCTCTGGTTGTCATCCTGCCCTCTCATTGGTAGTTTCTTCAAGTACTTTGAGGATGAGTAAAGTTTGAGTCTGGACCCACGCATTTTATGCCGCCATTGCTTATTTCGCCTCTTGTCACAAAAAGGCGAGGATGGATGAGTGTCATTAACTTTCTTTAGTTGTTGGTCTCCACATTGCTGCTACTTGTTCCTTGTGTAGACACTTAAAAATGTTCATGCTGACTAGGCAAAATCATTCAAACATTCGAAAACTACAGTACTCAAATACTCAAATTAAAATAGAAGATTTGGGGGAAAACCCTGAAAACTACGTGTTTCCACACAACTTTTCAATTGGGCATTAATCCATGTGTTCCAAGTTCATTTCCCAAAATGTAATTAGCTTTGTAAATGAATAATAGACAGACACAATAAAACATCTGTGTCTTAATGGTTTTTTTTGTTTTGTTTTGTTTATTTGGCCAGAATTTGGACTGGACTGGCTGTAAGGAGGTTAACCATGGTAGTGGATGGACACACACACTCGAGCACACATGTCAACGTGCACTTTGCTTGTGCTAAACTGACTTCGCTCCACACTGAGGTTCTATTTGCAGAGTGTGTATGCATCTCTGTCTTTGAGCGGGGCTGAGAGAAGAGCACTTTGCCATCATTAGGTGAGATCATGTAGAGACAGGATGACTGGGTTAATCTTTAATGCCCAGCCTTTGGATATATAAAATATGTATTCAGGCCTTGTTGGACATGACATAGACTCTTTACATCTCTCTTCCTCTCTGCTTCACCAGTCAGTCTCTCTTTTTTATTCACTCGTTCTTTTAGCTCTATGTTAGCTGCTCTCAGCCTCTCAGTATGTTTGGCCCTGTTTCACTCTGTCTGGTTTGTTTCTCTTTATTCTCGCTTGGCGTCAGTCCAACACTCTTTGCTCCACGAGCGTCTGCCCGAGAACTAGACGGAGAAAAGGTGTCGTTTGATGATCTGGCTGGAATCAGCTCACAGCGTGGCTGTTTTTATTCCGTTTCGTCTATTTTTCTCCTCCCTCCATGGATCTCTCTCTGTTTTCTCTTCAGATTTAACATCTTAGTAACACTGTTGTCAGGGATCAGCCAAAAAAATCCTAAAGAGATGTAGACAGATACACATCAAAATGCATGGATGCTGATGGAGAAGTGCAGCTTAAAGAGACAGAGAGTGATTTTTTTCTAGGTTATTTACATACAACCCACAGGTGAACATGGACACACTGAGAATCGCAGCTTGGACACATTTGACTAATGTTACTGGTGATATACTGGTAAACCTGGACCAGCCAGTAGGGACATGCAGCAAACAGGATTACTGACAGCCAATTGATGTTGTGGTGATATAACACAGGCCACAGGGGAAATCCACCTAAGACTGCTGTTGAAGATTTTTAATACAGTTTTGGCATCTTGTATTCAACCAAACACCCCTGCAAAATCCTCCACGTCACATATTATATAAAAAATGGTTTAATTAAACTGGACAGGTTTCACCAAGGAAAAGGTGAACATATTTAATGATGGTGTGAAAATAGTTGCATAGTGGTGTCAGCAGCTCCGCTTATCTTTACGAGGATTTACAGTGAGTTACGGCTCATCATTGAACTGTCACAACTTTATTGTCTGAGTGCTGTTGTAGTGTTGTTACATGCTTGCAACAGGCCTCTTTATTGACTCAAAAATCTATAAAACAAAAATCTGCTGTATGCTCAGCACTAATCCACTTAGAATCAGACACAGTTAGCAACTAGCTGGCAAACAAATTTGAGCATTTTGTATCTCAGGACCTGGATTTATTCAAAGGATGTCAGATGTCCAGAACCACAATCCAATTTCCTTGCTGGTTGTGTCACAGATTGATCAAAATTTAATCTTAAGAGGTGGTGATGTGACTGTGATGACCGCAGCCCTGTCAGATGGATTCAAAAACCCTGATCATTTTACAGCTATAGCTAATAGCTATAGCAATTACTTCATTCATTATTGTGTTTAAGTCTTTCTTTTTTAATCTTACCTTTAGCAGTTTAACCATACTTTACAATTTCGCCTGGTTCATTAGCAGTTTCTCTGCTAATCACATGTTTAGTAAAATAATTTAAAGGTTTTATTTATCATTTCAGGTAACAAAGCTGTTTATCCACTATATTTAGTTTGTAATTTCAACTCATAAATAACACTATTAGCTAAGAAGCATGGACTTTAAGAAGTTAAAATACATCCTGTGCTTTTAGCAAACTGTTTTAGGCATAGCATTAGCTAATAATTATGTTTGTAGTTGTGTACCTGGTTTTAGAGTCATTTGTGTATTTTAATCATGTATGCATTAACTGTTACCATTGAGGTAACAGTTAACTCCTCTGCCTGAAGCTGTTTAGGACCACTGAACAGGTTGAATATTAATAGGTTGAGCTCATCTTTACATGTATTCTCTGGCTAATGCAAAAGTACACTGACCAAAATAAGGCTACTTCAGAGGCAGCTCATGTTTCAAACCACCTGCAGATACCTGTGCAGGTATCAGACATTAACACAGTCGTCTTAATGTTAAGACACAGACGATTTATATTTTTGAACCTCTTTTTCTTAAATAGCAGTAATTTGGTACTCCCAGCACTGATAAACAATCTAGCTGATTCTCCTTTACTGTTGGTTGCACTGACCTGGAAATTCTGGCTGTTACAACAGTGTATCTTTGTGAATTGACTAAGGCTGTGTTTAATGTTTGCTTTGCTTTATTTGGTGCGTAACAAATACAGCCACGGTGTCCTGGACACATATAACTGTTGGTTTTTGAGTGGCTGCTGTGACATTTACAGCAAACATCTTATTTTCAGAGGCTGTTCTGTCAACACCTTGAGTCTAGTAGTACATATAACAGTGTGTTTGCTGAGTTGTTTACTGAGACATGCAGCATGACTCACTAAGAAATGTATTTAAAAGGTTGTCTTGGCAAAAACATTACAGTATTTACAGAATTCAACATATGAACAGGAATTAATATTTGTGTAAAACTGAGGATAAGTGAATGCAACGCCAGCAAATGAACTGATTTCACAGTTTGTGGCATGCTGCAGTGATGATAATGATGCTTTGATGTACTTAAAATAAAGGCTGTAGATGCTGTGTAACTTCTAGGCATATAGTATTAGTACAAAATATTTGCATGGGCTTTGTGCCTGGAAAGAAATTAATTTTTAATTGAGAAATGGTTTTGGGTTTTTTTGGGGTTTTTTTTTGTCTACCTACAAGCAGAAAACACATATAATATAAAAAAAAAAAGACACACAATTGCCTTTAAGATTTACATTAGATCAGGAAGATTAAAGGCACAACCTTAGATTTCAGTAAAAAAAAGAAAAGATATTTATTTGTAACATTAGTGCACAAAGCAATTAGAAACTCCAAGCAGCTACATTACTGCACCGAAACTGATGAAATAGTTGAGAGCTGATGGAGCAACCAGATGGAAAATGGTCCATGCTACTTTTCTTTGCAGACTTTGCACTGTAGCTCCAACAATGTGGGAAAAAGAATAATGAGGAAAATCAGAGCAGGAAAAATTTCCTAAATAGTGCAAAAAAAAGAAAGCTCTGCTTTCTTAAAGATTAAAATCCGGTCAAATATATGGGACATCTGAGGCTTAGGGCCGTTAGTCTGACAAACAATCAGCCGTGCAAATGTGCTGAAAATGTGCTTCTGTTAAAGCCATTTAACAAAGTCAGCTGATGTCAGCCACTACACTGCATTTCACTTGCAAATCTCTGAAAATAGAAATAAAGAGCAAAGCTAACGACCTTACCTTGGCTGCTGATGAGGTGCTGTTCATACTGACCACTGCTGATGAAGCAGCCACTGGACAGAAAAGAGCACCATAAGGATATAGGATGCTCTTATAACCTTTGAAACAGATCATTCTCAATCCAGATGAACTTTATTTTTATCATCCTTTATTTATCCAGATAAAAGCCTCATCGAGATTAAAAACTATTTTTCAAGCGAGACCTGGTCAAGCCAGAGGGAGCGGGACTTTGTTAGTGCAGCTGAATAAATTTTAGAAGTAACTGACACACAGTCGTGCTTTTTAACGTGTGAGTGTGCTGCTTACTCAGTGCACAAAATGTAGCCGTCCTTAGCACATCCATCTGTGCAATCACGTGAAATATGTTAATGCATTTTTGCTTTTGTGCAATTTTTTTGCTATATTCAATAAGACTGTATAATATGTCCCTTAACTAAGAGTCTAATTCATTTAGAATTAAATGGAATTTCAACGTTTTTCACCTAAAATTCCAGCATAATTAAATTCACCTGGTAATAAAAATAATTCTAGGTAGTGCATAACTAGGAATGTTAAAGGAAGTGAGACACAAATTAGACTGAAAGTTATATTAGGAAGTGCTATAAAAATCCAAATTCCCAACTAAAGTTTCCTGATTAGGCGATGTGCTGACAGGCAGTTTTATTGATGAGATTTGGTCAGCTGTGGGTCTGACTGTATGTGATGACGCTGATGCTTCCCGGGTGATGAGTAAATTCCAGTCTCAAGGGCAAAGACATGATATCTGAGTGAATCAATCAGTTCTGCTAAACCAAGCACAGAATCCACCTCCTTCAGCAGGTTATAGAGCAGTTATAGGACACACACACACACACACACACACACACACACACACACACACACACACACACACACACACACACACACACACACACACACACACACACACACACACACACTCAGAGCTGGGATCTTTGATGCACATAATATTAGCTTCAGTCAAGAGGTTAAAGGTAAAAATTAAATGTGTACTTGTTTTGATATGTATTTCCTTAAATGAGCTAAAAAGCATAATTTTTTTTAAAACTGCTCATCCAACTGTCCCAGCTGACATTTGGTGTCAGGTGTGGTGTAATCTAGACGGTTTGGGCAAGTACAATATAATAACAACAAAAACACTGTCTATAAAATAGGCAGACAAAAAGCAAATCTTTAGACTTTAGATATATCCAAAGTTATAGAGAATGCTAAGGCGTAGGCAGGTCAGTACACTCAGCAGGAAAATCATACTGAGCATCTGAATGAGTAGATACTGACTAAGCAGCTGGCATTAAATGCAGGGTGCTTATTGATTACACAGTGTTAGGTCCTGCAAATAGACTGTATTTATTGGCACATTAGGAGGCCGTGTCCAGAACACCATCATAACAGATATGTCAGCAGCAAGGGACCAAAAGGGTGCTGACATATTTCTTTCCATTAACATGTTTCACCGTGATGAAATTATGAGAGCATCAGAGGAGTATTACCCATGAGGGTTCATTGTGGGCACAATGCAGTCATGCAGCATCTATCAGACTGAGCTCAGAGGTTTATGGTTTTTATCAGCATAACTCAAAAGACGGGTCACGTGTCCTAAACCGATGCGCTTTATTTCTTTGCAGAGAGACACCAGAGGCCAGTTCCTGTTGGACCATGTGTGCAATCACTACAACCTGCTTGAGAAAGACTACTTTGGTATTCGATATGTAGATCCCGAGAAACAAAGGGTAACTATGATACACACACACACACCTGTCCGTGCACACTGCACACACCATAACCATGGTATCTGTTATCATTTTCATTACCAATTGAGACTAGTTTGTACAAAGGATCAGGAAAAGCCTGTCATTTATTCCCAGAGCCCAGATCTTTTGTTTGTCCAAGTGAAGCCAAACTGAGGTGGGGACATTAACTAGATGTGGATTTATCAAACCAAACATGCATTTTCCTTGTAAAACCTAAAATAAAAGTTGGAAACACTAATGGTAAAGCATAAAGGTGTTACCAGAGTTTTCTTCTTTACCAGAGGAGTGATCACAGGACCTACACAGCCGGTCAGAGCAACGCTTATATTTAGAGAAATGTATGTTTATGAAAAGTGCTTTCAAACCGCATTTTTCACTTTTTACTGAAGACTTCAGTCTATAAGTATGTGGTTAGTTTTCCAACAGCCACATCTTAGTAAAGTGGGGATTTATGATTCTGCTGAAAATCTGCTTCATAACCACAAAGCCCTCTGAAACACTATGCCTACCCTACCCCTACTGTTCAGCACCACTGATTGCTCATGTGCATTTCTGGTTACTTTTTTGTAATAGTTTTTGAATCTATCAGTGAGAGAATAACATTTATCATCTCAGTATTAAGGATAACAATATATATCAATATAACGACTCACAAATGTCAGCAGATACCTGGACGGAGAGTGCTATCGTAACTGACGTAGGAGAATGTGAAAGGAAGTGGAAAAACCAGACCCTGGGGGCACAAGCACAAGCATAAATGCCGGCAACGACGTCTGCCACGTCGTAAGGTTTAAAAATATACCAGCAGAAGTCTAAATCAGGCCTAAGGTGCAGCATCTTTTTCTCTGCAATCTTTGAGGAGTCTCCTTCCTCTAAATCTGGCTGCTCTTTTACCCCGGCTAACAAATTCTTCTCCTCAATTTAGAAATTCCACTTATACACAGCACTCAGCTCATTACGGCAGAATCACACCTACTAACAGGAAACAGTGGCAGTGAGTCAGCACAGGCAAAGTATGAATGTTGAATATCAGTCTGGAAGCAGCTGATACATTACATTACAAGTTCAAGTGCCAAATAATAACAAGATCAGTCTCCATATTTCAAACAGCCCACACAAAGAACAGACCAGACGCTTGATCGTAGCAGAAGCTCAGCTAGACTGTTTTTTTTTCTTAATGCAAAGCAAGGAAGGAAAAATAAGGGAAAATGTGTTTTAAGACAAACTGAACATGCAGTGTCATGCAGTCCAGAAACTGTAACATAATACTTTGAATTGTATGCTTTTGACAGTAAGATGGATCAAAAAGGTCAAATTTGGTTCTATTCAGGAATATAAGATCATCATGTCTCCCTAAATCTCTAAATCAGTCTCTTAAAGTAATAATGTAGTAATAATCTTTTTTATGACAGTTTAAAATACCAGAGATCTACCAATGATACAAATGAGATTTTCTAAGATAATTTTTGAATTAGCTCTCAATCCAGTCCTGTAGTTTCTTTAGTATAAATTTGATTATTTTAGGGTAACATTTTTGGTCTTTCTCTCTTTTTCAGCACTGGCTGGAGCCCAATAAACCCGTAGTGAGGCAGATGAAGTGTGAGTGCCCTTTCTGTTTCCATTTCTGTGTCAGCATGTGTGTATACAGATGCAAAGCATCATGCATGTGTCTGTGTATTTGCGAGTGTGAGTGTGTTTTCTTATGCCGTGCATTTGTCTCAGAGGGTCACTCTGGTGTGAGGGGTCAAGCATGGCAAACAAGCCGACACCACCACAGGGACTCTAACAAGGCCATAACATCGTACGCGCAACATTGTTAAAGTGACGGGATAGGAGTACAAAAAAATCAGTTTGTTATTAATTAAAAACAGATACATTTTATTTGTTTATGTAATAATAATTAAAAAAAACCATTTAGATAATCTAGGTTTAAGAGTTTTATCACCCACCCACCTGTGACAGAGTCAGGCAATGTTGGACATGAGTTTTTCCTCTGAAGTCCCGCAGGGAGACCAATGGAGACACAATGAAGACAGACAAAGTGACAAGAGAACTGTTTCTCAGAAACACAAAAAACTGCCAGAGGGACAAGTGGCCTAAAAAGGAAAAAAGTCACACGTTGCAAAGACGTTGCAGCGGAAGACAAGCTTATGAGAGTACAAAAACAAGTAAACAGCCTGCCTGCCTTATGTGCAGGCCTCATTCAAAGCTTCATAACAATCACCACAAACCGGAAAGATATTTTTACTTTCCATCTCCAGAAAAGGATGCAGATTTTATCTGATTACTTTATTTGTCTGTTTTGTTGTCCCATTTTTGACTATTCTGTTTGTTTAACAAGTCCTTAGGATAATGCGATGTAAGACAAAATTCATTTTCTGGATGTATCCATGTAAGGTTTACCGAAATGAAATATGCAGTGACATAGGTACACGTATACAACACCTCATTAATACAAATATCTAATGAACCAATCACATAGCAGCATTTAGGCATGTAGGCATGCTCAAGACAAGTTGCTGAAGTTAAAATCGAGCTCTAGCCTATTACACATAGAGACACTGAACCATCAACACTCACATTCACACCGATGGGCAATTTAGAATCACCAATTAACCAAACCCCACTAGCAGCAGTTCTCCGGGCAAAAATTCTTTGTTAATGTCAGATGCGACTAATTTGAGGTGATAGGAAGGGAACTCAAATAACCGCTAGTGAAACAATCTAAGCAGAAGAGCATCTCTGAGCACACAACATGTTTATCTTAGAAGCACATGGGCTACAGCAGCAGAAGATGCCTTTCCTTGACCCTTCCTATCTTCTGGAAACAGGACACTGAAGCTAAACTAAACTAAAACGACAAACTCAAAGAGAACTGGGGTTGTACCTGGTGTGGTCTGCTGCTGCTCTAGCACTGAATACTACTTCTGTCAGCTAAGATTAGGAAACTGGGGCTACAATTTGAACAAGCTCACCAAAATTGGGCAGTAGAAGATTGAAAAAATGTTGCCTGATCTGAAGGGTTTTAATTTCTGCTGCAACAACACTGACATGGTAGGGTAGAATCTGGAATAATAATATCTTTCATCATTGTGAGTTTTAAATCCAGTAGTGCAATATGGATGAAAGTTAATAAAATTGCATGAAAAATTAAGCATGTTTTGAAAACAGAAGGGTCCATCACAGTACCCAATAAAGTGCATGGGTGTGTTTCACCCTCAAAGAGAAAACAGATTCACTTAAGGAAACGAGAAGCGATGGAGACACAAACACACCAGATTTTTTTTATTTATTTATTTTTACCAGGAAACTGCAGCTCTAGTTGTGTCTGGGCTTCAGTTTAGCTCAATGTTTGTTCCATTTGATTAGGTTTCATGGCTAACCTTTCTATTTGGCTTTAGGGAAAGGTCAAGTTTTCACATTTTCAAGGTCACCAGAGTGGCATTTAATGTGTCCCTGGAGGCTACTTTTACGTTGTAATAAGAGTTACACAAACAGCCCGAGGGGTTGTTTTCAAGCTGAGCACAGCCTCCTTTCCCCTCTTGATGTTTGCCTCTGATAGATTTGGCCAATGTTTTTTCAGTATAACTATAATAACCTTGAGAATGTGACACATATAATCATACAATCTAAGTACCCTAAAAGAGGACACAATACAAAGGTGAATAAGAGAGTGGTACTTGTTTTCACCTTTGTTTTCCTTCGTTTCCACTTACTCTTTCACATCTTTACATTTCTATCTTGTGTTGAAAGATTGCAGCGGCTTTCCTCCGACCCTCCTTTTCTTTCTGTGTCTCAGTCTGAAGTTCACTAACCCTTTTAATGACTGTCCTGTTCTTTCTGTCCTGTTATAAATTAATAAAAGAGCTATTAGCGAAGTATTCTGCTCCATCGGAACATGTGTGAGATGACAGAAGGGGGAGGCTGAGGATATCAGTGAAAACTGGAAGGGAGAGAGAGGGAACAAGGGGGGAAAAGTACTAAAAAGAGACAGTGATAGATAACGTAACTAAAGAAAGAAGAAAAATAGAGCGAAAAGAGGAGATTGGAGAGACGGTTTGAGATGAGAGAAGCTGACAGAGTGAAAGAAAGAAAACGAGATTAGAGGGGAGTTGTTGAATAGATCTGAGTTGCACTGACACATCAGTTCCCTGTGGCAGGATTTACTCCCAAATTAGGTTTCAATGTGTGCGTGCACTTGTGTTTTATTTCGTCTTTGTGCATCCCAGCTTACGTACGTTGGCAAACATCACATTTGCACGGCCATGTCTTTCGCGCACAATTCACTTTCTCTACAATGTTTTCCAAAAAAACCTCTTCGTCCCTTAAGCTTGAGAAATAATTATAAGCAGCTCAAGTTCTTTGGGAGCGGGTGGGAGGATTGGCTCTTTCAAATTGCTCAGCATGTATTATGTAGATGTGTGCTGTTTTTCATAGCCGGATAATACCGCAGAGGATCCTGCCATTAAAGGGAGAGTGGTGAGGGCACTCTGGATGATTTCTATCCCATGTGAAATGATACTTTCTTCCTCCTTGATGTTGACTTCAGAATGCCTATCAGATACTTTTGCATCTTTGTTTTAAGCGTCTCTTTGCCTCATCCTCTTTGAAATCTCTCCATGTGCACTCAAAATAACTCACATGTGCACGTGTGTAAACTTCGCCTGTGAGAACAGCAAAGACAAAACAACTCCTTCATTTTTCTAAGATTTGTAGCGTATGAAGCACAGGTGATTCAGCTGTTATGTTGGATTTATTTCTCGTGGTTTAAATGTCTTTCTGTAAACCATCCCTGCTGTTTTATAGCTGTTAATTATATAATAACATATATATATTTTTTTCATCTGCTGACTTTTTAGTCTATAATCACCCAAAGAAGGTCAAAGTTTCCATTTCTTTTTTTTCATTCCCTTTTCCCAAGTTTCATTAATAGCCTTCAACACTTTGTCACTAGCAAAGGCCTGAACCCGGAGGCACATTTATGGATATGAACTTAAAAAACCCCAAACTTTCAAATATTAGCTTTCAACATTCATGTGTCAGAGAAGGCAAATTCGAGGCTACAGACCCTCTATAATGGATATGGACCCCGTGGCGTCTGTAACCATAATATTAGATTTTCTGACATAGTTCACAGGCTACAATTTTTTCCACTCTCAAAATTGGCAAAGAGTACCCTCAAAGCAAGCAAATGTAGAAAACCACAAAATTGGATTGATTGTGTCCATCAGAAAATTCTAATTGCAAAGCTGCCACACAGGAAGTGACATCAAATCTCCGCAATGCTTTGATCTACGCTTTGAACCAAACATGGAGTGAAAATTTTATATCGAGCAAACAAAATTCTGGCATTTGATCACTAGATCCTCAGACCAAAGCTATCAGTTAACTGTTTAACTGTAAGTAAGTGCCAAAGACACCAAATGGGAGTTGAGATGGGTAAAGGGTCCTTTAAGATGTTTTATTTCTTTAATAACCAAAATAAAATAAATTCAGACTTCAAAAAAAAATCTTATCTGTGCTATTTTCACTTCAGGAAGTGTAAATTATTTATAATGCATTATATACAATTACTGTATATAATTAAATCTGTTGCTGTGTATGATGGTTTCCTCTCAGTGTTTCGGTGTTTTGGTGTTTGTATATCTTGTAAATGTTCTAACTTCACAGGGTAAACATTGAATATGTTTATAAGCAGATGAGCTGTGTGAGACTTCAGAAGGGAGTTGAAGCTATCGCTGTCATTTGATCCAAACCCTTCAGCCTGTTATTGAGTATATGTGTGTGTGTCTGTGACCGCTTATGTAACCTTGTGTATGTATGTTACGGTGCATATTTAAATACTATTCAAAGCACAAATCCTCTCCTAGAGATATGAAATGCTTTAGGACTCAGATCAAAGGAGAAGAAACAGACCCCAGTTCAAGTGAAGCACATGCCCATGTGTGTGTGTGTGTGAGAGAGTAATTACTGTAATTATGAGGTGACTAATCAGTATTGGAGACATGCTGTGGTTTCTGTTTTTGTCCCCAGCTTCTTCTTCTACATAATCTTCATGGCTCCTCTGTCCTCTCTTCCCCTCATTTATCTTTCCTCTTCTTTCCTCTTCTTATCTGTTTCTTAAAATCTTCTACTTTCCTTCTGATTCCCTTTATCATATCTGTCAAGCTTATCTCCTCTTTTTTCCTCCACGTTCTAACAGCCTTTTAACTTTCCTTACAGTTTCTGGTCTCTCTTAGTTTTTCCATCTCAACATCGTGTCTTTCTTGTCTCCAGCAGCTCAGCAGCCGTACACGATGTGCTTCCGGGTCAAGTTTTACCCGCATGAGCCAATGAAAATCAAGGAAGAACTCACCAGGTAAACAAGCACTGGCAATGGCGTATGAGTGACAGAGAAAGAAGGCAGGCTGAGAGAAAATGTAAAGTATTTCGGAGGATTTTCATGGACAAATATCTCTAGAGAGAGGAATTGAAAGAATTGAAAATATCCAGTGAGTTGAAGTCAATATGAAACAAAGCCTCTGAAAAATGTATTTGCCATGCAGAATTAAGGAAAGTCCAACTTGGTACTAGCAAGCTATACCTAATAAAAATATGTTAGTGACAGATGAAGACATTTGGCTAATTTTGTCTGACTGATTTGTCTAAAAACAGACTATTATATGACTTATAAAACTATTTCAGTATGCGTTATTAAATGTTCTCAAGTGATTGATTACTTAAAGTTGGGCATTGACTGAACACAGTGCAAACACACCGGTGTTATACACTGAGCCAGACGTGAAGGCTCTCAAAACTGTAGATGAGCCCATGAAGATACTATATAAGTAAACAAACTAAATAAAAGATTTGGAGAGAGTCTGCTCCACCACCAGCGCCACCTCTGCCAAAACAGAGCCAAACACACAAAGCTTCTCTCAGGCGCAGTGATAATTAGAGACACTCACCCAGCAGGGACTTGTGTTCTCTGCCCTACGTCTTACCAACTCTGCTTCTCTTTATCAGTCCTAATTTTCTCTTCAATTCCTCCATCCATTCACTTCCATCCTTTTTCCTCTCTGCCTTCGCTTGTTTTTTTTTGTCTTTCCGCCCCCAGTGTCTCCTCCCTTCCTGCTGTCGATCGTTCTTCTTCCTCACTGTCATCTCCCCCTCCACCCTCAGGTGTCTCTTCACACCTTTCAAGTCACGTTTCCGCGTCTTTCTGTCCTATATTTTTGTCTTGAGCTATTTTTGGAACCTATCCCTCTTTTCTTGCCTAATTTCAACTTAGCTGAATTCTGCTTCAGTTTTTCTCCAGATGTATTATTTATTAGCTCTTCCTCCCTCTGAAAGAGCTGCGTGTCCATTTCTGTTCATTCACGTGTCCTAAAGAAACAAACAACCTCTTCTTAGAGTCCTAAGGAAAGGCATCACACTGGCACACTACTTATAAGTTTGAAGTGGAAGATGAAGTTGAGATGAGTCGGAAAAGTTCAGAAGGAAATGCAGTCAGTAATAAAATCCTGTCGAGTTCTCAATATGGAGTTATGTCTGGGAGCAATTTTTTTCCCATCATCAAAATCCCCAAACTTTTAATGGTAAAATGTGCCTGCTCCAGTTTGCAAGATGTAATTTTAACTCTTGTATATGAAGCACTACTGAAGATAGATGAAAAAGTTAACCCACTGTTCTATAGATCTGTAATTATTGATTATGGTATTAGGTGTTTGGTACCTCACATTACAGATATTAATTGCTAACAGATGTAGTTTTTAGCACAGCAGAAAAGTGCATAGGGACTTCTTTTTTTTGTTTTTAATTAAATATGCAGTTCAGAGTTCACCAAATGCTGACTGTGTGTCTCTGTTCATTTTCATACACAAATATTTCACAGTGCTGGAATTAAAGGGCAAAGTCAGCACTTACTCGTTATCTAAGGATTTTACAGAGTCAGGCTGACTATATTACTTATCTAGCCAATATAACACACATGAGTAATTTTAACATTATTTGTGTAAAAGAATGCACTCACATGAAGAAGTTTGACACGTTTTGTCAATTATTTATACTATATTGACATTATTCATTCATACTTGCAAACTAAAGTATATAAAGGTGCTCTTTTTGTAGAATTTAAATTGATCTCGAACATTTATCTTCATGCAGAATAACGACATCATTTCTGTGTTTAAGTGTGCACCAAATCTTAATCTGGATTTTTCTATGCTTAAGTCATTTAAGAAACCTGAAAAGCAAATCTGTGTACGCAGACATTCTGACTCAATGTCCTAAAATAAGAGGAAGCACAAAGAAAGAAAAATTATCTAAATGTAGATCATGGTGTTTATTTATAGAGTCAGCAGCACTATAAATAAAACTATTTAGCTACAGCAGCAGGGTTTTCGCTCCATTCAATCTTTTATGCTTTGCCTCTCCTGTGTCTTTCCCTCAATGAAAAACAAGTTTGATGAGTCAGTTGACTCAGTGGTGACGTCCCAACTGGAAACTCATCTGTTCCCCACTTTTTTTTTGTCTTCACGCTAACACGAGACAAGTCTGCATGTCAGTAGCACTGAAGGTGTTTCCATAGTAGCTAAAGTACCACATTCTGCTGGTGAAGATGTATGTTGCCATAGTTATACTTTCCTTAACTACCATGGCAACAGTTTCAGATTGTTATTTTCTCATTGGGTGGTGAATTTTCATCCAAACTATTTGGAAATAGAAATTGTGAAAGCGGGGTATTGGTTCCCCTTCATAATGTGAGCAGTGGCTTTATATAGTATATTGTAATTAAACGTCTTTTATTTATTTGATTTATTTTAAATAAAAATCTGTATTTATGCTATAAGAATTTATTTCTGTAACTTTATGCATGCATGTGCATCCAGGTATCTCCTGTACCTTCAGTTGAAGAGAGACATCTATCATGGTCGTCTACTGTGTCCTTTTGCTGAAGCTGCATATCTGGGAGCCTGCATCATACAGGGTGAGGACTTACTCATAGTGGATGTATTAGAGATGTAGCCAATATTTCACAATTACATCCTTGGTGACATGTTGGAGTTTTAAATGAAAATCACACATATACATTTACACAATTTAATTTGTAAATTATAAGGGCTGCTATTACTGAAATGACTGAGCTGCTTGGGTTGTGGCTGTAATAAGAATAAGAATAAGGATAATATTTTCTAGCCTTTTCCAGAATGCACATTTGCAAAGTGCTTCATAATTTGAATAGAATGAACACATCAAATTAAGTTAAGAAACTGTAATTACAAATTTGAGTTACGGTGCCTGAGCTGTTGACTCTTGACAATGAAATCTGTAGTCTGTAGCCTCAAATCAAAAGTAATCAGCTGAAGTCCGAAAGCACAAGCTGTAAAATAACTACTAACAAATCACTGTTTGTGCCTGCAAATGCATTTATTTCCTTATTTAATCCATATTATTTAAATATTAAATAAATTAAATTAAATCAAAATTTGAATATAGTCCCAAATCACAACAACACTAAGATAATACCAAGAAAATAGAGAAAACCTCAACGATGATATGACCCAATATAAGCAAGGGCTTTGGCAACAGTGGGAAGGAAAAACTCCCTTTTAGCAGGAATAAACCTCAGTGAGAGTAGGCCATCTGACATTATCCGTGGGGGTGAGGTGGAGGAGATACTGTTTATTGATTGTAAATATCCAACTACCCACCAACACCACACTATCTAATGCTAGTTTGTCTATCTGATGTTTTTATCATCAGTGCTTTTTAATGTCATTTATAGAAAATCACTGACAAACACAATTTTAACATGTAAAATCAGATATATCAACTGTAGTCCACATGTTTGCAGGTTTATCATTTTCTTCATTAAGCTTGAATAAACAAGCTCATTGCAAAGAACAAACGTTTAGGAAATTTAAAAATGATGCCAACTAAAAGTAAAATACCTCTTTTAGGTTACTGAAATAACTTTATAAGTCAAAGTGATGTTTTAAGTTTGTTTAATTCAAGATTTCTATTCTGAAATACCCATGTGCTTTTTTTTTAATTTACATTTTGCTGATTTATAAATACTTGTCTTATTCAAGCATTTAAAAAGTTCAGCTAACTGTCATTACTATGTATAGTTACGCAGTCTGTTAATCTAGCGTTACAGAATTATAGTTTTAAATTTGAGCATCCTCTTGCACTGTGTTGGGTAAAATTCAACACTCAGTTAATTTAATGTGCTTAACTGTGTATTTGAACCAAACAATGATCTTACCTAATTATATCAAATGTAACTGAACTTTCATCCAACCTCTGTGTAACCACAGTCTAACCCCTGTTTGACTAAGTTTGTCCTCATTAACCGGCTGCATTTCACAGCATCACACTGTCATTATCCTACTTTTTTTTTTAAAAAGTAGATGTATGTGGACTACTGGGAAAAGGAATAGAAGAGATTTTTTTCTACAGTCAATTAAACGTAACCGTTTAATGCTGAATCACAGCGCAGAGCCACTTGCTTTAATATGGATTAAGAAAAGAATTAGCTGGGCTTTATCATATAAATGAACCCTTGTGGCTCATACACAAATCCTTGAACTGTGCTAACACCCTCTGATTGGCTCATATCCCCAGAGAAGAGAGTGTGACTGGTTCACTTATCTCAAAACAGAGCATGTCTGCAGTGTATCATTGGCTGCTCTGATTAACTACGACAGGTCTCTGTCCTACTTTGTCAGGGTGTTGATTATAGAGCTGGGGAATAGTTTGAGGATTATTGTTTAATTAAACTCCAGGCAAGTTTTTGATTAAACCTTTATAAAGATACTTAATTAAGATATCATTAAAAAAATAAATTAGTGGATTCAATGAGCACAACAATGATCTGTTATTTGAGTCAATTGCTCATAAGTATCTTATTCTGTGGAAATAAAAAAAATTAATAAGGGAAAGATCTGTCTTTGGGCCTTTGTCTTAATTTGAGCAACCAGGAAATTTGCTGATGATACAAAGCTGTTTAATATTACAGCGGGCATTTTGTACTTGGTGCTATATGAGCTTTCTATTTTTCTGTGGGGGAAAACTGGAAGTTTTTTAACCCTAACTGTTAATATGGTCGTAGCCAGAGCAATCGTGGCTCAAGAGTTGGCAGTTCGTCTTGTAATCGGAAGGTTGCTGGTTCGGACAGTCTCAGTCATTGTGTTCTTGGGCAAGACACTTCACCCGTTGCCTACTGGTGGTCAAAGGGCCCGGTGCTGCCAGTGTCCTGCAGCCTCGCCTCTGTCAGTGCGCCCCAGGGCAGCTGTGGCTACAATGTAGCTTGCCATCACCAGTGTGTGAATGGGTGAATGACTGAATGTAGTGTAAAGCGCTTTGGGGTCCTTAGGGACTGAGTAAAGCGCTATACAAATACAGGCCATTTACCATAGCCGTTAGTCCAGCCACCCGCTGCACTCATGGTGTCACAGCTATTCTAACACTTTACACACAAATACAAAACAGGCATGTGACCATGCCTAATAATAGCTTGCAGTCTATAACTGTTCTGACCCAGCCATTTGCAATCCTACAATATAAATATAGAAGCAGTTGCATGTAAATGGAATAAGTACTATAAAATTAAAGTTACAAATTACAAGCTTGCTTAATATGCAACGTTCAAGTTGAGTAAAGCTTATTTGCAAAATAAAACATCTTTCTTTATTTAATTTTGCTTTACAATGCAGTTTTTATGTTAACCTGAGCAACATGACTACTAATTGTAGCTTCATACTATATATGCAGTCAAGGTGTGTTAAATTAGTTCTTTCAATAAGTTAACAAACAATGTATACCCATTTCCTGATGTATTTGACCTATTTTCAGATAATATTTTTACTGAAATCACCCTTTCTCTTTATAGCTGAGCTTGGGGACTATGACCCAGAGGAGCACCCATCAGACTACATCAGAGACTTCAAGCTGTTCCCTAAACAATCCCTCAAACTGGAGAGGAAGATAATGGAAATTCACAAGAATGAGCTCAGGTGAAAGACTAATATATATATTTTTTGTCTCGTGGTTTTGCTGTTTGTCTGGAGAAGGCTTTTTTGGTCTATTGTGGGCTTTTTGGGGGTATTGTTATCACCTCGCCAGGCAGACAGGCAGTGTGTACAGCCAAGTTTGTGAATGTGATAGCTCGATGATAAGGCAATGTAGGATTTTTGAATTAATTGAGCTTTGGCGCAGCTACTTTTTTGAAGATCTTGAGAACACAATAACAAGGTGATGAAGGAGTTGCACATTTATACCATAGGTGCATCTACTAGGAGGCTGAGGGATAGCACTAGCGGCCGCCAGTACTTTTTTTATTGTTGTACCGTTTGATGTTGGTGGCAGGTGCTATGCTCACTCCTGTGATCTGTGTTTTAAAACAGGCTGCTGAGACAACTGTCTACACAGCAGACAATAAAATGCTGCCTTTCTTTCTGGTTAGACACAGAATTGTGTGATACCCAGAGATTTAAGCTTCATTGCACTGGAGAAGGTATTCTCAGTCGAGATTTGTTTGAAAGTAAATAAAAACATCCATTAGCTTAGAGGAATGAGCATGAATTATTTATTTCATGCTCCGTTTAGACACCTTGCTTGTTACTACTACAGAATTAAAATTTTGATGAAAATCACTCATCCCTGATAAATTTGATCGTCTTGTGTTCTTTTGCATATGAACAAAAGCTAGGCATTCTGGGTACCACAACTGTATCTTTGAACCCTTATTCGCCTCTTTTCAACCATGTGATTACCTTTCCTGAAGGGAAAATGGTTCTGCAATAAAGAATAGTTTGAGTAAAGAGTCATTAAAAAAGCATGTACTCAGTAGATTGACTATGTACTCTACAGGTACAGAATACGTTTCTACATTACATGCAGTACTGTATACATAAATCCCCTCTCCTGGGTTGTTTGTGTGTTGCTGCAGCGATTAATAATGTCGTGACCGTCACACTTAACAGTGATTATAAAACATCAAAGACAAATCCTTCATTTCCCACAGCACAGAGGCAGATGATGCCAAGTGCCCTCTGTCTGGCCCGATGGGTACGACTGACAGGATTAACAGCATGTTGATCAGTACTGAGCTGTACAGAGACTTCAGGTGATTTTTGAATGGGAAGCACTCTGTCTGCAAGCTACATTTCCACAGGCATTCTGTAATGGTTTTTATGCTTTCCTTTATCTGCACAGACAGATCCAATATATGCGTGTGCAATTTTAAAGTTGATTTATATGTCTGGAGTCTTGAAGTGAACCAGTGTACCACACTCATTTTCCTAATTTGCAGCACTTAGACTAATGAGCAAGTAAAGCATTAATGCCCCCCCCCCCCCCCCCCCCCACAACCCTTTTGCCTGGTTTGTTATGACTGTTTCCTTTTATAATAATAAGAGATAAGTGTACTCACTTTAATTGGTTAAAAATTCTGTAATACTTTTATTTAAACTGATATTGTCTAAATACTGTAGACTTAGTACGACAAGCAACCTTGTCCTTGTAAAAGAAACTAGCCTAGCAGTGGAGGGTTAGTGCTGTTCTTTCTGGAGAAAAAATAGCAATCCTTAGAATAAAAAGTCAACGCAAATTTGTTCACAACCAAACTCCCTAGATATTGACCTTTAAATCTCAAAACTCTAATAAGATAATTGCATGTATTGATTTTCTATCTGGTTGTATCCGACATTTAAGTGAAATCCAATTGAAAGTAATCCAACATAGGAACACCTTAATAACATATTCTTCAGTCTGTCAGTGTATAAAGTTGGGTCTCTCCTTTCCTCTATTTTCTATCAGGGGCCAGTGTGCTGAACTAGCAGAGCTGAACATGCTCCAAAGGGCTCACAGTCTTGAAACATATGGAGTCGACCCTCACCCATGCAAGGTAACGTAACTGGAGAATATATACAGTACACAGTAGCTTTACACATAATGGGTTACGCACTGATTTCCACACAGATGGCTTCATGTGGGTGTTATACTTTCCATGCACACAAGCATGTGCGTATCCACTTGTGTTCGTGTGATTTCGTCATCATAGGGTGTTGCGTGTTCCATAGACTGTATATAAAAGATGGATGTAGCCACCGTGTCATATGTTGATTAGTGAGCTCCCGTTCTAAAGCTTTGAGGTGAGTATTTTTGCCATCTAAAAAGCTAGTGCTGGATATGACTGTGAAACCACACATTCATTGACTAATAATTTCAGATGTACAGCTCAACAGCCAGTGAGTATAGTTTTCCCATTTTAATAATGACCATAAGTTTTTAGAAAAGAAAGTAATATTTTATTAAGTACAAGCTTAAACTAAGGGTTGAGCTCATAAAGTCACGAGAAAAGGGTTTGCTGAGCTGACAGAGCAAGAGAGCCAAGGGCTGTTTTCCCAAAGACTTGTATACACCCAGAAGTGTTTTTGCACCAACATGAGGCGCCCCCTGCTGGCCATTAAAAACTATGCACGTTTTAAGGCAATTATGCATTGGATGAACTTTTCAGATGCAAAAGCTACATTCATCTCTTTTGCACACAGTCTATGGTTGGGCCTGTGCAATTTGTTGTGACCTTATAGACAGATGGTACATACTGTATTTTATGGACAATCACACCAGCTGTGCAGCTGGCAAAATTAACCAGCCCAGGACACAGATTAAGTAAGTGTCCAGATGAAAATATGGAGGTTTTGCAAGAAAATAATATTTTGCCGACAGCTGTCACCAATTAATAGCTCTCCACACTGGTAACCCACTGCTACTACTACTACACGAAAACACCGTTGCACACACGTGTTGCACCGACGCAAGCTAGCAATTCCGTAAACATCTCTATTGCTCAAAAAAGAAACAGCTCCATCCAGTGGCGTGTCGCATTATAGCACCTGTCTACCTGGCCTCACATACTTGCTCCAAGCAGATTAGGAAATAATTTAAGGCCAAGAGCTTATGTGTAATTTACGCTATCACATCCAAGCCAGCTAGTTAATGTTCCCTCCTTGAAAACTAAATAAACTAGGTCCATAAAGAAGCCACTGTTCTGAGGACACAGTGACTTCACTGACTGATCAGAGACCACCATGGTTAGTCAGTGTCATTGATTTGTCTTTCAGCTTTAAATTGCTAAAACTAAACTGTACTATCAGATATGTTACACTTGCTATTCTACTTCATTCTCCTGTTACTTGTTTCTTTGTTTCTTGTGCTATCCCAATAGATTGAACAGACTGCATCTGATAAAGAAAAACAATATTTTACAACTTGCTCATGGCTCGCTCTCATCCTTTCTGTTCATCTTCTGCCAAGCTGAAGTGTGAAATAGGGACATCCTCTTGTGAACAGACAAATCAAAGGATACAAAGCAGATTAACAAGATATTTAAATTCTGTCTAGTGGGAAGGATCCCCTTTATCTGTTCCACTCTTGTCTGGCAGGCTTTTTTTAAATTAGTTTGCTGGAAATAGCTGTTACTGCGAGTACTGTACTATCATGCACATGCAGATCTATGGAGATAAAGTAAGTAAGCACTAAGATGTGGGAAGCACACAGGGGAAAGGGAGGGATTTATATAAAGATGAATACAAATTTAGAGATTTACTGATGATTAATGATGTGGAAGTTATTATTTTGATTTTTCCTCACTACATCAGATTTAGTCCATCAGTCGGTATTTTAACTGCCTTGTTCTTGATTAATTAAAAAGTTTAATGACAAACATGGGATTTTGTGCATCAACCAATGAGGTCATAGATAGTCCACTTGCCTTACATGCTGTGATATGTGTTTTTTTCAGGACTTTACAGGCTCTACTGCCTTTCTTGGGTTCACAGCCACAGGTTTTGTGGTCTTCCAGGGAAACAAGAGGATTCACCTCCTCAAATGGTAAAAACATCAACCTGTAAAAAGCTTCTTTTGGCTGCTCCCTTAATCACAGGTTGTCAGCACAGCAGAAGGCTCCACATATTTGATTTGTTAGATTCTTACACCAGACGCCCTTCCCTTCACAGCATTTAACGGATTACCGTCTCCAGTCTCGAACTGGGAGTCTTTTGTATGCTGGGAAAAAAGCAAACCACTACAATGTGTAGCCACAATTGTCAATCATTAAACATAAATATTAAATGTCTAATCACTAACAAAGCTAACTGCAGAAAACTCTATATTTATGCTTTATCGCTGAAGTATTGCTAAACTTATAATTTTTATTAGAAGCAAATTAAAATAATCATCTCTAACTTTTCCTTGCAGGCAGAACCATTTGTTTATTTAAACATGACATCTATAAGATTATCTTGCTACAGAGTGTTAAAATACACTTTCCTATAGCCATGCTTTCCTTAAGCAGCAGTTGTAGTACCTCCATATTCATAGTTTTAAACAAAAGTTCATAAGAATAAGGAGAAAAATGTAGTTTATCTATCAAAAGTAATAAGAATTGATAGTGTTATTTTAAACTATGCACCATTGGTAATTAAACTGATAAAAACACACAATATTTTTTGAAATGAGCTATGTGTGTAAAATTTTTTTTAAAAAGAATATGAACGCAGCCCAACAAATGGCAGTGCAATGAACTTTGCACTTTAATTTGCAAAGTCATCGCGTTTAAAATAGTTGCAGCTTTATAGGAACTCTGCTATCTTTTGCCAATGAATGGCATCACGTTGGCAATTACCTGCAATCTGTTTGTGATACTACAGCGAATAACTGTGATAAATGGCGATAGATGGCGATTTAATGGCAAAATGACGTAGGCGCTTAGCAACCTTAGTTTTATATAGAAATATAAAAAGAATACAACCAGCTGACAACCAGCTGAGTCAAGTCCTCTGTTGCTAAGAGATGCGTTGTAAGCAAGTTCTGCTCATCAGTGCAGACTTACGCAGATTGATTGCAATGTGTTGCCAATCTGTTCGGCTGCAGTTATTTGCAAATCCTACCAAACTTTCTGAGAGTGAGTGTAATCACTTCAGACTGTGATGCTGTTTGTTGGTCTTAAGGAGGTTGCCTACCTAAAGGTACTATTCTAAGTTGCTCTACTTGTACCTGGTTAACAGTTATAGGCCAACCATAGTACAAATATACATTTGCTCCTTTAATCAAAGTTTCTTTTAACCCAATATTTCTTTTAACTGGCATTTTTTTCTCTATGACATCAGCAACTGGAACTTGTGTTGCTTGGGTGGCTTCTTGTGAAGACATCTTTACAATGACACAATCAATGACAGCAGAACTTTAAATGTACTTAAAGCTTTAAGTTTAGCATTTAGCCTATATTTAACTCTCATCTGCAGATATTTCAAAGTCTTAACTCTGTGTTTGTTTGCAGGGCTGACGTTAGCAAGCTGAAGTTTGAAGGAAAAACCTTTTACGTCATTGGCATTCAGAAAGAGGTGAGCGAGGTGTCTCTAAAAGGTTAAAAATGATGACTCAAGTGAGATGTGCAGTTTCCTCCATGTCCTGGTGATGAATTGTGCATTTTTGCACCAAAGTAATCAACATCCTGCTGACTTGTTAGATATAAACTTCTAACATGTGTTCATTACTTATTACAAAGGCAAATGTTGCACAGTCAGACTGCAGAATTTGAGATCAGTTGTGTGTTAGTGACTGTTTGCCAACCCTGAGCAAAACGGACGTCCTTCATTCTCTTTCCTCCTTCTTTCCTCCTTCTCCCTCCCCTTTCCCCCTATCCTCATCTGTGTAATGGTTTTGTCAGATAAATGTGCTAAGTGACTGTACTGTTTGTTATCCTGTCCACCATCACACACACTGTATATGTGTGTCGCTGTTTCAGATCTCCTTAACAGGCAGGATTCACTGTAACAGGATGGTGGGTGTGTTACAACCTCCTAATTCACATTATGTGCTGACTGTGGCCCAAATATTAGACTCCTTCACTGCACCGCATCCCTAACAAAGATAAACTACAATATACAGTGGGGCAAAAAAGTATTTAGTCAGCCACCGATTGTGCAAGTTCCCCCACTTAAAATGATGACAGAGGTCAGTAATTTGCACCAGAGGTACACTTCAACTGTGAGAGACAGAATGTGAAAAAAAAATCCATGAATCCACATGGTAGGATTTATAAAGAATTTATTCGTAAATCAGGGTGGAAAATAAGTATTTGGTCACCTCAAACAAGGAAAATCTCTGGCTCTCACAGACCTGTAACGTCTTCTGTAAGAAGCGTTTCTGTCCCCCACTCGTTACCTGTATGAATGGCACCTGTTTGAACTCATCATCTGTATAAAAGACACCTGTCCACAGCCTCAAACAGTCAGACTCCAAACTCCGCCATGGCCAAGACCAAAGAGCTTTCGAAGGACACCAGGAAAAGTATTGTAGACCTGCACCAGACTGGGAAGAGTGAATCTACAATAGGCAAGCAGCTTGGTGTGAAAAAATCAACTGTGGGAGCAATCATCAGAAAATGGAAGACATACAAGACCACTGATAATCTCCCTCGATCTGGGGCTCCACGCAAGATCTCATCCCGTGGGGTCAAAATGATCATGAGAACGGTGAGCAAAGATCCCAGAACCACACGGGGGGACCTGGTGAATGACCTGCAGAGAGCTGGGACCAAAGTAACAAAGGTCACCATCAGTAACACACTACAACGGCAGGGAATCAAATCCCGCAGTGCCAGACGTGTTCCGCTGCTGAAGCCAGTGCATGTCCAGGCCCGTCTGAAGTTTGCCAGAGAGCACATGGATGATACAGCAGAGGATTGGGAGAATGTCATGTGGTCAGATGAAACCAAAGTAGAACTTTTTGGTATAAACTCAACTCGTCGTGTTTGGAGGAAGAAGAATACTGAGTTGCATCCCAAGAACACCATACCTACTGTGAAGCATGGGGGTGGAAACATCATGCTATGGGGCTGTTTTTCTGCCAAGGGGACAGGACGACTGATCCGTGTTAAGGACAGAATGAATGGGGCCATGTATCGTGAGATTTTGAGCCAAAACCTCCTTCCATCAGTGAGAACTTTGAAGATGAAACGAGGCTGGGTCTTCCAACATGACAATGATCCAAAACACATCGCCCGGGCAACAAAGGAGCGGCTCCGTAAGAAGCATTTGAAAGTCCTGGAGTGGCCTAGCCAGTCTCCAGACCTCAACCCCATAGAAAATCTGTGGCGGGAGTTGAAAGTCCGTGTTGCTCGGCGACAGCCCCAAAACATCACTGCTCTGGAGAAGATCTGCATGGAGGAATGGGCCAAAATACCAGCTACTGTGTGTGCAAACCTGGTAAAGACCTATAGTAAACGTTTGACCTCTGTTATTGCCAACAAAGGTTATGTCACAAAGTATTGAGTTGTATTTTTGTTATTGACCAAATACTTATTTTCCACCCTGATTTACGAATAAATTCTTTACAAATCCTACCATGTGAATTCATGGATTTTTTTTTCACATTCTGTCTCTCACAGTTGAAGTGTACCTCTGGTGCAAATTACTGACCTCTGTCATCATTTTAGGTGGGGGAACTTGCACAATCGGTGGCTGACTAAATACTTTTTTGCCCCACTGTATGACATGGTGTCTCCAAACTGAAACAGAAAGCAAGTACTAACTTTCAAACAGTGGATGTCTTGCATTTGGGACACATGCTTCATCTGGTTGCTTGATGTTTATCAACCAACAGAGCTGTGGTAGATTCTGAGCAGCAGTTTCAGTGCCTCGTCTATCTGCATACTTTATTTTTTCAGGATTTACAACCGATGTGCTCTTTACCTTCAGTCTGCCTGAAGCAGCTCAAAAACACCTGCAAATCCTTGCAGCTAAAGCCATTTTGCTCTTAAATCTACCAATCAGCCAATCGATGAGTGTCAAAGCTGTTGTCTTCATTACAGAAGCTCAGTTCCGCTCTTTCATCGCTGCTTAACTTGTCAGTCTGTCTGCCTTGTCTGTCTGTTCGGCTCCTCGTGAAAGGCTGAAGATGCACTATTATCTCTGTGTTTCTGTCTCTTCTCTCTGTGTGTAAACATAGTCATCTCTGGTGAGTAAATACAAGTAAAAACAATCTTATCTTATCTTATCTTAAAAACAGTAGCGCAAATCGTTGTTGTATTTAAGTCCTCAATTTGACACCTTTACCCGCAGCCCTGCCCTCACCTCACTTTATGATTGGAGGAACCTTTTATCCATGTTTTATTTCTTTTTTCATGATATTGTCATTAAGTGTTGTTTGTCTGGTGTGTTATATAAAAGTTCTCTCTGCTCTCATTTCATATGATCGCAGTTCTTCTGTGGCTTCCGTCCCCGTCTTGTTCACCATGTAATCAAATTCACCCTCTGACTTCCAGTGAACTATAGATTAACATGCAATGTTTCGCTGCTTAATCTATAACTCTATCCATGCCTCATTCATCTCATTCAATTTTTTCATAACCGTTTCATCCTTTTGATTGTGTGGGTGTGTGTGTACTTTATTTATGTGAGGATTTGTGTATTGATGCTTGTTTCCTGAATTTTCCACCATGTGGCAGGTCACTCCTCACTCTTCCCTCTCCTCTGATTACCCAAACCTACCTGTCCCACTTTGAGCTGATTGCAGGTTATATAGATGAAACACTTTTATGAGATCAAAGTCACAAATTCTTGGTCAGCTTCTTTTTGGCTGACTCAACAGTTAACTCCTAACACACAAGCATGGCTTACCCTGTGCATGGACCTCAGTTTCATAATCAGCTGTGATATGTAAAGAACAAAAAAGACTTACTTCAGTTTCCAAGGTTAGCTCAACTACTGTACATCAAATCCCATTTGATTCAATTTGTTTGGATGAGCAGTTCTAGAAAAACCTTTTTTCCCCAAACAAGCGTGTTTTTGAACAACCCATCTGCCACTCGATCAGGTGTCACAACGCACCGGTGAACGCACAGCAACGACCGCATAGGTTCTGCTGATGTAGGACGCCGCCCTGCTGTGCGTTCATGCATGTCTGAAAAGCATGTTGCAGAGAAGTGGTTGCAGCTGTAAAAGGCTGTATTTGAACCACGATCGTGCTCTTTTAATAAACCTAATTGGTCCTTTACTGTAGGCACACAGAGTAAATAGCATCATCTTTATTGTAGTTAAATACATTTCTGACATCTGAGTTGATTTTTACGTTTTAGAATGTACAATTTCGGTCTCTTCCCCTCAGTGGATGATTTTTTTCAATTAACTCTTTTTTTTCCCCCAAAAAAATCCAAGTCAACGCTTTTGCACGTCAGCCAAAGTGGGACCAAAGGCAGATTAACACGCAGTCCTGGAGCCTTCACACACCTGTGAACACACACATGGCAACTGAAGCACATGTGTGTAAATCACACCTGCATACCTAATATAACTGATATGTGACAGTTTGGGGGCTGCGCAATATAGCTGATGAAGTGGGCACAGACTGGACCCTTTCACTGCTGTCAACTTAACAGTGAAGTGTTTTTTATTTTAACAGACACTTATAGCGGTATAATATCATATTCTGTTACAGTATCTCATTCTCATGTTATTGATTTCATTGCTTCGTCTCTGCCTCTATCCTCTTTGCTGAACAGTATTGATCTGGCGTCCCACGTTCCCAGACTTGCAGAGCCAGAGACTAGATGTTTCCGGGAATAAATCTCTCCTCTTAGTCCATAAAAACCCATGTTCTGCCTTTTAATGCTGAGCACTGTGACCGAATGACTTTATCTTGCCAAGCTTACAGCTTAGGGTCTGTGGGTCAGCATTTTGCACAGCTCCCTCACATTACGTTCAGCTCTTTTCTTGTCCTTATTCACAGTTTTTTCTTTTCCAGTAAGCTCATTTCTCATCCTCACTGTCACTCTTTCTGTCTTTGTCCTTTTCTGTGTAGAAGAAGCTGGTGTTGACATTTCACACCTCGACCCCTGCAGCGTGTAAGCACTTATGGAAGTGCGGGGTGGAGAACCAGGCCTTTTACAAGTACGTCTGCACACACACAAACACACACACAAATTCATTTTTATTTTTATTGAGTTCTTCCTGTAACTGCTGAGACTGTGCAGGATCAGCTTACACCAAAACCCCGAATCCAGTAGGAACGTTTTGAGCTCTTATATCGAGCCAAGATTTTGCTTCACTTCAAAACCGACTTAATTTTAGCACATTATCTCCTTAATTTACTCCCAGTACTGCAAGGACATGTCGTCGTCCTTCACTGGGGAGCAGCTGATTGCTCCAAGGCCATTGATCTCATCTGCAAAGACTATTGACCCCACTGGCACGGAGGGAAGGGAAACAAGGTTCATGACAAGACAAGATGCTAACATCTATGTTCATTAATGTAATCGAGAATCAAATATAGTGGGCAAGCACAACAGATCTGCTCCCTTTTGTCAATCCCAGTTCAGTGAGAATATGAGGAGAGCAGACTGATGAATATAAAACAACCGAGATGGAAAAACACAAGAGGATGTCACATCTGCAATGTAAAATTTGCACAAAATAACAACCCAGGATCTTCAAGAGATCCTGAACCGTTCATCTTTTCCTATCAGCTTCACACTTATTCATCATTCCTCAACCAAGATGGCTATTCTTCATTTAAGGTTGTTCCTGAGCTTGATATTAGCAGTTGGATCTTTTGCTCATGTCTGAGAAGATGAGCCGTGTGAAAAGAAAAGGAAGAGGCACCAAACAGCAAAGTGCGTGTGGGCGTGGAGGGGGATAAGAAGGCTCAGCGGCTCTGAACAGCTGGTCTCATTTGATGGAGAGAGGTCAGGCTGGAGGAGATGAGATTTTCCAAAGGTTTGACGCAAGAACTGGAGGCTGCTTTGTGACGGATTTCTCTACGGTGGCCTTCCTCCTCCACACTGTCAGTCAATCTGAAGGTCTCCCGCTCTCTCTTAACTGCAGGCATTCTTCACTTTTCACATGCTTTTCTCTCTGCCTTGCTTTATTTTATCAAGAGGCACCATACATGCAGACAATCTTACAAAAGGAAGACATCGTTATGAATTTGTAAAATAGCCCTTGCCCCATACAACCCTGAATACTGACTTCCTAATGACAGCAGCTCATGTGTCTCTAAAAGGCGGACTGAGATGGAGTGGATGTCAGCTCGGATGTCAGACAAGCATCAGAGCCGCTAAATCAAATCAGAGTGAATTGAGTTTGTGAACGGCAGCCAAGCAGAGCTTTTCCAGCATATGGTGTCTCGTGCACGAAGGAGAGCAGACATGTGTGTGTCTGTGCTCTAGCTCCTTCTCTGCTGCACTGGAGTCTGGTTTCACATGATAAATTATATAGAATGAAACATGAAGGTTTGACCTCCAGCCATAAGCTTTTAAAAAGACACACTGTGCTGTAAGCTTGTTGAGAGGCTACTCTGTGTTCTGCGAGAAAAAAAATTAGTGAAACATTATTGTGATGAGAGTTTGAGCCTTTAAAAATCTGTTATTCTGCTACGACATGTGTTAGTCAGGGTTCAGTGTGCAAGGCTGCTGTACACGTAATGTGTCTCTTTTTGTTTCTTCCTTTCTTTGTCTGACAGGTGTGCAAAGTCAAGTCAGATAAAAACAGTTTCCAGCAGTAATATCTTCTTCAAAGGCAGCAGGTTCAGATACAGGTGAGGTGTATTATATGATTAAAGAAATCATAAGGAATATGTGCAAAGAGAATTGGGAACAACAGAGATGAGGGGGGTATGGTACATTTCAAGCACTGAAATGTAAAGAGTTAATTTTGTGTAAAAGTGTACAGAGTGTTTCGGTCCTGCACATTGTCACCTTACTCTTTACTAACAGCAGCATCATCTTACCCCATGCATTGTTGCCAAAGTGACAAAAATGGATGGAAAATTAGATCATCAAGACACCAAATAACCAAGATGGGAGTTCTCGTCATTGCACATCAGCACCTACATCCTGGTTTCTATGATTTACTGACTCTAATATCACCGGAAAGCTTCTATATACTCTGTTATTGAAGCTAAGTGAGCCCTGATTCTCCTCTCAGACAAAGCTCTTTACCAGGCTTACACTTCAGCCTGCCCCATTTCATCAGCTCGCTGAAGCATTTTGGCTTAAGGGCTCAGCGATGAGTAATAGCATATGGTGGAATTTGTTCTGAAAAATGGGAATTGGTCATTTGTGCAAAACAGGACTGAGATTTGTATCCCATAAATGAAGGCAGTTTATGCAAAGCCGAGCAGATCGGGTCTTCACATAATGTGTGTTGATCCAGCTGATTCCAGTATTTCCACCAGTGCTGATGCCACTGTCGCTTGAGATATGAAGTGCGTATGTTTTATATCACCCCCTAATTTATGACTTAAACATCAGTCTAAACAACAATAGATTAATGGGTAAGATGAAGAAGCCTGCTGGCTTTAAACAGTGCAGTTACAGTCTGACTAATGAAGCTGCCGACTGATGGCAGGAAACTGTCTGCTCAACAGGAACAACACTGAATGTAAGCCGAGTAGCATCAAATCTGATTTTCTCCTTTTCTTTTATGACATGAAGCAATCGGTGTAACTCAGACATACTGTCTGTGAAATTATAGTAGCACATTAAAAAACAAAAAATGCTCATGGGAAACTCTGCATTCATATGAAAAACTGCAAAGACCCTTGCTGCATTAATAGAAATTAAGAGTATAAGTAGCAGCCAAGTGCTGCTATTCAAATGCACTTCATTAACTGAATGATTACTTCAAGTAAAACTCATTCGAGACATTCTCAGGAGGGGACATCCCAGAAAATTCACCCCAAGGTCAGGTCGTGCAGTGCTCAGAGAAACTCAGACTCTATAGAACTCAGTTAGCATGTTAAATGCTAAAGTTCGCAACAGTACATTTAGATAACAACTGAACAAGTGTGGCTAGGTGGATTCTTAGGAGAAAGTCTCTTCTTTCTAACAACAAGGCAGCACAGCTTAGGTGTTCAAAATTATATCTGTCCAAAAAATAAGACTTTTGGAACAATGTGCTTTGGACAGTCAAAGTCAAAGTGGACCGAATTTCAGCACAAACTGTGATGCATGGTAGTATACTCATATGGAAACGATATATATAAATCTTATAAAGTTTGTATCTGTCTTGTGTGAAACTTGTATGAAAAGCATACAAGAGTGAAAACAGATATAAGATCCCTTGAAAAATTCTAGAAATTAAACTTGTATGTTTTCGATACTTAATAAAACAATATATGAAAGTAATGAGAAAGTGGCCACTTTCATGAGTAAATCATATAAGCCTTATATGATTCACTATATGAAGTAGGCCACATCTTATGCAAGTGTTTTATAAGTTTTTACTATTTCTTTTCCATATGGGTAGGGTTGATGATATGGGCTTAATTTGTAGCCACAGGACCTCTACATTTGCAGCTGTTGAGCCGACCATAAACCCCTTTGCACACTAAAGATTTCTAGATTCAAATGTGAGGCTGTCTATCAAACAACTTGGATCAATATGACAATGATCCCAAGCAACTGCAACAGACTGTTTGAAAAAGGAATGATTCGAGGCGTTGCAATGGTCCAGTCAAAGTCTGGACCTCAAACCGACTGCAATGCTGTGATGGGACCTTAAGAGAGCTGCGCATAAACAAATACCTGTGATGTGAGAGACTTATAGAACAGACATATAGAAAATTATTACTTCATATTATTGTTGCAAAAGGTGGTTCTACAAGCTACTGCTTATTTTTTCAGATGATAGCATAGAGTGAACTTATTCATATTACTGTCACAAAGGGCCTCGGGAGGTTTGTATAGTTCTACAAATATGCATGTAAATGAAAAGGAGTACATTTTTTACAGACCTGCCTATAGGGAGACTAATGACCTGCCATCGTAACATTTTATTTTCAATTACAGTATTTTTATAAACACAAACCAACCTTTAACTTATGTGTTTTTCTGTGTTAGTGGCAGAGTAGCCAAGGAAGTGATAGAAGCCAGCTCCAAAATTCAGAGAGAGCCACCAGAAGTGCGCAGGTAAGGACATCTGAGAAATTACCTGAAGTCACACTATTTCATATAAAACATAAAATAAGGACAATTTCATCTATTGTTCTGCAGATATGAATACCAGAGTGCACATGGTGGTGTTATGTAAGGGTGTTAAAAAATGTATGACGTTCATGTTTTTCAGAGCTCAGTTTGGTCAGAGTCGAAGTTTTAACTCTCTGAGCCATAAAAATCTCATCATGAACATGGAACCTTTGGTACCTGCACTGCCCTCCACCAACGAATACGAAGAGACGGCCGTAGACAGTGGTAGGAGGATACTGCTTACTACAGACCCAAATACACACAACAGACATGCACTCATGCCCACATTTGTGAAGTCACATGGGATCTTCCTTGTGTAGGAAGAAATCCATGCACAAAACTCAGAGAGAGAGAGCTTTAATTGAGCAGCTGATGCTCCCATCTCGCCATCAATCCTGTCTCCCTGGTGACCAATTGCGACATACTAAAAATACCCTCTCATGATCCCCCCTAAGGATCCCACTATAATTCTGACTGTCAGTTTTTCCATGTGTCTGCACCTTTGTGTGTTTTTGCAGACTAAGATTCCATTTTTCCTACTCAGACATAAAAGGCTGATGGGGTGTAGATGTCACCCTGCCGGGCAGGCTGCACATACACAGAAGTTTTTAAATGAAAACTGATACCATAGATGCATCTACAAATAATCTTAGTAACCTCCACCTCAAGGTCAGAGGTCAAGTTTTCTTAAAATCTTATGAATGCGATAACTCGAGAAGAAAGTGACCTAGGATTTTCAAATGGATAAAATAGGTGCATCGGCTAAATATCTAGGATGAGTTTGAATCGCGGTGTTCAAGTTTTTGAAAATCTCCTTTGATCTCAATCTCATTTCTCACAGCATTTTCTTTGTGTACTTCACACATTACAATAACCTGTTTTCATGTTTTCAAACCACGGATAGTGCCTGAGTCCTGTCTTCACTTAGCTGCTGTTGATTAGAGGATTAAAACTCTTGGTCAAAACACTGTTGTGGATGAAGAACGATTTGATGCTCATTTTACCCTCAGTTAAAATTATATCCATCCAGCCAGGCACGTCTCTTCCATCGCCTCAGAGCTTCTCCTCTCCTTCAGTCAGTATTTTTCACCTCTCCTGTCCTCACCTTTAATCCACCTGAACCACATTCGTTAGGTTCTCAAACATGTACAGTGCAGTCATGCTGTTGCACCATCACTGTCTACAAATTATTTATAGACTTCATCGCTTTCTCTCATGCCTTTTTTTGACAGATTTTAAGGTCACTCCGTCGTTTTATCCACCTCTATTCTTCTTTGTTGCTTGTCTCTGTTTTTCACTCATCTCCCTTCATCCCATTTACAGGAAAATCAATTCTTTCTTGGCTCGGGGTCAAAGACCTGCAGTAGAAACCATCTCGGCTGTCTCAGCTGGTTTGGGCGGGACAGTAGGCCAAATAAAGGGCCTTGTACAGGATACAGGCTGAGTAAATAACATAAGATTAAATTTGAAAATGCCTTGTTTTCTTCTGCAGTTCCTGCCTTTCCCTCTGGTAATAAGATATTAAGTGATATAGTTGTAAATTATTTTAAAACATTAGAGGTTTAACAGTAAATATAATAAACTGAAGAGTTTACAAGAAAAAAGACATTTTAAAAAGAGATGAAGACATAGATTGTTCAAATTAAGATTTTTAAATATTCATGTATTGTCAGACTCACAATATGCATGAAAAATGTAGAAAGAGAATTTGAGAGAGCACTTCTTAACACAGGCGTCTTAATGCGAAGCAGGTACGCACATGAGCCCGTGCTGTAGTCCTCCTCCCACAAGTTTCCAACATTGCATATGGGAGTTTATAGAAGCTTTTTTTCCTCACTGACAAAAAAAAGATGCTGAGTAGAGCTAAGTTTAAATGTCAATTTATTATTAAAAATGAATTACATTCAAATTTCAACTTCACCATTTGCATGCGAGTTTTCGATGGTATCATATTTGCTGCATCTGGCTTTTTTTTATTTTTTTATTTATTGCTTTAAATATTTGTTTTGCCATTTATTTAGGTTTTTTGTGCTAATGTTGTGGAGCTATAAAAAACTCATCAAAATTAATTCAATTCAATTCCATTAAATTTTATTTCAAAAGCACCAAATCACAACAACAATTGCCTCATGGTGCTTTATGTTGAAAGTCAAGACTCTACAATAATACAAAGAAAACATGTGACAGGAAGCCAGTATAGGAAATATGCTCTGTCTTGCACCTGGCATTAAGGAGTTAATAAGTAAAATTTTTTAGATAATAACCTGAAATGTGACTAATCGATGGCAGGAAAAAAAAAGGAGAAAGAAAACAAGCTTCCATGGGAGTCAGATGAGAGTTATGTGATTTGAGAGTTTAATTACGTTGCATGTTTTCACCCAACCGATGTGATTGGACGACACATCACTGTTTCATGAGCTGATTCTGCTAAGGTGGCTGACGCAAGGACTTTAAGATAAAGTGTCCTCAAGATGGTTTAGGGTCACAGTCTATATTCAGAGCACTAATCTCAGCCTTTACAGGGGAAACAGGAAGCTGACCCAAGGTCATAGCTGACCTTGTTCTGTTTGTACAGTTTGCTCCCTACTTATCTACCACAATCCAAACGCATACACTCTGGCTATGTTTTCTCTAGGAACATCATTAATGGATGTTTTATAGCCATCAGGCTTCATATTTCCGCCTCACAATCCATGTTTTTGCAGCAGTTAATGCAGCATGTGATCCAACAAAATCTTTCATTTTCAGTCTCACAGCGAGGCGAGTATTGTAGTGAATAAAGTTGGATTGTACCCAGTTTGCTGTAGAATTGGAATTAGGTTTATTTTATTGGTGGAAAGACTCAGATAAAGACAGGGTTGCAGAGAGGAAAAGAAAATGATCCCCCATCCCGTCCTGAGTCAGGCCTGTCCCCCTGTAATCAGTTAGATTAGCTGCCCCTTTGCCACCAGGACCACCTGGTTATATTTAGAAATTGCAGCTTTGGGCCTGATCCTCCTCTAATGCCCCCTCCACTCTTTGTTACCATCGCTGACATTCACAGGAGGGCCCACCATGTCTGTGCATAAGCGAGAGAGAGAGAGAGAGAGAGAGAATGTCTCTGGTGCATTGGTGTGTCTCTCACCATCTCTATAAGTGTTTGTGTATAGGCGTGCGTGTGTTGGAGCTCAGCTGGCAGCCCAGTCAGTCAGGGTCTTTGTGCAGACAGCTGGTCCGGCTTTTGTCATCAAACTGAATGATGGAGCTTCTAGGGCACAGAAACAGCAGTGATGTTGGAGGCAGCCTCGTGCAGGGTAGTTTGGAACTGGGCGACGGTCCCGGTGTCGACAACACCCAGAATTACGGGAGCAAAATAGGGGGACTCGAACTCGACATGACACCAGAGAGGCTGCGGGAAGAAGGGATGAAGCAGAGAGAGGTTGGAGCTCTTGAAGTATTCCACCCAGGAGAGGCTGAAGATGAGCAAGACTCATCGATAGTAGTGGCTGAGGCCTTGAGGTGCCAGGTGAAGATAACAACCAGGCGAAGCCTCCACCTACGTATAGCCAATCACACAAGACGGGATGTCTATGTGCGACTGGTGGGCAATGGGGGTCGCATCGCTGGATTCAGTACTGGACCTCAGAGAAATATACTGGAAGAGAGTAAGCCAAGTGGAAAAGGTCACTGTGTGAAGTTTCTTTTAGCTCCTAATAAATGTATCCTTTGACATTTTTTCCCACAGTCTAACCAGGAGGTAACGCCTTTTAAATTTGTGAGCCTGGTAGCTCAGCAGTTAGTTGCCAGGTCTGTTGTGGCAACCGCCTGATGCAAACTGTGAATGTAAGCTGCCAAACATGGGACTCTCAAGAGGCTGCTTTAATAGAAGTGTGCATGTGTGCATAGTTTAAGTATTACTCATGTTATGCGGACTTGATTTTGTCCCCATAACATTAAACATCTGGGTACCCAGAAGTAAATCATGAAATAGGGTTAGAATTAGGTCAGGTTGAAGTTAGGGTTATTGTTGAAGATCTAGTGGTACGATTAAATCTTCAGCTGCTCTTCACACCACTAGAAATACTAAATGTGGCTCGTGTGAAAAGTGTGCTGGATGGAGCGCGTGGGAGGCAGCATATATGACACCCACTCGTTAGCTGTAAATTTACAGATCATTACCTGCTCTCTTCTTACATCCGCGCAATGTGATGTCACAGGGGCTCTGTGCATCCTGAGGACCTGACTGGTTAAAGACTGGACATTTGCATCTGACATTTACTTCTGCTGGATCATATCTGCTAAAGTTTAGCACCCTGCTCTGCATATTTACAACCTTAAATGAAATGATGATTAAGCAGATGGGTCAAGATAAGGCACTTTAAATATTTGATTAGTAGATTTGGGAATAAGTTTAAATGAATTAAATGATTAAGTTAAATTAGTAAATAGTGAAGGATTAACAAAAGCACAAGTACTGATTTTTTTTTAATGATAATGCTTAATAGTTTTAGTTTTACTCCACCTATCTTTATCCCACTGGCTAAAATATCCTTTGAGCTTCATCAGTGATCCTATAAACAATTGACATGCAGATGAAAGACAAAGCAATTCCCTCATTTACAGACACAGTGAGAAAGAATTATTGCTAACCTATTATATTTCAGCACTTTTGATGCCAAAAGATGTATTCTCATCATGAAAGACTGCAATCAGTTATGCACTTATGTGCGTTTAGCTGACTTAACAAAGTTATATCACTTTCACAAATCGGCGATGATTTTGGTTGAAAAGTAGATTTTATAATTCGACTGATGAAGCTGTAATCCTTCAAACAGCTCAAAAATTGAGCTTAAAAGTTAAAAAAAAAAGAGCTGGGCACACAGTTAATGGAGTTGATAGCTGATTTATTTCTGAACAATCATAGAGACAAATTTACTTTTGAAGTGTTTGAGTGCTAAAGATGAGGTTACATGACAAAGATGAATCGGTCTCTCGGCACTTGCATAACAAGGGAAACCGCTGCTCTGAGTACTAGTGTGTGTGTGCGTGTTTGCATAGGCACGAGGATGATGTGCATCACCTCATCTATGGAGAGGCTTTCATGTGAGCTAACAGGACAGACTGGATCATAAATGGGAAATAGCAGCAGCAGCTGCAGCAGCAGTGATGTGTTTAGTTAAGTCAGACAGAACTCAGGATTTCTTCTTTGTAAATTTACAAAATAATTTTTACTCCTAATCTCAGGCTTAGCTGGTCATGATGTGAACTCGACAGTCTCTGCTGCATAGATTTCTAATACGTTACAGTGCAAACAGGATACAGGTACCATTTTAATGTTAGTCAGCTTTCAGTGTGTCATAAAATCAAACATCCAACTGTAATGGACACACTGCCACACTTATGAAGGATAGATTTAATAATAAGCAATGCACCTGAGGCAGTCATATGCTGCCGTGTGGCTATCAAGATTAGGACCCAATATGCAGGACTTGGAAGCAACACTGAACTCAAAATACAGCTTTACTGCTGGACTCACAGGAATCAAACTAACAAAAGAACCTAAGCTGAGCAGATACCAGGAATTTACTAACTAGAAAACTGTACTGGAGACACATAACACATGGGATGCAAAAAAAGAGTAAGGGATGATGCAACAAAGAAAAATGACGAGGGAGGGGAAGCAAACGCAACACAAGTCACAGAAAACAATAACTATCACAATAAAACAGGAAGGTATGACTGAAAGAGAACGGAGGGTTAGCTTTACATAGAGTGGGACTCTGTTCTGATTCATAATTTTACATATAATGTTGTATGTACCGTGTGCCAAGCAGTTCTGCCTTGGTTGCTTTTGAGTCCTTTCTTTTTGTCCTCCCCACTTAGCTACTTAGCTACTTTTTAAAAACACGATTTACAACCTGAAGAGGTGATAAAGCGATAGATCTTTCAGCCCAATTCTACTTTTTCTGCATAATCCATCATACATGTAATGTAATCAAATGAAAAAGTCTCTTTTTAAAACTTGTTTTATTAGTTTTAACCTTTTAACTTTATGCATCAAGCAAAAATTGAATTATATGCAACAGTCTCAGACTGGAAGAAATTTGTTTAACATTTAAACTTATTTTCTGCACATTCCAGCACATAAAATAAAATCTTTTTTTGTGTTTACACTCGGTCTTTCAAATAGATGCAAGTAAAACACAGCAGAAAATAAATAAAATCAAAAACTATCGGTCCTGTTGCTCTATTTTCACCTGTAAAGCAGGAGTGAGGTAGGCGGAGGTTTACCCTGGTGTGCCACAGCGGTCAGTTGAAGAATCCGCGAGTTTCTCTGTGAATTTCCCATTACGTAGTAGCACACTCGGTGCTTGCTTGGAAGTTTAGGGGTTTTTGTTTGATGTAAAAATACGTTTTCTTCCCACGCACAACGGACATTAATGTTTTCATCACTTTTTACGGAATCAAACTTAAAGTAAGGTCAGTACTTCCACGCTTTAAACGCTGCATGCTCATACTCTCTCCTGCACTCGATATATGATCCATTGTTGATCTGCACACACCTGTTGCCACGAACGTCGCACTCGCTTACGTCACTGTCATGAGACATTCTCGCAAAAAAATCACGGTTTTAGTAACACGCGTTCTTACGGGAAAGTAACGGTAATCTAATTACCGTTTTTGCAATAGTAACCCCTTACTTTACTCGTTATTTGAAAAGGGTAATCGGATTACAGTAACGCGCCCATCTCTGGTAATGACAACACATTTGTGGAAAGGGAATAATCAAAAATCAAGTCCAGTGCAGAATTTCAGTAAAGGAACAAACTGCAATAATTACAACTGAGTTTTGTTTTCTTTTGCTGCAAGCATCATCGTCGTCGTCGTCGTCCCCATCACTGTGTTGTTTTTCTTCTGCTGCAGCTTCCATGTTTTTATTCCTCCCCCCTTTTTTCCCTCCCTGAGTTCACACACTTGTTGACTTTTTGCCTGCTGTGTTTCCATGGTAGCAGTCACCACTCACTCTTCAGCACTCCTTTGCCCTTTCTTTCTTTTTTTATTTTATTTTTTTTATCAATTTATAATTGAATCGGGAGCACGGTAACTCATTAGTCACTCTGACACTGAGTTTCTGTATCTGATATTATTCCACTTTCAATCAATGGATCATAAAAACATTGCAGATGTAATGTTTGTCATGTATTCTCATCAGGTTTTGACCCTTCTTTCTCAGTTTGTGAGGCTACATGTTTTCAGCTGTGTTTGTAATGAACATGAGTCTGTGTTCCTGTCTAGCTATCTTTGTGAGGACCGGAATCTGCATTCTACTATACTTGTAAGAACCGACAGTCACTTGTGAGGACACACTCACCGGTCCTCAAAAGTTTGAAGGCCTTTTTGAGGCCTAAATGTGGTTTTAGTGTCAGGGTTACAATTAGGTTATGGTTAGGTTTAGGGTAAGGGTTAGGCATTCATTTTTAAAGGTTAGGGTTAGGGTAAGGGGCTAGGGAAACCATTATGTCAATGAAGGTCCTCACTAAGATAGCTGAATGGGCTTGTGTGTGTGTGTGTGTGTGTGTGTGTGTGTGTGTGTGTGTGTGTGTGTGTGTGTGTGTGTGTGTGTGTGTGTGTGTGTTGGAGACCAAAAATTTGAGGTTTACTATGCTTGTGCCACAAGACAGCAAGATGGATTATGGATTACAGGTGTAGACTGAGTCATATGTCACTGAACATTTACCTCCCAGCTCATACTTAATCCACAGCAGGAAGACAGCTAGGCTTATTTTTAACACTCACTTACACACATGCGCGCACACCTACACACACACACATTATATATTTCCATTTATCAACAAATGTGTGTGTATTTAGGCATTAATCTCTCGCACCTCATCAATCTCAAAGAGTAATATGTAACTGCACACCAGAGTATTATTTTGCTAGCTGAAATTTGTACACACCAACAGAATCAGGAGGTCTTCATCGCTGCATCAACTGTTGCTCACACTCACAGAGGTGTTGTCAGCTGCTCACATCACTGCACCAAACGCAGTGACTTATATCTATGCTATGCACTTGCAGCGTAGCATTATTATGGTTTCACCAAATTGTGTGTTGATGCCACAGTTGGGTATTTATTTATTACTCGGTTGCTGTTTTTCCAAGTCTGAAGCTTTATCCTTACGTGAGCGAATAACGCCATCTTGTGGTCAATGTAGTCAACAGCAACACACACAAAAAAGGCAAAGCTGAGAGGTCTCCATTCCCAGCTGCATACAAAGTAATATTGATTTTTGCAGGCCGATTACATCCTGCACAGTGTGCTAATACTAAGAAAAAGTCAAGCAAGTGGTGATAAAGGCAGAGCTCTCGATATATGTTTAGACTAAAACTATTATATTCTTTATTCAAATAATCTGCTTTTAAAACATCAAGCTTTGCAAAGTGTGAAATTGTTCATATTTACATTAAAGAGAGATCACATTGGAGAGCAAAATAATCTTCTGTCTTTTAGTTACAAACTCTAAATGTGCTTTTTGTAGCTCCGCTGTGAACTGTGCAACACACAACGCTGAAAATGCACTTTTTAAAAAAGTATCGAAGTCTGCTCATCATCTGTTCTGTAAATAAAAGGTGAAATAATTATGAATGTTTATTAAAAACAAAGATATTTTGACTTCTGTTTCCCCCTCACCAGGTGTTGCTGCTGTGAAGGACTCGGTCCCCTTGTCTCCCCTCAAATCTTCAGCTGGGTCTGCAGATGCAGAGCAGCAAAGTACTGAAGCAGGAAACTCTGCTTCGGGCAATGACTTGCAGCCTCGTGTTTCCATGGAAACCTCAAATCTCCGACCTCAGACGCCCAAAGCTGAACATGAATTGGAGGAAGACGATGAGGCCAGCGGCACACTGACCATTTCTGAGCTTACTTACAGGTCAATAAATCTTTATAATAAACTGTCAAAAGCAGCTTTTTTTAATTATAAAAGCCTCAACAGCTGCTTTCGGCTGAATGATCATTTTCTGGCTCATGTGTTCGGTGTAAACAGTAAAGATGGTTGTGTTTTTGATGGATGCAGTTGCCGGTTTTTGGAAAGAAAACTCCAAATTCAACCCATTTTCTCTAGCAAAGGACAAATTTTAGAGTTTTTAACATTTTAGGAGCAAAAGGTATCTCTCAGGCATAAGTGAGATTCAGGACATTCAGCAGACACTGAATCTGAACATTAGTAACATTCATTGGGTGAACTCAGGCTCAGGTTTGCTTATTCTCTCTCTTCTCCAGTCCCTGTGCCAGCATGCTTCCCACCCCAGTGGACGACAGCCAGGGAGGAGTCGACTTGCTCTTCTCCTCTCCAGTTCAAAGCCCCGCCAGGTTGCTTAGGGAGCTCCATGCTGATCCTGACATCCAGGCCCAGCTGGAGGCCGAGAGGGAGCGAGACAGGGCCTATGAGCGCACCCGCCTGGCCGCGAGAAGTCGAATGAGCGGAGTCCTGACCAGCAGTCTGCGCCTGCTGTCATCCAATGACAGAGTCAATGCTTGCGTGTTGAGCGTGGCCCGCTTTGTCGCTGTGGTAATGGGGGTCCTGCTCGTCACCGTGCCCACACTGCTGCTGCTGCTGGAGTCAGATATTGACGTGTCCTTCCTCCATGAGATCCGGCAGACACCGGAGTTTGAGCAGTTTCACTACGAGTATTACTGCCCGCTCCGACGCTGGATCCTGTGTAAGATCAGCATGGCCATGGAGAACCTGTGGTCAGACTGAGAAGGGAAAAGACATTCAGAAAAAGAGCAGAGAGAAGAGGCACTGTGAGGAAAACAAATACGTCCAAGTGTATGTCTTAACATGTGATTTAATCTTATATTTAATCTAGTATTCAGCCAAAACACCAGTCTGCCAAAGAGATGAAATGAGACTGTAGTTTATTGGCTCACAAAATTCTTGTTGGATGTTTCATTCAAAAAATCAATTACATTTCTGTCAGGATCCCTAAAATGAGTTAAAAACACTGGGACAAGAGCATTTGTTTCACCTCTTTGGCTGCGTAATTTGCTGCTTGGAAGAGAGAAATACGATTTTAATAGTAGCATTTAGTCACTTGTTAAGATAAACACTTCAGATAGTGATGAAGTGAAAAGATAGAGGACAGTAATGCTCAAGGAGGAACTTGTGGAAAGGGATGTAATGGACATAGAAAAAGTCCCAAAAAGAAGAAATTTGAATGGCTGTTCACTCCTGATGCTGATAAGTTGATTCGGAGACTCTCCACAAACCTTTCTGATTGGTTCCTGTCCTTGGAGCACCTGATTGGTAACAGAGCCTGTCAGTCATGACGGAGTGGGTGGACGCAGAAAGCTATGATTGATTAGTCACTGAACAACAACATCCACAGTCAGAGGTACATTATATAAATATATACATATATATTTAAAAAAAACAAAACAAGAGATATTGATAATAATGCCAATTAAAAAAACTTGTTTTTAACATTTTGTACATTTTTATGTGATCAGATCTTTCAGGAATTTTTCAGTCAGAGGATCTACTTTGAGCTTATTTTCAAATTAATAGTTTACAAAAGATTACAAAAAAAAGCGAATTTGCTGAGATTTATCAGGGTGTGAGTGTTGAGAAACTATTTTTTAGGACTACCACCAACAGTTGTTGGCTTGGTAGCACCCTGGCTTTTTCCTACAGAGGCTATAGCACAAATCTTTTACACAGATCACTGATTACAACTGTTTCAGATTACGTGATGTCATTTTGGAAAGATGAGGAAGGCCGGAGAAAAACTCTCAGCTTTTTTTCTTTGATAAAATGTGTTTCGATGAAAGTGTAAATGTCATCTGAACTAAATGTTAGCTCATTAGTTTACGGTCGCTCATGCATCTTCAAACAGTGTGGACAGAGTCTGCGGTAAACGTATGAAAAAAGGAAGAAAAGGTTACATGGAAGTTTATGAGGGAAAATGATCGTGGAATTGAGGTTCGTTTTTGATTAGTCAGCAATGTGCTACTTCACAGGGAGCTGTGCATAAGTTTCAGGAGAAACTAAAGATGGGTTGGTGTGGCTGACTCAAAAGAGTGTGCTCCAATGACACTGTGGGACAAGTGATGCGTGTAATGGCCTGAAACCGCTCATGAAGGTATTGTATTGGCGCGGTTGCAGTTATTAATCTTGCAGAATAAGATCAGCAGTTTGGTCACAGACACAGTCATTGGAGTACATTTCTAAAAGCTTCTGTGGTTGCATCATGTTGAGTATTTATCTTTGGATGTGACCAAAGACAGAGGTATCATGTTGCACTGTAGACACAGTGAATCATGGGATTCTGGTTTGAGGAGATTTAAGGTTCTGTTCATGGATATATACTTCTGATTTGGCTTAAGTATTTACCCCGACCAGTCACCAAATAAACTAAAACCTCTTTCCTAGCACTGTATAGGCCCCACAGGTACTGGCAAAATCCTCTGAGAGTGAGCATTAACGATCCTCTGTTTACTGGGAATGCTTGATCAGATTGGGACCTAAGGATATTGGATGACAGGTCAGCACTGCTTTATTTGCTTTACTTGATAGATATCAAAGTATATTAACACGAAGGCCTACAGTTTCATAGCGAAACAGTCCCTATTCACTTCAGGTGTGAGTGTTTGCATAGACTCATCATCAATGTCATGATAATCTGTGGATTTTAATGATTTCTTTGAGCAGTTTTTTCAGGGTGGAATGATTTTACAACATACATCTTTAATGATTATAAAAACACAAACTTTGTGCATGAGTTTCAATTTATTTTGGATTTTCTCTAATTCACAAAGGGATAGTTTAAGTATAAGTCAAAAGTATGCAGGCTTAAATATATAGATGTACTCTGACTAATATTTTGTTGAAAATCTCTTGTTGCACCTTGACCTCATGCTTTTGGTAGCCATCAACATGTCTGTTGTAATTCTAGCTGGACATCTGACCATTCTTGGCAGAACTGGTAGAGTTTATTTATTATTTATTCAAGCGACACCCTGTGTCCACCCTGTGTCGATTAGGCAAAGTCCAAAATACATTCAAAATAGTGCAGCCGGTCTGCTGTACATTGATTCCATGCTGGGAAAAGAACAGTTCAAGGAAATCATTAAAAGCCCAAAGTTGCCATGACCTTCATGACGAGTGCATGTAAACATCTGACCACAACTGTAACTTGTTGTTGATTGGTGTGTAAATTTAGGATCAACTCAAGTCATTGGAAGTGACATCCTGCTATATGTATACACAGGAAAACTGATCTGGATCAGAGTGTAGGATTTTAGAAATTATTCACATTTGTCTGCCATGAAAGTATAAAAGGTGAGGTCAAATATAAAGCAAGCCAAGGTTTCTGTGTGTGTGCTGTCTGTATAGATGATCTCAAAAGTGTCACTAAGTAAAAGTTTACTTTTTGGACCTTACAGCCATCAACTTGTTGGTTGAACCTGTGACGATGGCTGTCTGTTACGACATAGTGACTCTGAATGAAAGTGATGCTAAATGGCTTCAGATCAAATGAAAACAGATGTAGTTGTGTCCGAAATGTAGTTTGATTTGGATCAACTTCTCAGGAAAGGGCATTTATGCAGTTTATGTTAAAAAATTAAAAAGTCATTAATAAAAAAAAACATGCATATACACACCATGTAATTTATCCATAACCTTTATCTCATATGTCTTGCTATTTAGAATAACCAAGCACTGTAGGTGAAGTTAGACATTAATATGTTGGCTGACTGTCTGTGTTGTTGTAGCATAATTTCACATAACTAATGTATGCATCCATGTCAGTTTCATTAAAATACTACACAAAACTCCTTCTCTGAGAGCCTGTACGTGCAGTTTGGCCTTCATAGATAAACTTCAATGCTCATTGCACTACTATCAAAACTGGGAATGGCTACACAGTATAATTTCGAGCCAGTCTCGAGGGTCTATTACAAAATCATCACTTAAAGTTGATTTTTCCACTCCTTGTAGTCTTTGTAAGTGAGCTGCTACAGAGGCTTCTGCAGTGCACAGCCCTCACATTCTCTTCTATTTATTCTGCCTCATGTTATCAGCTGTGTTGTCATGTAACTGTGGACTTTATGCATTAACAAGCTTTATGCATATATAGCAGATATGCAGTAACAACAGGAACAAGTTTATTTGAGGACAAAGCATTTATTTTCCTACTACAGCACATGCACTGAGTTTCAAAGGTGAAACTGAGCAAAGGGCCAAATGACTCTGATGAAGATGTTTGCATCTAACGCTGCAGATTCTGAGATTTTTTTTTTTTAAATGCCTTCACTTGAGTGAACAAAGCTGATCTGTATGCACTGCTAAATGATCACCATAATCTCTGTCTTCATAGCGTGTATGCACAGGCATCAGAGTGCTCAAGAGATTCACCACAGATTAAAAGACTCTTCACGGCTCTAAAGATGCAGGCCTTGGTTCTTTATTTCTGTGCTCCACCTTCCTGCAGTTAAATCAGGGAATCTATCTTTTTTGGTTCCTTTTGCTGACCTCTCAGTGCAAGTTGCATGCCCTTCATCTGTAAATACTGTGTTTATAGCTGTGGCAAAAGAAAAAGATTTCCTTTCTTTCTTTCCTCTGTGTGTCTTGTCTGTGTAAAGCAATCCACTGTAGATTACAGGCTTGGCTGTCTCAACCATCATAGACAAATGCATGTTCTCTGTGTTTTTACCAAGAGGAGAAACTGATGATCTTTTTGAAACCAAAAACCACTTTGCAGTGATCTTTGGACTTAATTTTAGTCACTCACTTCTCAACATAGACTACAGGTGGTTGCTAACTGTGTTAACTTAAGTAATATTCTCATCAGATGAAGAGTAGCTCCTCTAGTTAGCTACATTGTGCTTTTGCTGTGTGCTTGTACATCATTAAAGCCAGACCTCATTGCTAACAGAGCATGCTAGCATATTAGCCACTGATGCCATTAGCAAGGCTAGATTTCATTCACTTTCACTTCACAGAAATGAATTTAATCTCACTAATTGTAAAGTATTAATTCCAACTTGCTCAGATCTTTAGTTTGTAACTAGAAAATTAGAATCAACCACTGACTCATTGCAAACAACAGAAAGGCCTTTGGGGTCTATTTGATACTGTAGCACTATGTTAGTCTGTAGCTCATTTATACATTAACACCCTTTAAGAAAAGGGGAATTGAACCACTTTCAGCTCTTTTTTTTTAGCTACAGAACTTGGGTTTCTGCTATTGACAAACAGCATACAGGATGGACTGGGAGAACAACTTTTGTTGCCTAATTATAAAGAAAACTGTGATAAAGAAAAAAATACTAAAGTAAAAAAAAATCACATACAATTTGATGTCACGTCTAAGTGCAAATTCAGAAGATACCGGCATGAGTCAAGTATTTACAAACCTTAAATTTAACTGCCTGTCTACATATCTGGAAAGTTAACAGCAAGAACGCTGAACTAACACTTGGAAATCAGATTGTTTAAAACTACTATACACAACCGAATACACTAATACATGTTTTAATTCATTTATTTAAGATTTTAAATATTTGAACTCAGGTCTACTATATGCAAAACTACTGGACATCACATGGTAGAGCAAAATAAACTGTATATTGTTTCAGTGTTGTGTGGGCATGTACAGTAGTAGCAGAATCTCTTGCACGGTCCCTGTATTGTTTTGATTGTTATTGTTAAATCTGATTGTTTTGTTGTTTTATCAGTTAGTCAAGTCATTTTGTTGTTTCTTTTTTGTCATTTTGTCACTTTTAATAATAAACTCTGGGAGATTTGATTTAGGAAGAGTCAGAAAAAAAGGGGAAAACCATCCCTCGAGTAACGACCCCCCCTCTCTACTGGGACAACCAAGCCTTATGAACTTTGTGAAGTGAACATTTTGAATGTTTGTATGTTATAACAGAAAACATGGTTTGTTTTATATGTTAATACTGCCACAATAAAGCTCCCTGATGAACATACATTGAAATGTTGTTATTACTGTGCGAGTTATTCCTGCTAATATCCTAATAAATCATGTTCCCAATTTGTCAGAGATTTGCCTCCCTCCTGTGGTAAAAAGGAGTTGCTGCAGCTTGTGTTGAGATCTCTATGGTGATATTTGTGTGAGCAACACAAGACTTCCATGGGTGTGTTCAGAGCTTTACTGCAGCCTGAGCTTCATGTGTTTTAGATGCTACTTATGTTTTCCATGGCTGGAACTATCAAAATACAAGCCGGGAAAGAGTTCTGGGTAAGAGTGATTATTCTCTTAAACTGGTTCAAACTAAAGCTGTTGTTTTTGTGGCAAAAATAGCCAAACCATGTAATTCTTAGAGTGGATGTTGGAGAGCAACACTTGTTTCTTGTTTCTTCTATCTTCATCTAAAGTTCTCCAGGCTTTTTGAGTTTTTTTTATTTGGTTTGGGGTTTTTTGACATTGGCCGCTTTTTCAGTAAACCAGGGTTGTGTGATAATGCAGTCTGATAGTATAATTTGCACCAACAAGGTATTTCCCAACAAGCTATTAGCCGAAAACCTGGCATATTTTTGATTGATGCACGGTGTCTCTGCCCAAAAAAACAAACAAAAAAAAAAACCAGGAAACTGGACAAGCAGAGGACAAAAGAAGAAACTGCAGGCTTAAAAAACTAGCTGCAGAAAATGAACAGTATCTGAAAGTTGTGTCTGTAAGAAATAGGAAAAAGCAAAAGATCTGAGAGATGTATTTTTCCCTTAGTTGATCCAGCTGCTGTTCACCAAAGCCTGATTGGAAACAGTCTCAGTGAAAGGTTGGATGATGTGAAGACTCCAGCGACACTTGAAGTATTAGGGAACAACTTTATTAGGTGACCAATGCGCTTCGGCTTGTGGCCTTCATCAGGGTCATTGCAAAATATCAAACAGTTTGCGTTTAAATAAAAAAAAGGAAACAGAAAAACTCCAAGTGGACCAATCACAGATTCACAAACAAGTGGAGGGTTGGTTATCAAGAAGCCATTTGTAAAAAGAGTAAACGGGCAAAAGGCTGAGGTACACCAAATGACACTAGAACTGGACTGAAAATCAGTGGAACAAGTCTAATGGAGAAACAAATCTAAATTTTTGGTAGCACAATGCTGTAGTTAGCACTTTCACCTCAGAGCAAGAATATCCTGGGTTTGAATTCTCCAGCCTTTCTTTGTGACGTCTACGTATCGTCTCCAGGTGCTCCGGCCTGCCCCTGGCTGTTAGATTAAATGATGATTCCACACTGACCACAAGTATAAATGTGGATTTTATCTCTCTCTTGATAGATTGGAAACCTGTCCAGGGTGTATCCTTCCTCTGCCCCATGAAAGCTGGCATAGACGCCCACCCAGCTGCTACCCTGAACTAGATAGGTAGAAGGAAATGGATGGAATCCAGATTTGACATTCATGGTTGAAACTGTTGTCAGTATGTATGACGGAGGTCAGAAAACATGCACAACAGTGAGTATCTACAGCCATCAGTAAAACATGGTGGAGGCTATTTAATGGTTTAGGAGTGCATTTCAAGCAGTTGTATTAACAATGTCTTCTTAACTGATGAAACTGTGAATGCCGAAAAGTGCCATCAAATTTTGATACACTTTGTAAAACTTTCTGAAAAGCATTTGATTGGAAACAACTTCATTCTTCAACATGACCCCCATTGAATATGATCTCCCATTGTCCTAGCAAAATATAAAGAAATGAGGGGTGACTTTTTCAGCGTATTGTATGTTGATGTGTTCAATATGTTCTGCATAGTGTGTGCATTAAACATTTGTTTTGCTTCTAATAAACAGGACTGTTCTGCCATTAATGTAAATAACTTGATCGTTTACAGAGAACATATTAAGGTGTACACAGGAAAGCGAAATACTAAAGCATGCAATAATGGATGCAACTGGAGAAGAGACGTCTTTTCAAATGCCAGATCTAAATACTACAACAAAAGGTGCTGTGTCTGAACTCCTGGAGGATGTTGGGAACTGTAGGCAGAGTATCAACCAGGAGCTGAGCCTTCATCTTCTCAGTGACTCTCTCTTCAGCGAGCAGCAGAAGCTCAGGCATGTGTTGGACTGGGCTAACAGATATCTCTGCAGTGGTTCAGTGATTTGCCATCAACTCTGCAGAGCTGACAGTTTGATAAACAATATGAAAAACAAAGGAAGCAAGAAAATCTCACCCAAACATTCATCTGGATCTAAATATCATCATCCAGTTTCCTTTGATGCCGGTGCTCGTGAGGTATATGGGGGAGGATCAAGTATGAAAACAACTTGTCAGTCCAGATCTTTAAATGATCTAACCAGCTCCTGTAGCTATAAGTTTTCATATGACCTCCACAGTCCAGTCTCCTTTTCCCCAGGGACACAGGAGGAAAATTGGCCTGATACTGAAACTGAAAATATAAAAAGCACAGAGCAACAACATGCCACCAATAAACACATTTCTAGCCAAGACTACCGCAGAACAAACAGATTTCACATGTCTAATCAAAGGGACCACACATTCACATCTGATGCTGCAACACACTTGATCAAAGAGTCCACATCATCTGGGAGGAATGCCATTTGTAAAAAGAGCTCCGCGTACAGTGAAGTGAATATCTTAAAACCGCTAGATGAAAGCAACAATTTCAGTGGCATGACTTCTAAAAGAGCTGGAGCTAAAAGAGAGGTGTCAGAAAGTCAAAAGGTACGGAGCAAAGAGGACAAGTGGATGGAAGAAAATGAGAAGGAGAAAATACAAGATGACAGGAATGAGGGAAATTATAGAAAAGAACAGGAATCCAGTTCAGATCACACACATAGTCAAATAAGCCTCGCTGAGCCAGAGATGATACCTGAGCAGACGGCAAAAACAGCTAATTCCCATGTTATCCATCCCTTGAAATCGTCATTAAACTTGAGTGTGTATGAGCAGTACCAGCTATGTGTGGCTCAGCTAAATCACCTCAGAATAAGCCAGCATTTCAAGCCTGAGTCACCTGTGAAAGAGGGGACGACATCTGGAGAAATGGGCGATTATGTTAAAGCTCCAGCTTGTCCGGGGTCTTGCTTTGAACTGAACTCTTACATCACAAATCCTGAGATTAAAAAACAGGTTAACAACACAGGAAGCAAAAGAGCCACCGCAGCAGAAAGCGCAGAGGAGAGGAGCTCACATGGCACCAAGAAAACTCCTAGCGAATATAGAAGTGCAAAATCTTGCAGCAATTTGACTGTGAAGCAAACACCTACAGCTTTTATGAAGGAAACTGCAGAAGAGAGAGCCTCGAATGATGAGAACAAGCCAGGTGATGTGTATTGTGTGGAGAAGGATGCTGCTCCTGTTTCTAACCCAGGTATGGAAATCGTTATATATGTTGTATGCAATCAGTCGACGTGTGTTGATGGTCCGGGGGTGTTTGGACCCTGAGTTTAGAGTTTATGGACCTTGTATTTTGGCCTTTAGTTTGTTTATTATTTTCCTTTTAATCTTCTTTTATTTTCTCAGTATTTTGAGTCTTTAGTTCTTTGTTCCAGTTACAGCTTGAACTTTAATGAATCATTTCTTTAGTGTTTTCCTCTGTTTTCCATCTGTCTTTCCTGCATGTCAAGCTTACTACTGAGTTTTCTTGTTTTATTTATCCTTACTAATTTAGTGTTTTACTTTGGTAGTTAACTTTGGTTTCCATTCATATGGAGTCCTCTTGTCATGATGTTTGAGTCTTGTTACTCAGTTCCTATAACCCTTTAAAAGACAAGATATAGTTGGAAAATTTGGATTTTCCAGTGAATCCACATCAAAATTACAGAATTTAAAAAGAATATTAAAAAATTGTATTAGTTCAATATTTCAAGCTATAGTCAATTAAGCGAATTCCTACACAGTGAGAAAAACATCTGCAGCCCACTGGAGCAGACAGAGAGGCCACTGCAGCTATACAGAAACAAACTTCGAGGACAACGTCTGCCCACACACAGCAACCACTGGTCAGTTAAAGCCGAGTTTTCAAGCCTTAGATTTTTCCCTTGAAGGAGGAGTAAAACATAAACTTTTGTTTAATGTAAGCAGCTTTTTTGTTCATTCAAAACTCTGAACTGTAGTTTCTATGCATGACTGTGCAGGTCAGTGTAATCATGTGTATGTTTGTTCAGGGAGCAGTAGAGCACACACCAGCTGGAAGCTCTTACATCATGAGAACGTACCATGTGCTGCTACTTGGAAAAGTTTAGAAAATCCCTCTGACATCTGTCCTGTGTTCGATCTGAATTTTAGCAGAATGATACTAAAATCTAGCTGAAGTGTTTACCAAACTACAGGTTCACTCACACAGTGAGTGATCAGATGCCAGTGCATGCAGGCGGTGGCAGACCTGCACCACTATGGATAAATCCCTATGAGGCAGCAGAGACAGGATGAACAGCCACACCTCATCAGGCAAACACAACCAGCGGTCTCTTACAGGGACGCCTGCTGACTAGCAGGTGTAACGACACCACAACATGCAAAACAGAAAGTAGAGGGATTGTTTTAACAAGACACTGTGAAATGTTACAACCAATGTTAAGATTATTACATTAAAACACCAGATAGACTTGGGTTTAAAAAACTGTTTAAAAAAAAGGCTAAAACTATGTGCGCATGTAGTAAAGATTTCCTACCTGGTATTCAAAGGTATTGTCCATAGTGACATCCGTGGCAGAGTCTGTAAGTGTGAATGAAAGTTACACATTGTCAAAGGAGCTTGGAAAGAAAAGCGTCTGGACTTCTTTAAGTCCAGACGCTTTTCTTTCCAAGCTCCTTTGACTACGATGACCTGGATGACTGAGAACCTTCACAGACAAAGTTACACATTATATTCTGATGTAAAAACAGCGCTAATTCTGAGCATTTACTTGGTTAAAAAGTGAAACGCATAAGTAAACATTATATTGGCTTGTTAACCAGAATGTCTGATAAAGAGTGAAATGAATTATACATAAGTTTCAACAGTTGGAGCAAATTTGTCATGTGAGATGTTGGTGACTGAGCTTTCCTTTGATCTTCTGTTTTTTATAGCACTTTATCATCTTTTTGCAGTTTTGTCTGTAATTTTGATGTCAAGCTTACACTCACATGATGTAAGTCCAGAGTCATCATGATGAAGAGTGTGTGTCTGTACAGGTCGCGGGATCAGATTCAGTTTCTTTGTGTACTTGATTGCTTGTTGATGTCTGCAGGAGACAAAGGGTGAAATTCAACTTCTCATCATCACACACTAGACAAAATTATTTGGCTATTAAAATTAAAATTTGGTTCATATGCCCTTAGATAAGAAGAGAAAAGTGTACATCAGGAGAGCGTAGACGTCTGGGGAAACTTAACAAGTTTTTCTAGTATAAACTTGTTCAAAGGTTATAAACAACTCTCCACACACTAAATTAGCTAACCTTGGAAATCTTTCTCCCAGTGAATTATCAGTGAGGATCCAGCGAGCTCTATCTCCAGCTCTATTTTTTGGATCTTTGAGAATCCTCTGATGGTCTGTACTGTCTGGATGATGTCTAATCCTGTTTTGAAGCAAACCTAACCACAGACACAAGAGGGGGGAAATACATATTAGCAAACTGCTTAAACCTTTTCATCTCAGCATTCCTTGAATTACAGTATTTATTTGTAAAAAGCCCTTGGCACCTTGCTGTAGAGCACTTATGAGTTATAAATAACTCCATGACAGGCTGATTTGTTCTTCCAAGGATAGAAGTGAGGAAATTTAGTTTTTGATAAGAAACAAAAAAGGAATGAAAAGCCAAACGTTAATGTCCAAATGTAAAACTTGATCATCTTTTTTTCTGTCCTGTTTATCTCATAACCTAAGGGTTCATTTCATGACAAAGTGAAAGCATCTTGACACCTTGATAGTAATAATTAGCAATGCCACATTTTTAATCTTTTGAAACAATTTAAACTATAGCATTTTAAAGAAACACCCATCCATCTGTCTTCTTCTACAGATGGATGGATTTGGATGGTCTTGGTTTGACTGGAGCCCTTTCCAGCTGTCATAGGGTGAGGGATGATGAGGTACACTCTGGACAGGTTGCCAGAGACAGTCATTCACACTCATGTTCACATCTAGGGCCAGTTTAGAGTCAGTAATTAGCCTAACCTGCACATAATTGGGCCGTGGGCGAAAGCCAGAGAACAAGGAGAGAACATGCCAGGAGAGACTCCACACAGAAATGCTCCAGTTAGCTGGTGGATTCAAACCCAGGACCTTCTTGCCACCACACCACTGTGCTAACTGGACTGTTATTTATTAGATTTTTCATCTAAGGTAAAAAAAAAAAAAAAATCCAATAACAAGAAAAGTAATACAAAAATATGATTCAATAGAGTAAATAACTAAATGATAATCATGCAGAGGTGGCATGAAGGATTGGAAGTTCTGCTGAAAGGCTGTGAAAATAACTTAGAGTTGTGTCTGACTGTTATGTAAAAAAAATCACATTCATTATCTATTTTTTGTGCTGCCACTTTTTTATTAAACCCAAACTCTGAATGCATCTTCCATCACTGGTCACAAGTCTCATAGATGTAAAGTGTGTAAAATGTGATATTTTGCGGCTTACATCAGTACTTTGTGACAGCAGTGCAAATATCGTGAATATAAAGTCATGCGATCATTTCAGGAACTCAAGGTCACAAGTTGTACTGGTCCTGGTCTCCATGGTGATCAAATTTTGTCAGTGATTAGTCAGTGCTGTGATCACGTGACTAGTGTGGATGTAAGCTGGAGTGGAGCAACAGACACAGGAGTGAAGGCTCTGACGGATTACAGAAAAGGGTCAGTAAACACACACATATGTTTGTTTTCACGGCTTACTGAGTAACCATGACCTAATTATTACCATAACCTAAATACAAAATTTTAAGCATGCCTTCAAATTCATGTCCCCACATTGACTGTTGGTCCCCATGAATACAGTGAGAGGCCAATTTATGGTCCTCATGAAGACATTTAAACAAGTACACACACACACAGGAGGATGTTACAGTGACCCTAACAACTCCCACTAACTGCCTTGACCTAACCTCTAAACCTCTAACAAAGTAAAAACCTTCACTCCAAAAAATGTCATCATTTTAAATGATGAAGGGATGATTTTTGTGCTGATCACAGGTTGTGTATAATTGACTTCTTGTCATTTTTATCTTAGTGAAGTGAAAAATATGTTTTACATGTTGAATTGTTTACTGTGCTCAGAGTAAGAAGGGCATGTTGTATGGTGAAAATATTATATCTTCATATTTGTGGGTCTGTCCATCTATGCACCCATCCACAACTGGTAGATGTTCGCACTTCCATGAGTTTGGTTTTGCCTGAGTTTTATTACTGTTAAGTTTCCCTTCCCACTGATGCCAAGTGTTTGTTGAAATCAGTCCATCCAGTTTCTTAACCTCTGTTATAATACCAGATAAAGAATCTGACATGGGCGGATAACTTTGTTTCTTCTTCTATAGCCTAAAATCTGTTGTCCTGAATGGCTGTCAAGTCACTGATGCCCCACTGAAAGAACTTGTCCTGAAACACAAAGACAGGTCAGAATCCTTCCCTATTAACACATTTACTGCTAATGGTGGTGTAACTCATGCTACACTGTAGGCTTAGGTGGGGGTTAGAAAGTGTCCCATAATGCACGTGCATGTTTGTCTCTGGATAAACTGTCTTTGTAAATATCGTGCATGAAGGGTTTTTTGGGGGGATGTCTTCAAGTGGTTGTCAGATGAGTTTTAGTTTAGTCAAGTTGAAATATGAATTACACTTCAGACATGAAATACAGTCTCTCTGTCAGACAGAGAATTTCAGGGCACTGTTAAATTTGCACTTCTTCTATTGAGATATTGCAGGAATTAAATGTCTTTGCACTGACAGAAAGGGGATTTTCATCGGTCCAGCCCACTTAAGATCACAGTGGGCTGTTGTGGCCACTGGTATAAAAGGCCTTGAAACCTCTGACTTAACTGAATTAATAACTGGAGGAGTTGTGAGAATTGCATCAAAGAGAAAAATTATAATGTTATTCTGATAACGGCTTGTAGTGGCTGACACCTCACATTCTCAAGTCTAAGCCTCGAAAGACGCTGCTCTTATGTTTCAGATAATCCTTAGTTAATCCTCGCAATCCTTATTTTAAACTTAGTTTGAATTCCTGGACACCGAATGGTTTTATTATTTGAAATAAATACCACTTCGTCTCGTGAAGAATGAGATGTGATTATCAGAAGGACATTAAATAACCACCACATCAAGATTGTGATGTTGTTGTTTTTGGTGTTTACAACATTGTCTTTTAGCCTGCGCAGGTTGGAGGTGTTTGGCTGTCAGTTCCTTACTTCATCCTGGCTACAGACAGTATATGAGGTGCTAAATTTTGATATAACAGTTAAAAACACATACTATTAATATAAAAAAAAACAAACTATGATGCTCTGCAGAGCTTCATTTACTAAACATGATTTAGCATGTGAAAAAGTAAGTCCTTGTACATTTCTGCATGTCTTCATATCCAGATGTGCTCCGGCCTTCAGCATCTAAACATCGGACGAGTGCCAAAAATCACCGTAAACAGCCTCACTGGGTTGACAGCACGGCTCAAAAGCCTCATTTCACTGAATCTCACAGGACTACAGGTGGATAGTTTTCTGTGACTCAATCTGAATCTACACATTGAATGTTTATGGAGTTGCAGCTCTGTCTTTAATAGTGCTCTAAACGTAGTCCCTGCCGCTAACAGGTCACTCATGCCATAGTTGATACTTTGCTCCAGAACTGCATTGAACTTCAGAGTCTGTCCTTCAGTTCCTGTCCTGGAGTCACTGACCTGACACTGCATAGCATCAGCAAATATTCACCTTGTATCAGGTATCCACACATATGCAAAGGGAAGCAAAGTGCACATAATTAATAAGAACCAAGCGTTGCCAGCGGTGTTCTTATCAATAGAAACCGGCCAGAGGAACTGTATAAAAATATGTTTTACTTTAGAAAATAAAAAGTTAAATTCATATTTTCATACTTGACATAACAATTAACATCTATGATATCCATGTGGGTTTTTGTTTGTGTGAGTTAGAGCTGTTGATGTGAGTGGCTGTAAAGCAGTAACAGATGCAGGTGTTCAGTCTTTGGCTCTGGGCTGCACAAGACTTCAGCAGCTGGATCTCAGCTCCACCAGCACCGGAAACAGAGGGTACAAAGCACGTCTCACCACATGTGATCAATGTGCTAGTGTCAGTGACGAACAAGTGAACCCTCACCTGTGTGTGTGTGTGTGTGTGTGTGTGTGTGTGTGTGTGTGTGTGTGTGTGTGTGTGTGTGTGTGTGTGTGTGTGTGTGTGTGTGTGTTGTGCATGCATGATGTGACCCAGGGTTTCTCTGCTAGCAAATTACTGCAACAGACATCTTCATACCATCAAACTCAGTTTCTGCCACATCACCGTAAAGAAAATACTGAAGCTTTGCCAACATTGCAAGAGGTAAAAACACACATTCAAAGATGTTTCTTTATTCTCTGCACAAAATGCAGAGTCACTGTGTACTGCCATTAATTCCACTGAGCAGAATGAACACAAGGACGTATCAATACAGTGTTTCAGAAGGTTGCAGTAGCTGCTCTTCACACGCTTTCAAACTCAATTTCTATTCATTTCTCTACATATTTAAATGTCAAAGGTTTTCCACTGTTGCAGTTCTAAATGTAGCACACACGAACACATTAGGTTCACCCCCCATGACCTTTTACAGGATAAAATTATAATTAGCTCATATATAAATGATGTTTATCAATGATGGGCAGTGTGTGTAGAATAAGGCTGTAACACAATCAAATGTGTAAAAAAAAGTACTTTCTGGATGGACTGTAGTTTATCTAGTAGCATCTGGTGAAGCTGTGTCACACGAAAAGGAGAATCGGGGATGTAGCGGGGAGACTGGGACAACTTAAATAGTGAACCTTTTATAAAATGTCCTAATAATATGTGCAGAAGGATATCAGCTGAGCCATCAAATATTGAGGACAGGCACTGAGGTCAGCTGATGTCACAGGACTGTGGGCTCCATTTAATGGGTCTGCCTGAGTTGACACTCTGCTCATTATGTTGTATCTGTCTCCTAAATTCAATTGAACAATCTTTTAGAAGTTCATACGAGTGTAAAACCATATATGAGTGCCACACTAAACAAATTACATGCTGAGACATGATTATGCAGTGTGAAACTCTGTGATGTTTTCGTAGCATATGACAGTTACGAAAGTTGCAAAAAAAAAAAGACTTTCCTTCCATCTTATCATGAGCACACTGTAACTGACCATGAAAATAAAGCATGTCAGCACTGCAGTAATTAATGCAATGATGATCTAATTGGTGGAAATTATTCGAAAATATGAAAGTCAGCTGCTAGTGATCTAATAAGTGAGTGACATGGCAGAATAAAGGAGCAATCTATACCCAAATCAAATGTCTTTCTGTAGTTACAAAATATGAAAAATGCATGCTGGCACCTATGATCTGTTTCCATGTTTGTCTCCTTTTAGGCTGAAGGTGCTTCATCTCTATGGCTGTGCACATCTACCCACTGAACACGAGATCAAAGAAGTGAACAGCACCGTTAATGTTTCCCCTTTGTCCTGACCCTGACAGTTATATCTCCACGAAATATTTATTGAACAAATCAAAGAGGGAAATGTTGATTTAGCCAAGTATGTAGCATTATTAGTTTTATTTTTCTATGCTATTACATGAGCAACAGGCTAAATGAGGTCTGCCATGGTCTGAGGGACTATTTTCAAGGATGACTAAAAAGCTTTTAATACCGGTATATGTGCTTGACTGCATGCGTTTAAAGATTGTTATCAGATGTGCAGAAATCTGAAGGGTGTATCGTCTAAGCATTAAATATTTTCTGTCATTATATAACTTTGCGGGAATTTTTTAAAAGGCTGCTTGTTTTTCTACTTTTAACTCAGGTTAATGTTGTTAGGTAAAAACCCATCTCATCGTATTTTACAACTTAAAATTTAAAAAAACAAACAAAAAACTGCTTTTGTTTGTATGTGCCGCTGACTTTGTAGTGGTGTAGTGGGTTACTGCTACTTAGAGCAAAACTGTGAGCTTGTTTTTTTCATCTGAATTGAGTCAAATAAACTAAAAATAAACTAAAAACAGAAGCTAAGAATACTAAGATTTAATAAACTGTTTATAAAACATGAAATGGGGGCAATGGGTTTAATAATATGTCTGATTATATTTTACATTAAAATGTAAAGATTACAGTCTGGCTACAAAGGCATGATATTGTACATGGAATTAGCAAAAATAAAAGATGCAGGAGTACTTTCAAATTTCTATAATTTGCATTCCTGTGTAGCATTACTGGTATCATCATAGCAGGACTAGCAGTGTGTTTTGCACTAGTATGACTCCAGGTTTAAAGAGCCTTCCAATAAAAGCTCCAATGAGTACTAATAATAAAAGATAGGAAACATAATTCATATGCTGTGAATGGCCAACTATGTTACAAAGTCAAAGGAGGAACCACATCAGCAGTGGCACTTTAATAAGACAATACCGAGGGTTTACTTTTAACTTGTTTGAGGGCAAAACACAAAAAAGTGCTGTTTTTATGCAGTTGCTGGTTTTGCAGATTTTGGCCACACTGTTAGGATTCTTGCTTGATGCTGTTTGGTTTAACAGCATTTGCAACACCACATTTTATGGTCCTAAAATAGTTTATTATCAGTATTGCATGCCTATAAAAAAGAAAGAGAGACGGGAGGGGGAGGATATAAAAGAAACATATCAGAAGGAGTGAGTCTATTCCTGGAGCTGCACTCCGTCTCCTTCCAACAATGGGGTTTAACCTTACGACTGGCTATCAACTATCAAATGGAAATCCAGCTCTGAATTTAATTTCACTTTACCTAACAGCTAAACTCCTGTAGGCTCTGCCTGTTTTTCTAGTACTTTTTTTCGCTCTTTTTATTATCTGCAAATACTCGCTTTCAAATCTAAAAGCCAGATTGCTGCAGAAATTAAAAACAAAACTATGGCAGCAGCAAAGAAAAAGAGTGAGGAGGAACAAAAGCGCCTGAGCTCTCTCTTTCATGCCTACGATGTGGATAATTCTGGGCGGATTGAAAAAAATGAATTCAACACCATTTGCCAAGAACTCCACGTCTCGTCCCAGGAAGCAGAAGGCATTTTCAATCGCCTGGATGTCGACAAGGATGGCACGGTGACCTTAGAGGAATTCCTTAGTGGCTTCAAAGAACAGCACCAGGAGGAAGAAGATGATGCTGAAGAAGACACAGACTCCTCAGCTTGGGATAAAAAAGAGCAGGTCCTGTCCAGGTGAGAGGTGAAAAGGCCTGAGTGCTCTGAGTGTAGCTAACAGCAACTTGTCATAGCAAAATGTGTAAAATATGCCTGCATGGGGCGGTCTTCTTTAATGGTAGAGTAGGATTTATGAAAGGTTTGAATCCAACTATTCTTGTGGGTACAGATCGTGTAGTTTAGGATAACAGAAACTGATACTTTGACCTGACAGGAAGCTGAATATGAAGATAAATTAGATGACAATTTATTTATGAAAATGTGGACCAAGCATTGCTGACATGTCCTTAAACAGGAAGCATAACCAATAATCTGGTTCATTAACCTGATTTTTACTGAAGAACAAAGTGTGATGTACTAATCTAGATTTTTTGTGTGTTAAACAAAATTTAACAATATCACAGCTGTCACATTTTGTAAGATATGCGATTGAGGTATCTGGTTTGCAGAGCAGTCTGTAAAATCAGGTCAGTGGGCATCCAGCTGGAGGATTGCTGCTTAACCTGCCATAGGCAGTAAAAACTGAACAATGTGCTTGGTGACTTCATTGTATTCCACGTACTGCACGCAAATTTTAGCTTTTTTGTCAATGGATCCTAATGTTTTTCACACAAGGAAACCATCCTTAGATAACAAGAGTAGGTTGGGCTGTGTTACCATGGCAGAGCAGGAAAATCAGGCAAATGTGCCAGTGTGCCAAAAAGTGATGAAGATGATGAACAAATAAAGTAATTTTGATGTAGAAACAGCATTTCAATCACAAGGTAGAAGGTGCAATTACTTTTTAGCAATCTGAAAGCTACATGTGAGGTTTCTTTAACCTGTTGTAAATGATTACTTTATAAGACAAGGACGTCAGGCTCATTATGATACCTGTTAGTGTAACATTAGAGTATTTTAGTATGTTTTTGTTCATTTTTGTGTATTTTCCCATATAAACTGCAGTGGAAATGGGAAATTGCAGCAATGAGAATACTTACAAAGACTAGAGAGAACATATTTCTTCCATGTTGGTGTATGTTCATTAATTCCATGTTAAATCCAGAATTTAATTTAAAATCCTTCCCATCTCATGCAAAATCTTAAAATATTAGGAGCCATCTCATCTTAAAGACCTCATAGTACCATATCAAACAGGTAGAGCACTTCGCTCTCAGACTGCTGGTTTACCTGTGGATCCTTGGATATTTCAAAGTAGAAGCAGGGAGGCAGGGTGTTGAGCTTCCAGGCCCCTCTTCTGTGGAACCAGCTCCCAGTTTGGATTCGGGAGACAGACACCCTCTCTGCTTTTAAGATTCGGCTTAAAACATTCCTATTTGATAAAGCACATAGTTATGGTTAGATCAGGTGACCCTGCATCCCCCTTTAGTTATATTGCAGTAGGCTTAGGCTGTTGGGGGCTTCCCATGATGCACTGAGTGTTTCTTGCTCACTCACTTTTTTCACTCTCTACATGTTTAGTCGTTACAAATCACTGCCTCTCTTCCACAGAATGTTTTTTGTCCTGTCTTCCTCCCCTCACCCAGGCAGATAGCCGCCCCTCCCTGAGCCTGGTTTTGCAGGAGGTCTCCTCCTATTAAACAGGAGTTTTTCCTTGCCACTGCCATCAAGTGTTTGCTCATGAGCAAACACTTGATGTTGAGGTTTTCTCTGTTTTCTCCATGTTTTTGTAGGGTCCTTATCTCACAATATAAAGTGCCTTGAGGCAACTGTTTTAGTGATTTGAAACCATATAAATAAAACTGATTTGAATTTGAAAGGTCCTCAGTATGATATAAACGTAAAGTCTACTATCAAACAGTTAATATTATTGTGTTGAAACAGATAAATAAATTAATATTTATGTATACATGTTTTTTTTTTTTAATATTCGCCTCTATTTAATGTGATTAATAGTCAAATAATAATTTGGGCCTGGAAAAAATGGAAATCTAGACTACGTGTGTGTCAGTCTGTTCTTCGCTCAGTTACAGAAACTTCAGTTTATTCAGCTAGAACGATAATAGGCTTTCGCCACAGAGCCACTTTCATTTGGCCTGAAGCCCAGAGGTCTATTGTTAGGAAGAGAGAGGGGAGTGATCACACTGGCAGGTAGCGATGGCAGGCGCGTTACCTGAGGCAGTGAGACACAGCAGCTTTTTCCGTCCAGCTGGCCATTGGCTACAACAATCTGTAACATCTCGCGTGAAGGCTACGCGGGAGCAAATGCTTTTATTTTAATGATAGTTTGGATTGTTTAAAATGGATTTCTTTGATCAAAACTTTTGTAAGGGCACACCAGCTGTGGTAATGTTTGGATAGGAGCGGATTAACTCTGGAAGTTTGGAGTTTGGACTACTTTTGTTTTTTCCTGGTGTCCGGAAAGTAAAACGCTGGCGTTCCTGTAAGGTTTCAAGGTTTCGTTGTCTCGGTGGTAATTGTAATTTACCGAAACGCCTTCTTTTTTTCTTTTTTTTTACCCCAGCCAGCCACAGCCCCCTATCAAGGGAATGAGCGCAGAGGAACAGGACCGGCTGCGGTCCCTCTTTCACACCTACGATGTGGACAACTCCGGGCAGATCGAACGAAACGAGTTTCTCACAATCTGCGCAGAGCTACAGGTGTCAGCAGCCGAGGCTGACCGAATATTTGACCAGCTGGACGTCGACAAGGACGGCACTGTCACCCTGCAAGAGTTCATCAACGGATTTCACGACCGCTACGAGGCGGACATGGAGTCAGAAGGAGGCGACCCGTCTGCTGCTTGGGAAGACTTTGAGAGCAGACTGAACGAGCAGGCCAAGTTCATCCCCAGGTGAGAGTGCACAGCTGTTCTCTGGCCGGTAAGGGCGATGGGTACAGACGGGCGGATGTGTTTAAAATATGGAAATGTTCAGGAGATATGAGTGCGTTCAACAGTGAGCGCAGTGTGCGTAAATGTGATAGTGACAATTAATCTTCACAGGGAAAATAGCACCTCTGAAGTAAAGCACACATCTAATTTAAAAAGGTGAACTCTGGGAAAGATCCAGAGCACATTTCAAAGTTTGCTGCTACAAAACGACGAATCCATTTCCATCCATGACTAAAATCATTATTAATAATATGAAAATGAGAGTGCGCCTGTGTGAAAATCTCTGGATGTTCACGTTTTTATTTTTTTGTTTTTTCCAGAATGCATGTAAGCTAAAGACAGGCATTAATGGTGACCCCCCTCACACACACAGGTGTATGGGAAGGCGCAAGCTGTGCAAATCACTCATGCTCTAACATAAAAGCAGACAAAGGGAGCAAACTCCAAACCATGTTTAACAATTGTGCCATTAATCCATAAATCAAAGTAATTCCTAACAAAAATTCAAAGTTAAAATGCTCTGTTATGATTGTTTAATTTATCTTCAGTTATAGTTTGTCTTGGCAGCCGGGGGTCAGTCCGCCAGGGCCTCCGCTCCTGGCCGCCACCCGGCACACAATGCACCAGACCCCTATGGCGCCTCCTGCGGGTGGTGGGCCTGCGGTAGCCTGGGTTAGTTGTAACATATCCTGGGGTGAAATGTAACACAATGAAATAAGGGTACTGACAAAACATTAACATGTAATCTTTTTTATTCAACACACGAATGCACTTAAAGCCATTTATGTAGCTATGTGTGTGTGTGTGTGTGTGACAGAATGCAGAAATCTAGCTTTTGAACATATTCCAACCCCCCAAAAAAGACAAATTATGGAATTTTCTGCAACTGAATATTTCATTAATTTTGGTTGGTCTTCCTTGATTTTGGCCTCATTGGCTCAGTGGGCATTATAACCTACAACTCTTGCACCAACTTTTGAACATAACAATGAAGCTGAAAAAATGTAGTTGTGCACCAGCATCACAATTCCATTACTTTTTATCATGGCTTACCTTGGTGTGGTTTGCAAAGTGCTTCAGAAAGATGAGGAAATCTGTTTCTTGCACCCATCCTGATTTATTTCCACTACCAATACTTCCTACTGGTCCATCTCTGACACAGTGGTCTGCATAATGTATGTGTGGGAACACAAACAGTGGAGGAATTGTGTTGCCAATGGCATTAATCGCATATACAAATGCGACCAGTGAACCTCTCTCTGCTGATGTCGTTGCCCCAACTTGTTTAATATAAGTTAAAGTAATAGTGTGGTAAGTTTTAACATCTGCATTATTGTTACAACTGACCCAGACTCCTATAGCCATGAACTAGCTAACATTACAGCCAACGGCTAAAACATTAGCACTAAAGACCTACACAGAATACATCCCCATAGACATACAAATAACATAATTTAAGTTTGATGAGTTTAACTGCAAAGCAGATAATGCTATTAGAATTTGAAATAAAGTAGAAAAACTTTTTGGCATACAAATTACTTTTTTTCGTGTTAAATTGTCTGTGTTTGACAAAATGTGCTGATTTTTCACATGTGATAGCAGAACTGAATTGGGCATGCACAGGATGAATCACATCATTTGAAACTTAGCCCTGATTGGAGAAATTGGAAGTGTTACAACTGACCCACGTTACAACTATCCCCGGTCTCCCCTACAGCACTCTGCAAAGTCATTTCTCTTTTCTTTATATTTTGTTAGGAAAATGGAAAATGATTGGAAACATACATGGAAATATAGTATATAAGGGAAAAACAGAGTTGGTAGCATTCTTATGAGTTGATATGAGTTGAAGCACCCAGTGCTTTCTGCAGAAGTTCTCTGATGACTCTGCAATAGTCGGCCTCATCACTGATGGGGACGACAAGGAGTACAGAGGACTGACTCAAGACTTTGTGGACTGGTGCCAGCTGAACTACCTCCAGATCAACGCCAGTAAAACCAAGGAACTGGTGGTAGACTTCCGCAGGCACAAGCATTCTCCACTGCAACCACTGAACATCCAAGGTATGGACATTGAGGCTGTGGACAGCTACAGGTACCTTGGTGTTCATCTGAACAATAGACTGGACTGGACTCATAACTCAGACGCCCTCTACAGGAAAGGGCAGAGCAGGCTGTACCTGCTGCGGAGACTCAGGTCGTTTGGAGTGGAGGGCCCACTCCTGAAGAAATTCTATGACTCTGTTGTGGCTTCTGCTATCTTTTATGGCGTGGTCTGCTGGGTCGGCAGCATCTCTGCTGGGGACAGGAAGAGACTGAACAGGGTGATCCGAAGGGCCGGCTCTGTTCTAGGATGCCCTCTGGACCCAGTGGAGGTGGTGAGTGACAGGAGAACGGCGGCTAAGCTGTCATCCCTGATGGACAACATCTCCCACCCCATGCAGCAGACTGTGACAGCACTGAGCAGCTCCTTCAGTGGGAGACTGCGGCACCCACGGTGTGGGACGGAGAGATTTCGCAGGTCTTTCCTCCCCACTGCTGTCAGACTCCATAATAAAGACTTTAACTGATCAAGCACACACATCCATACATATGCAATAATACTAAGTGCAATAATCCTTTCTGTCATCGTTGTATTTTTACTCAGTTGTATATAGTATTTGTATTTGTATTCTATTTTTATCTTATTCTATATTTATTTTATTTTATTCTACTGTATATAGTATTTTATTTTATTCTATTCTGTACAGTTGTGTACTGTATTTATTCTTACTGTATTCTAATTTTTGCCTCATAACTCTTGCACTGTCCACTTCCTGCTGTGACAAAACAAATTTCCCACGTGTGGGACTAATAAAGGTTATCTTATCTTATCTTATCTTATCTTATATTTCCTTTATTCTTTAACACCGTCTCATTCTCTAATGTTCAGCAATAGTTCCAGGCTTCTTGAAGGACATATGAAGCTCTTCTTTGGATGTTGGCTGCCTTTTGTTCGATTATCTGTCTAGATGATCCCACACTGCTTGAATAATATTGAGATTCGGGCTCTGAGGAGGCCGGTCCATCACTGACTGTGTTCCACTGTGTTTTTTCTATCTGAATATGCTTTTACTGCTCTGGAAGTGTGTTTGGGAGCATTGTCATGCTGAAACATGAAGCCACTCCCCCAAACCATGACGGAGCCTTCTCTGTGTTTTACAGATGACTGTAGACTCTGACTGTTGTACTTCTCTCCTGATCTCCATCGTGTACACTGACTATGATTGAAACCAAACATTTAAAATTTGGATTCATAAGACATGGTGCAACTGATTCAGTCCAGTTCAGCTTTTTCTCTCCGTTTCTCTTTATGTTTTGCATTTTTGTAGATTCAGCTAAGGAAATGAGAATAAATGATGTGTTTTTGTAACAAGCTGCTAGTAACAAAGTGCCTAAAATACAGTTTAAAACTGATTATTTCCTAAGTGGTTTGTTATGTGTATGTGGCTCATCCTGTGAGTTAGGTGCATTTTTTATGCTTGAATTATTCATAAATCAGTATTAAGTGATAAAAACAGTTCTCTGAAAATGATCACATCCAATGACTGGGCTCGATAATGCTTACTCGCTTTACACACACTGTAGACCTATCCACGTGCATGTGGCCACTGGCCTTACATGGGACTTTTGCTCAGGACATTGATTGTCACGGTGGTGCCGTCGGATAAATGCACTCTTTCATCTTCAAGCATTTATAGTCACTGTTACATCAGTCAGCTGAGGGAGGATAGTTTGGAAAACCCAGTACACGCTTCACTTCAGACAGATGTCTGTTTTCAGGAGTTGAAAAGATATTTTGTGTGAGAACAAGAAGACAAGTCAAGAGCAAAAAATCAATTTCTTCCTTCTTTATGCTTGAGACTGATCTAATGAGTTATGAACTTTGTTCAGTCTCTCAGCTGATGGAGACCAAGCCTGGAAAGATGGTTTGACCTATAAAAGGCTTTCACTGCTCGGTTTTCAAGAATTTTCTTCTAGGGGGGTCAAATGTCTCTACTCTGCATTTGTTGACATGATCAACTGTTTACAAAAATTGCGTTTGAACACAAATTTCATATATAAATACAAAATTTTACAGGGTTTAATTGGGGTCTCTTCATTTGATTTCATTCTTTCGGCTTTAGCGTTTCTGAGTTCTGAGTTCGGGTTTAACACACACCAGGAAAGCTATTTTGTTTTCAGGGTAAATAAACGACAGGTTGTGTCACTGGGAAGCAAAGTGACATACATGAAAAGAAGCATTCATTAAAAATCAGTCTTTAAAATTAGAAGAGTTATTCCAACATCAGATATTACTTAAACTGACACACAAATCGTTTTGTTTTCTACTTGCTAAATAATCTTTAAAGGCTCAACAAAAATGTAGATTTGCTAAATATCTCAATTATGTTAATTGCCGTTAGGGTGGAGCGGTAGATAGAACAAACTTTATAGCAAACTTTCTACCAAGCTGATGAAATACTTTCTTCAGCCACTCAGAATAAAGTAGAACAGTTTGTCTACCTGTCAAAGGAGTGTTGACTTAAGGCATTCTCAATATTGTTTATTTAGTGTTTATTTTGTTTAATATTAGTGTAATTAAAGCTGTACTACACCCTGACTCATTTGTTACACTCCATTTTTCATATTGTAACATCAGTCTTGTTAGCAGATCAAATGAAAATCAGAACTCCAAATGCACAATTGCGAGGAAAACATCAGGATTTTTATCATTTGAAACATTTTCCCACAGTTAAAGACTTTTAACCCTGTTATTGTAATCCAGTGTTACCTACAAGAAATAATCTGTTGTCTGCCATTTATCTAATTAATAATAAAAAGGTACATTTTTTGTGTGTCCACACCGCCATTGTTATTAAGAATATAAAACAAATACTCAAAAAATATTCAATAAATAATTAAACCTCTTGTGAATTTGTTGGATAATGTCTGTTTTTAGAGCATATTTAGCTGAGTCCGAACAAAGACAGAATTGTTTGTTATTTTATCTGTGTGTACCCTACAGCGGATTTTAAATAGACATTCAAGACGTGAGTGAAGTGCATTTTCAGCTTTAAATATAACCCTATAATGACCTTTGTATCATATTTGACGCATGAGTTTCTGAGACCTCGTTCTCATCAACATCATCAGCACTTGCCATAATTTCAAAATGTTATGGACAAAACTCCTTTTTTTTTGTCTAAAATTAACACTGTTGTTAACATAAAGTTGCCAAACACACCCAATGTATGAAATGCCATACAAACAATATATAATTCATATATCATAAAAATATATCATACACAACATGATATAGCAAAAAAATGTTTGTGGATTTTGTTATAAGTTTGTTATAAGTTCTAAAAAATCAGAATTTTCTGGCTATTTTTTGATTAGTTGGGTCTTACAGGGTTAAGGGGATTTAAAAAAAAACTTTTACGAACTGTTTAGGAATTATAGACATTTTTTATACTACAACCAAGCCCAGATGAAAATCCATTGAAGTCAGTGACTGAGGTCTAAAGCTCATGGACATCACCAAATGCTGTGTTTCGTCCCTTGAGATGCTCCGCCGGGTTTTTACTGCAGACACCTTCAGCTGCTGCTTGTTTCTGGGTCTCTCTGCCTTTATTGTCTTATTTCATGACTGAAAGCGGCTCTACTAGGTTGTGATCAGGTGACTGACTTGGCCATTGAAGATTATGTCATTTCTTTAGCTTGAGAAACTCTCGGGTTGCTTTTGCAGTCTGCTTTGGGTCATTATCCATTTGCACTGTGAATTTACACTGTGCCTGATCAGTATTAGCAGAGAGTACAGCCCTGTATACTTCACAACTCATCCTGCTACTTCTATCAGGAGTCACATCATCAATAAACACTTGTGACCCAGTTCCAGTCACAGCCATACAAACCTTTCTCTTCCCATCATTTCGATACAAATTAACCTTAGTTTCATCTGTCCAAAACATGTTTCCATCACTGTATTTTATTGTGTTTTCTGGCTTCATCTTCTTGAATCTAACCAGTGGTTTGCATTTTGTTGTAAACCCATGAAGATGTCTCTTGATTGTAGACTTTGACAATGATATGTCTTCCTCTTCAAGAGTTTATTCTTAACTTGGTTAGATGTTGTAAAGTTTTTTTTTCTTAATCATCAAAATAATTCTGTCATCATGCACAGTGGTCAATTGCTTTTGAAGCTCTGAAAATGGGACACTGTGTATAAAAATGTTTATATTGTCTAAACAGTTACTGCCATCCTTTTGCAAAACCATTGAATTAAAGCAGGAAGGCTTCACTTCAATCGCATCTTGATTTTATTTTTTTTAATAAACAAAACTACAAAAATATTAATGAATCAAACCGTACAAACCAAAATTCTTTAATGTAACCCTCAATTTCTGCTAGCAAAAATTTGTTTGCAGCGAGCTAATTTATCTCCTGATTTTTCTCCAGGCGTGAGCAAGCAGCAACACTGTATCAGAACATCAGTCTGACTGAGCCCAGACTGATTCCTCAATTTGAGAAAGTCATCCTCAACTTCACCAAAGAGATCAAACAGCAGAACTCAGAGATGGAGAACTTGGCACTTGCCATCAAACGGTGAGCATCATGCACACACACATATATGATCAGTCATTACCTGTGAACGATTAGCAGATGACCTGCTCTACATACTGAACTACAGCCACCCTAATGAGCATGTGGCAAAGATGTAGACAGGACGAGTATGAACCACAGGAGAGAGACTTGAGCAACCAGATCATAAGTAAAACATATAACTACCAGTGCATCAATGTAGACTGAACCTCTTAGTTTGACCTGTTGATGTCAGACATGACATCATCAGTACTTTAAAAATCAGGAAACTCTGGTTGGGCCTTTCCCTACACCTGACGTACATGAAGGCTGAGAACAGTCGATGTAAGTATGCACAAAGGAGTTAATTCTGCAGCCTAAAAAATACAAAGCAACCTGTGACAGAGTCTTTGCTTTAATGTGCTGAATGTTTGATTTTGATGGCAACATAAAGCTTACACAAACAAACCCAGGGTAGTAGGTGCAGCAATATTACTTTGACAATAGCAAATCATAGCAAATAAACATAGGTAGAGAATAATGTGCTTAATGTGGAAAAAGTCAATACTTCTGAGACAAGTGGAGAGTATTCCAACTGCTCATCCACGTTGTCACAGTGGCTGTTATCGCAAAGTGGAAGAATAAAAGAACTACAGCAACTTGTTCCTAAATTAGCAAAACATTTAATATTATGAGCGGGATTACTGAGTTGTGAGGGACATAAGTCTCTAATGCGCAGCTGACTCAGTAATTACCGCGTTATAAACCTCCTTTGGCATTTAACATCAGCACAAACACTGTTCTCAGGGAGCTTCGTGTCATTGGTTTCCAAGGTCAAGAGCTAAATGCAAGCACAATGTCAGGTATTGGATGGATCGGTGCAAAGCATGCCAATGCTTATAGGAGCAGTGGAAGTAAAAGTCAAGCTCACGTTTCCCTGTCTGGCAGTCTGATGGACAAGTTTGAGTCTGGCCAGTGCCAGGAGAACTCGAGTTGTGTGCCAGCAGTGAAGCTTGGGGGAGTAGGGATAACAGGAAAGAAGAGTGTGAGTCAGGCCCTCTCGTCTAACATCAGTATCTGGCTTCAAAAATGTTCTTATGTATGATTGGACAAAAGTAGCATGACTGTTTGACACTGATAGTCAAGCTTGTTTTCTAAGAAATTACAAATGTTTTGTGTCAATCCAAATGTCAGGTGAACAATAAATACTGTCACAAATCAGAAAGTTAAGTTAGCGTCAGCTGCCTGGATCACATGGATAGAAATATCTGGAGTCTAGTGAGGTGATCTTATTACTGTGTTACAGAGCGCAGGACCAAGCATCAATGCAGCTCAGTGAAATGGAGGAAGAAATGGACCAACGCATTCAAGCTACCGAGAGAAAAACACGTGAGCAGGTGGGACCAATACCTAGCCCACACGACACACATATGAGACCCTCCACTGCAGACCCGTGACTTTGTGTTTTTACACTGTTTGCTTTTTTTCGGCTAGTTGCTATGATGCGTTTCTTTCCCTGGAGTTTGTGTAGGCAAAGTGATAAGCAGGGCGCGTTTGTTCAGCTCTTCCCTCATGTCAAACAAACATACGCAGCCGTGTAGCAGCTTACTGATCCCAATTCAGACACGCCTGCTGCTCTCACAACTCTGTGGATATAAAACAGCAGATAACTCGAGGTGCTGGGGCATGTTTTATCCTCTATTCTAAAATGATAAGGCTGTATGTGTTGGTGGTGATAAGGATGGTGGTGTGTGGATGAAGATGATAATCTATAAAGAGCCAGGTCAGCTACATCAGCATGTGGCTGACCTGAACTTTGAATTGTTTAACCTGCTTTTTATTGACTGATGAAGTTAAATCTCTATGAATTCTGTCTGTTTGTCAAACGTATCCACATCCACAGCTAGAGTAGGCAAATTTGTTATTACAGCAGCTTTTTAATGCCTAAATTTAGGTCTGTTTATGTCTTAATATATCGTCTATGAATTAAAAGCCCCCAGATTTGGAGCCTCATGAAAGCGGCAGATATTTCCCAAAATCCAGCAGAACACATAATCAGTGTTTTGTGGAAAATGATAAGCTTTGATAACAGCATTTAGCTTTCCATAACATGAAATAAAATGCAATAAAAGGAAGAAAAGCTGACAAAGACTGGCAGAAACATAAAGCATCACTTGTTATATCAGGAAACAAACCATTGAATTTATTTAAACATGTTGATTTTATCTGTGGTCCTGACGTTTCTTTAAAAGCTGTGAATATAAACTCTGTTTTATCACTGTGCCTAAAGTTATGTAAGTGTTCTCCATTGACTCAGCTAACTCGGGCTCTACTGTTTGTTTTGTCTAAGAAAAGCACACAAAATTAGAGGGCGGTCACCTGTATCCTCTCACACCATGATATTCACACTGTCATATCCTGGCACCTGTAACGGAGGAATTTATTTTGGAAATTGTACATTAAAAAAAAGTTTTTGATTCCTCAGACCCTTCATCAAGGGGTTTAAAATCCACTTTAAAATGGCTTTATGCAGAGTAAGAAGCAAAAGCCAATCACACACATACACAAACACACAAATCATACAGTAAACTGCCTTTCTGATGCAACTGATTGATATATTTTCTGTTTGGGGGGGTTTGTATTTGTGCTTTTGCAGGAGAAGAAGCGAGCAGAGGCTTCGCTGAGTGAATTACGAAGAAGTTATGAAACTGAAGTGTGTGAGCTGCAGTGTAAGATCCAGAGGATGCAGATGGTACATTTTTAACTTGTCTGACTGAGTTCTGGTTTTTTACAACACAATTGCTGTAGTGGTGGTTTTAAACATATTTATATGATACTGACACGATAAGGATTTTACGCTCGAAACAAATTTAGATCCAAAATGCTGACTTTAACTCATTTTAATTATATTAGTACATTATTAGTAAATATATTAGTACAATGTAAAATGTTAACTTTAATGGAATCGGGTTTAAAATTGATTGGTATACCATTCAATTTATACCACATTTTTCTTAATGATTAATTAATTGAGTAAATAAACCTTTGATTTTATATATCTCGTGTTTATTGAGGATGAAGAATAATTTTCTGGGTCCATTTCAGAACTTAACATCTTTGAAAGCAGGAAGCAGCTTCACAGAGTCCATTAAATCTCAGCTGGACCTCTTTAACTGAAACTTCACAGTAAATATTTGGATAAGAAAAATCTACTATTGCTTCTCAATCTGACTGAGGTCCTTCTTACTGAAGATTTCAAGTCAGCTGTTTACAAGGGAAGTGATTTCATACAATCTTGAAGAGCAGATCAAGCATGCAGAGAAGCAAGTTATTGTGTTGGGTTGGTCTTAATGAAGACATCTGTGTATGTGTCCAAGCATTTGCATCAGGTCTGAGAACATGCATGGAAAAAAGCATCCCGAAAGTCATCAGGTTAAAATGTTTAAATAGTACAAATTTAGCCGTTTTATGAAACTTTTTTTCCCCACTCCTCTGAAACTGATTTGTAAGAGCTGTTTATTTTTATTTTTTTGAACCAATTAGAATCGACATTTCTGGATGCATGTACAAGTAAAAGTAGCCCACAAGAGTGAGTAGGTCGAATAATCTTTATCCTATACATTTCAACTTTACCAGATAGAGGAGAAGTACAAGAACATCACAGTGAAAGACGAGAGCCCGGCCTTGAAGAAGAAGATCAATGAGCTAACACTGGTGAGAGTGAATGTATTTGAACTCATTTATACAGTCATTATGCTTCCTGCTTACAACACACAGCTGTAATCTTCTGTTTTGCTGCTTGTCTGTGCGTCTGCAGGAGAACCAGCGGTTAAAGCAGGAGCTGCTGAGGTCTCAGACCAAAGTCGCCTGCCTGCAGAGTGAGATGGACTCGCTGAAGACCGAGCTAACCGATCAAAGCATCAACTCCGAGCGGTAAATCGGTTTGGCTGCTTTCGTTAAATAATTTAAACCCTCGGTACAGATTTTGACGTGTGGTCCGTGGAGTTAAAGTTGAGCACCACATCTAATTAGCCACATGTTATTTATTCTTTTTACTTTTTTACATCGATGATTAAAAAAGAAACAAAAAAAAGAAAAAAAAGATTTGTACTTCACATCATTTAGCTCTCTCTAAACACATACAGTTTCACTGCACACCATGAAAGTCTAAACCTCCATTATTGATGAAAAGAAGTTGCAGAACAGGTTTGTATTTCCACCTTTTTCTTTCCTTGTTTAAAGATTAATGAGAACTTGAGAAAAATAAATATTTACACTTGTAAAACCACTGAATACACTTCATACCAGCTAAATGTACTGACTCTAGAAGAATCCAGAATACCTTATCACACGACCCCACCCCTGAGCCGAGTAACAGAGACAGACGACAGAGGCACAACCTCTCCTGGTTGTCTGTCTGCATGTTGGCTCCTGAGAATTTTATTGTGTTGTCACAGCTGAAACAGGATATCCTGGAGTGCCTTCACACGTACAATAACATCTTTGGGAGCGTTACCTAGTAACAGACGCAACAGAGACAAAGGGAGGAGAAAACCCCGCCTGCTTCTGACTCATTGGGTTGACACTTTTGTTCCTCCATCTCTGAGGAGTCTCGCGTGTCTTTCAGTAACTTTGCACAACTGTGACAGACGTGTAAAAAAGGAGAAGACTGTATAAAAATATCAGCCATTATTTAATGGGGAAACTATGATGATTTTATTGAAAATATATAATAGAATTGCGCTGGAGAGATTATATCTCTCGGCTGGCCTGGGAACGCCTTGGTATTCCCCCGGATAAGCTGGAGGAGGTGGCTGGGGAGAGGGAGGTCTGGGCCTCTTTGCTTAGGCTGCTGCCCCCGCGACCCGGCCCCGGACAAAGCGGATGAAGATGGATGGATGGATGGATGGATGGATGGATGGATATATAATAGATTCAAGATTGATGTTTTTACCTACTATGTTTTTACATATCACAATAAGAAAAAACTTCCCAATAAACCATTTAGCAGGGGAAAAAGAAAAAGCAGAACAGAGGAGGGATCCCTCTTCCAGATGTTTATATTTTACATTACCTACCTTCAGACAGCAGATTGTAAATAAAAGAAAACCATAGTGCTAAAGCCAGTTTTCTGTATCAGGCTGTATGCAATTTTTGTTTACTATTGGAATCACCTCACTTCTGAAGCAGCCTCCAGTGGCCACTAGAGATACGGCATATAACCCATGTTGGTTATATTTTGCAGCAGCTGCTGTTTGACTGAAGATCCTAAATTTATTTTAAAGTATTGCATCTTTAGTTTACTTTGGTTGCTTCCCCTTCTGGTTTAACAATATAAGAATTAGTCAAAATTAAGACTTTGTAGAATTTATCATTTGAAAGTGTCATGTAATTAATATCCATAGTATCCTTATTTTCTCATTATATTGTTTTATGTACTTTAATCATGAAGGTTTGTAAAGCAAGGCCACTTTTGACTCATAAACTAAGTGCTCAGCCAGACTGAAAAACAGGAAGTTTTAGTGCACAGGCATATTAATAGATAAGACACAGAAAAGAGGAACTTTATAACCAATGTTTGAAACTGTGTGACGTGTAAAGTACCAAAATAACACCTATATGAGGCACAGTTTATGATTCTAATGTTCGAGATCCTGCAACTGGCGTTTGGGCTGTGCAGGGGGTCTCTCTCTTTCGGAAGATGATTGAATAAGAAGAAATATAAATGTTTTAACACACTATGAGTCGGTGTTCTCTCTCTAATAAAAGTAATCCGTACATTTAAGGAGTTTGTGTTGTTTAAGCTTTGTGTAGAAACTGAGGCCCTAAACAGCGATGAACATACAAAAATATGTAACACTTTAGATATGTTTTTTTTTTAATTGATAGATAAATATATGCTTGTGTTCAGATTTAGTAACATTTGGCTCCACAATGTAGTGGTTTACACATTCACCTTAAAAGAAGGAAGAAGGCTTTCTGGTGTAAAGCTTTTCTTTAGATTCACTAACTGTGTCTCTGTCTGTCTCTGTTTTCCTTCAGAGACGAGGAGCTCATGAAACACTTCTCTGATGAACGAGACATCCTGGAGAATCAGATTGAGATTCTACAGTAAGCCAGATAATAACACACACACACACACACCTGCTGAAACAGATTTTACAAGGTTGCCTACATTTAAAATGTCTTTTCTCTCTCTCTGTGTGTGTGTGTGTGTGTGTGTGTGCGTGCGCGCGTGTGTGTGTGTGTGTGCGCGCGCGTGCGTGTGCAGGACAGCCAACAGGAAGCTCCATGACGGCAATGATGGCCTGAGAGCAGCTCTGGAGAGGATAACGAGGGTAAATCTTAACACTTAACAAAGTTACTTCATTCACAAAATAAATAAAGACATTTTAAATGTCTTCAGTTAGCACATTTTCGTATCTTAGTTTGATTTGATCCACTCATTTGATTGGACTGCAGCCTATTTTTAAAAAGTAATTAGTCTTTAAATAAATTTATCCTAAAAGCTCATATGTGCAAAATGTTATTTCATTAATTTAACTTATCAGTAATTTGAAAAAAAAAATTTCTGGGAATTATTTCATCATTTAGGCTCTAAGGGGTCATTAAAAACTATGCACTGCCTTACAACATAACATCATTCACATCTAAGATTATAACAATACATTTTATAGTTTATTTTTGTTTCTTGTGTGTAGCAGTCTAACGGAGGATCACCAGGAGAATTTAAGGAAAGAAGCAGAAGTAAAAGCATCTGCTACACATCACCATATGCATTATTAGACAGGTACGGTCTACAAACAACACAGATGACAAAGAAGAGCATCTGTGCATTAAATGTACATTAATCATCTGTATATTCTCTGCACTGGCACACTAGAGCTGGTCTTACACCAAAAATGGAATTATTTTGTTTTCCTAAAAAACAATATATAGATATATTTAAACTGTTTTATTTTTATTTTTCAAATAAATGTTGAAGTTACTGTAGAGTTTACTTGGCTCCGACAGAAGTTATCGGTGCATTCAGATGTTTTTGGAACTGACAAGGTTTCTTTTCCCAGAACATGTGACATTTTTATTTGTCTAGTAGATTTTGCTGCAAGTTATTTATTTAAGCCGCTGTGAGAAGCTGAACCATGAGATTCTGCAGTTATCCGGCATAAAGGTTTTGTTTTTGTACCATAAAGCAGCAAATTCAAGCCCAGTTTTGCACTAATAAGAACTTTTTGCATCTTAAAACGAGACAACAAAAGTATTTTCTTTTGACCAGTGAATACAATGTATGTGAGGATTAGTTTTGCCTCTCTGAAAAGTTAATTAAAAAACGATTCAGGTATGTAATTATTACAGTTTTAGCTTGTGGTTCTGCCTTTTGGCACTTTTACAGGCATTTAGGCAGAAGCAATATGAAAACAACATATATTGCACACAAGATCATGTACTTTATACAAAAACTACACATGCACATAACATTTTAAAATATTGTTTAGAGGTTTTATATATAACTTAAAAATTGATCTATCATATGTTTTTAGTACTTTACTTTATTACTATTCATTAAAAACAACGTAGACTGTGTAAATGTTATTACAAAAGAGCGTATTAACCCAAAATAAGTCCAGGACATAAAAAAAAAACCTCACATCTAGCTTCGCAGGTATTCCATCAAAAATCCTACAGGAAAACCAACAAAACTACTTTATGTGTGAAATGATCTATTACCTGAAGCACACACAGGAGGAGATTTTGTGTTTTTTTTTATTGCCTTTCTCGTCCTCAGGTACTCCCAGCGCATGGACGAGTACCCTCTGTTCAGCCGCCGGCCCAGTGGTGACACCCTTGCCCTGGCCATGTGTGACCCTGGCCTGAGGCGCAGGCACAGCAGCGAGTGTGAGGAGGACAGCCTACCTGAGATCTACGTGGACAGTGGCCTGTCGACGCTCAGAGGCTCACATGGAGGCTATGACTCAGAGCATGAGGTCAAAGGTCAAGAAGAAGAGGACGAGAATCACAGTCCGGAGAAAAAAAAGGAGGACGACGATAACAACGACAGTGTAATCGGAGAACTCTCTGACACTGAGGTAAGACCATAATCATGTCTAGCTTATAGCTACATATTTGTTTTACCAAGTCTAAGACTTAATAACATAATAACTAACAGACACAACAGATGTAATAACTTGAAGAAGAAAGGAAGTGGGCTTATTCAAGTCTGTGGAGACGTTTCACCTCCAATTTAAGAGGTTTCTTCAGGTATAAAAGCAAAAGATGGAGAGTCCCAGGTATTTAACCCTTAGTGGGGGTGTTCCCCTTTGGAGGTGGTTCTTGGTCTGCTATTGATCGCGTGCGTCATCACATGAGCCATGCTGTGAAAAAAGGCATTACCATCACCGGGGGTTAAGGGTGAAGCCACTGTGAGGCCTCGCCCGACCCTATCATGTGACCTATTGAGGTCACCTACAACAACAGTGGAAAGACTTGAATGGGCGTTGAAGTGCCTGGAAACCGTTGCCAACCTTTGTTGCACACATAGTGTTCATGGCGATGGCCTCTTTTGCTCCTCCTTTAAAACATCTGTCTTCCCTCCAAAGAGCTTCCTTTTACCTTTTAGTGTAGATCTACACCTGAGTCTGTTCCTGTTGAGGTGCCTCTTCAATGTTGTGTCATGCATTTGTGGAGTGGCTGTTGGGTTTCTGCTGCATAGATCTCCAAGTACTCCTGCACTTTGATGTTTAGCTTGTGTTTGGGAGTTTTGATCTTGGGATGGACCCGTTTTTGCACCGTCACGCTTGAATAAGTTTCTCTGACTAACCTGTTTGAAAAGGGATGACCAAGTTGTTCCATAGGGCTGTTACCTATGATACCTATGCATACACCATTTTAATTCCCTCTTTTTCAAGCTCTTGAGACCACCATGACCTGGATGACTGAGAACCTACATAGACGATAATAATTAATGATTAAATACAAACTGGTATTTAAACACATAGAGAGTGAAAATAGCTAACTCCAGGGGGGAAAAGCGTATTCTTGCCTTGAATGCTTAACTATCTGCTACTTTGTGTCTATATCACAGCCAGCAGAGACACAGGATGGGGAATCAGCATTCGGATCAGACAGCAGCTCAGTTTTGGACTGGAAGCCATCTGAACCACCAGCTCCAACAACGAGAAAGGCCCTCAGTGCCATCAATGTTCAGGTGAGAGAGAAAATTATGAGAGGAGTCATAAAAGAGGGTTCTTTTATTTTGTAAGAAAGGTCAGAAAAACAGGATTATTGGGGTTATTGTTGAAATTTAAGTTACAGTCAGATTTCTGGAAAAAAAATTGTAATTATTTAGAGACCTTACCAGACTTTGTGACCCTTCGTCTCTTCCTAACATTTTGACACTGTAGAAAAAAAAATGTATGAGAAGGTACATTTCGCTCTGTAGTAGCTATGGCTGTGGACTTATTATGTGTAAATCGTCGCTAGTAAGAGTTGAGGAAACTGCAAAATGATCATTGCTGATGATAAAGTGAATTCAACTTGAAGCAAATGTGCAGAAAAGTTTCCTGGAGAGCACTACCTTCCTGTCACCGCTACAGAAGGAGGACAAGGACAGCACTGACCTGGGCTACATGACGTCCGAGAAGGCTTACAGGATCGTGTTAGCTGGGGACGCTGCTGTGGGGAAATCCAGCTTCCTGCTTCGCCTCTGCAAAAATGAATTCAAAATGAACTCTAGTGCAACTCTGGGTGAGCTGGACACAAACTAAAAGCAAGCATTTTAATGTCATGTCCTCTTCTCTACAAGAAGCCTTGTAAATAAAAGCTTGGAGGAAGTTTCAGCTGACTGGTTAATGCTTAATTTTTGTAGACTGTGAAGTAAGATCATTAAAATAGTATAATGTAGTTATTCTGATCAGCTATTAAACACTTTCACTTGCTTCCTTCTTGACTGGCTCTTCTTTGTGTTTTCAGGAGTGGATTTCCAGATGAAAACACTAATCGTGGACGGAGAGCCCGTGCTGCTTCAGCTCTGGGATACGGCGGGGCAGGAGAGGTATGTGTTGGTGTGGATAGTACGTGTTGCTATTTCTTGACAATAAATAGCACTTCATTAGTGGAGTACATGAGGTTTGTAACTGTCTAGTTTGAGCCATCTCCTGTGCTATTTTCAGGTTTCGCAGTATTGCGAAGTCTTACTTCCGCCGGGCAGACGGTGTTTTGTTGCTGTACGACGTCACCTGCGAGAAGAGCTTCCTCAATATTAGAGAGTGGGTGGATATGATTGAGGTAAAGCAATACCGTCCACAGCTATACGGTTACCACCTGACACACTTTGAAGTGAGATGTCCAGGCATCAGAAACATGTATAATATAGTCATATGGTTAAGTGTGTCCACTGTGACGCTGGCAGCATTTGTGTTATCAAAAGATATTTAAAGGTCACACTGATGATTCTGCTTGTTTTTCTTCATTTACATGCAGCCAATATGTAAGTGTTGGATAAGCATGCATTCAATATGATCTGGTGTTCTGTGTGTGTGTGTGTGTGTGTTGTATATTCGGCCAGTGGTGTTCAGAAGTTTGTGCTCAGTGTAAAACAAGTTCAGCACACCTTCCGTAACCTGTCACAAGAGATTTCAATATGATTATTATTATTGTTCATTGTTTTTCTTGGCAGGATGTGTCCCACGAGGACATTCCCATCATGCTTGTGGGTAATAAGTCTGATCTTAGACAAGATGGAATTGGCTGCGTTCCTGCCAGCTACGGGGAGAAACTTGCCATGGTAATTAAAAATAAAAATTTTTACCAAACATTTACATTTACAGTTACCTGTTACACATCCAACTTGGAGAGAAATTATTTAAACTGTAACCTGTAATTCGAGGAATGAATGGCAGTTAATAAAAATATTAAAACATTAAATGTTTTCTGTCTCTGACCAACAGACATACAACACTCTGTTCTGTGAAACTAGCGCCAAAGATGGATCCAACATCCTGGAGGCCGTGCTGCACCTGGCCAGGTGAGATTCACATACCTGATTATTCCAAAACAAAACAAAGCTGTGGGACTTCATGAATTAGACATTAAGAAGCTAACATTTTGTCATTAGTTTAGTGGGTGTTTCACTTCGTTATTGGAGGATGGATGTTGTATATACAGCTTATATCGCATCACTAACTAAGCATTGCCAGTGTTGATCAGTAACACATTAAGAACAACAAGTTTAAACGTCCACCAAGGGATACGTCATTGTATGATAACCATAAATACTGCTTGATCTTTTGTTTTACAAGTGAAACGCTTTCTGGCATTTAAAAGTAAAACTTTCTTTTTCTTTTTTCTTCCACATTCCCATCTTTCACCTGTTTACCCGTCTTACCTGTGTTTTTTTTCCACTCCACAGACAGGTAACAAAGTTCGCCAACTATGAAGAAAAAAGCAGTCGTCAGTCGCTGCCGATTTTAGACGCTCCCAGAAATCAGCCAAAATTCTCCTGCTGCACCTGATCAAACTCGTCCACACTGGACTTAATGTGGACTGTGCACATGCAAAAAGACATGAAAAGCAGAGCAGGAACAAATGATCAATGTGAATAACCGCAGCTGGATTAAGAGGGTGAAGTAAAGAAGTGGAGAGACGGGACATTACAAACATTTATTTGCTAAATCTTTTAACCGCTGGATCTTGGCTTAAACCTCTCGCCATGTCAAAGTTTTTTTTCATTATGTTGTAACAAATTTGCCTTTTTCTGTTTGGTGTCATTTACACTGTTTGACTAATTGCACGTTAAAGCAGGTGACACAGGAGAAGCGAAAGGTAGCTGTGAGAGTAAAGTAGACTTTTAATGTGAGGTTTAAATCTGAGGCCAGGTGAGTGAGTATGGTTGTGATATTTATGTTGTTAAATATTTGCACATGGCAGAAAATAGAAAGCTAGTTTGGTTTATGTTCATGACAAGAAAGTACAGATCCTGATATACAGTGTTGCAAAACAGTTCCTGATTTTTTTTTTGTTTTGGGTTTTTTTTTTTTTGGCATATTTGTCACACTTCAGTTCTTATATGATGATTTCATTTATTAAGGGGGGTAAAGCTGTTTAAATCCACCTGATAAAGTAATTCTTCTTAAATCTAGTCAATGTTAGTCACCCTCAGCACCTCAGCAGCAGAAATGGACAGTGAGTCTTTCACATCCCTGTGGAGGAATTTTAATTCACTCTTGTTTGCAGATTGGCTTTAATTCAGCCACATTGGAAGGTTTTTGAGCATGAATGGCTTGTTTAAGGTCTCAATCTGATTTAAGTCCAGACTTTGATTTGTTTTTAATCATTCAGTAGTGGACTGGCTGGTGTATTTGGGTCATTGTCCTGCTGCATCACCCAAATATGCTTGAGCTTCAGGGCAAGCTGTGTTAGTTGTATGCAGATGTGACAGGACTCAAACTCTCCAAGTTGTTAAACTTTTGGTTAATTTGAGACAAGCTTTTGTGTACTCTGCCATCGATGTCAGTTTTGCTCAGTTTCTTTCTCTTTGTTGCATATGAACACTGACCTTAACTGAGACAAGTGAGGCCTGCAGTTCTTGCTCTGTGTTCTTTTGTGACCTCCTGGATGAGTCATCGATGTGCTTTCGGAGTAATTTTTGCAGGCTGGCCACTCCTGGGAAGGATCATCACTGTTCCAAGTTTCCTCCATTCATGTATAATGGCTCTCACTGTGGTTCACTGGAGGCCCAAAGCCTTAGAAATGACTTCATAAACCTTTCCAGACTGATCCATATCAATGACTTTGTCTCTCAGCCATTTCTTTTGATCATAGCACGATGTGTTGGGTTTTGAAATATTTTAGCCTTCTCCACTTTGTCAGACAGCTTCTGTGGTTAATCACAGAAACCGTTTACTATGATTTAACAACGGGAGCCAATTACTTTTCCACACTGGACCAAGTAGATTTTGATAGCTTTTTACCTTTAAGAAAAGATAAAAACATTTAAAAACCTCATTTTGTATTTAATCTGGTTATCTTCATCTACTATTAAAATTTATTTGATGATCTGAAACATTTAAATGTGACAAATATGCCAAAAAACTAAGACATCTAAAGCTAAATGGGTTAATACTTTTTCATTGCACTGTAGCTTTGCTCACCACTGCAACAATCATGTAATTACATTTGCGCTCGGTTATTTTTCCTCTATGTACAGCTTGAAATGTTTGATGTTATTTATGTTTATGGTCATATCAGAATTTACCGCCATCACGTAGACACCAAGAATCACGGGAGAGCCTAAAGTGACAAAGGCTCGTTCTCTGTTCATCACGACAAACCCTGGTGCAATATCGCAACCTACCATGTTTATTATTATGATGCCACAGCAGTGTTACTTTTTCGTCTTTTCATTGAGGATAATTTTGTGTTGTAGAATTTATTATCTTAGGAAAAGGCCCAATAGTTTAGGTAAAACTTTAAATAACTAATTTATTACACAATGAGTAGGTAAACATGAAATACAGGGGGCAGAGAACAGAGTATGGCTTTAACTGTATAAAGTTGTAATCCTGGTGATTTGTTCCAACTCATTTTATGGATCTCTTTTATTAATATTAGAGAAAAAAACAGTTATATTATCTAACTGCTGAATAACTGTATCGGTGTCTGTAAGCTCGGAAATAAAATCACTGGTTGGAGCTGGAGAGGCAGTTTTTCTTCTTCAGTTATTTCACTGGTACAAAAATATGTAAAAAAGTAAATGTTACACATGTGAAGAACAGTTTCATTGTTATCGCCTGTTGCATATTATGCCTTGGAAAAAAGAAAAGCATTAAAATGAGCTTTAGAAATTTTCAGCTCTAGTAGTAGTAGTTTGAATACTGAACTCAGTCCAAGACATGGTATTAAGTAGATAATCAATTAAAAAGATTACAACAACAGACACACAGTGAAGAGGTCCAGTTTCATGAGAGGAGGAGACCTAAAAGTTTCAGCTGTGCAGGTCTGTCATTCACATGGCCACACCGTTCGAACTATAACTGAGTTATCCAGTTTAAAAGGATCCAGGATATCCAGGATAAAATAACTCCACTCAGAGTCACTGAACTGTGAATGGGGAAACTCTCCATAGAGACCTGGCTTAAATGGGTTTTTTAATACTGTAAAGTTGCATATTTTAACATAAGAGTCCGTGGCACTTTATACTTTACCTTAAGACCCTACAATGATCAAGGGAAACCCTTTGAGCGTGCATTTGGCGACAGTGAGAAGGAAAAACTCCCAACAGAAACCAACAATAACAGATAAACCAGACATGAAACTCTACAAACTCTGAAGAGAAATACAACAAGTTACAAATAGGTAACAAAAAAATGATCAAATCAAATTTAAGGTATTACTGCTACACTAAAAGTATCAGAACAATATCAGACAAAAGAGCCTGGTGATATTTGATTTGACTGTCCATCTGTCTGTCTCTTCCTCGCTGATACTCGTGCAATCTGCAGCCCCATTAACAGCACAAAGGAGGAGACAAATCAATAAATCAGATATTTTCTCCTTGATTGCTGCTCAAAAAAAAAAAGACCCTCCTGTTTAGCCATACTCCCCGAGCGTCTGGAAGTGTCTGTGAGCATGGCTGTTTGAATAACTGCAACATATGTCGAGGATTTCGCTCTGTGTGCGTGTTTAGAGCTGGCACGGGTCCCTGTCTCCACCTCCCATCTGTGTACATTGTCATGTGCTTGATGAGGCGAGACCATTCATTTGTCAAACAACATGTGGGGTGGCTGAGGTGGGGACGTGGTGTGTGGGGAGAAGCAGCTGAGAGCAGTGTGCGAGTGTGTGTGCGAGTGTGTGTGAGTGTTCACTGGTAGCAGGGGGATAATTAGATAAAGGAGAACGTGTAGCCGAAAGGTTAATGACAGTAATGAATATATTACCATAAAGGAGACAGAGCAGGTTCTCCTTTTCTCCTCTCCATCAGCAGGTTTAGAAAAGTGACAACAGCAGACTGAACCACGGCAAAAATCACTGATGATTTCAAGTTGATGGTTCACTAAGGAAGAACGATAAAACGGGAAAACTTCAGCGTCTCCTTAAAAAGTTTCAAAAGATAAATAATTCAAGATTAAACAGATTTTTAATCAATGGGACGCATTTTTGCTAGTTCAGGAACACTACACACTCTCTCACACACACTCAACACACAGAAAATGTTCCTTGAGCGTCCTCTGATCGAGGCAGGGACTGTCACCATCTGGAAAGGTCAAAGGTCATGCAATGGAACCAGTGGTCACTCTTATGACACCTGGGAAGGCAGACAGTCTGTACAAATCCACACCCATGTCAGATACGCACAAGTGCTTACACAGTCTAGTGCAGCCAGCACGTTTGTGTGTATTTGTGTGTGAAGATACTGTGTTAGCGTTAAAATAAAGGCACATATGTGGAAAATCATTAACTATTTTTATTGCATTTATTTTTTTAGTCATATCTTTCTCTCTGCACAATGATAACTGCATGTTTTTCTCTGTAAGTGCAGGCTGCCAGTCAACAACACTGTGCTGTACCAGATCTGCAGGCAAGAGGGCAGCAGCCTACTATGATACAAGCTTAGCTCATTGCATTGTGTAATATGTTGTAATACACTGTAGAATTACAAGAATTTATATAGCCTATTATTTGGGTGAAAGATTTTTTTTAATTGTTCTTTTTTGCAAATTAAGCTCTTAATTTGTGAATTATTTCAAAACTGTGCAGCTTTTTTGGTATTTTTTATGCTGTTTGCCAAGAAGGAAATTGTAAAACTGTAACTGTAAAACCACACCTGGGCTATGTTGGTGACTACTGAAGTCAATATGTCTAAGACTTGGAATCAGTGCTGCCGTCCAGTTTTCTAAAAGAACGCTTTAACTCACTTATGCATAAATGTGATATGTATTTATATAAATAGTAACTGCTGTAAGGGTCCAATAAATCCAGCAAACACTTATCCTAAGTGACAGGCCACTCATCTGTATGCTGAATGCTCAACCGCTACGATTTTATATAAAGTAGTAAATGAAGGGAAGGGAAACAGTTTTGTTTGTGGATAATGTGGATCTGGTCTAATAACTGAGGAGATGATGCACTTGTGCTTCTCTTGGTGAGCATTCAGCTCTGTAGAAGGACGAGCAGGGATTAGTAGATTTTATAATGTGTGTTAATCAGATTAACTTGATTAGGTTAATCTGAGAATGTTTGTGTGTGACTGTATATCAGTGTGTATGACAACTTGGCTGCAATGTGGCAGGATTAAAGCTGGTGCATTGCTCAGCTGCAGACAGCATTTTAAAATGTCTTTGCTGATAGAGTCACATTACATGACCGGCGAACGGTGGGGATGCCAGACCGTATTCTTCAGTGTCTGAACAGCTTTTTTGTTGATGTCTTGTCAATGAGTTGTCATTGCAGTCAACGTCCACAGACGCCCTCTGTTATAAACCGAATCCTCCTCAGGGACCAGAACAGATCTGTACTTCTGTCTGAGGTGGCGATCCTGCAATTTTAAAAACTGCTAAAACTCAGATTCCACACGGTGTCCGTGAGCCAAAGAGTAAAACACAGATCGTGTTCATTTTACTTCCATCACCAGTGTCCCCTGATAGTCCACTGACGTCTCTATGTGTGCTCAACACAAAGCAGGCACCCACTGACATAATGACCTGCACAACAATACAGAGATCTCATTTAACTATATGGGCATATTGACCAACCTCGTCACACACAAGAGAAACCAATATCGACATGCTGCTCTCACAGCAGTGTTATCTTACTTTAGTCCAGCTGCCATATGGTTTAGTCAGCTGAACACAGCTTTATGTACGTATCACCTCTTGTGGATTGATGCAGCCCAAATGAGCATTAAAGCTGCACTGACTGAAAAGGCAAGATCAAATTTACAACAATAAAACTGCTAAAAGTTCAAATGGCAAAGGAAAACCCAAAGATCTGAGATCTAACCAAAGTACTAATTTACTAGTAAATTTAACAGCCAACGTAACCCTGTAAAACCATGAAAAAAAAGGCCATAAAAATTTTATTGACACTTCTGACAAATAAAACAATAAACCAAATAAATATAAATAAATATGAGTTTCAGTTTGGATTATTTTTGCTATATTCTGTATTTTTGTGCAATTTATTGCTTAAAAATGTATTGTGCAATTAATTTTTCAGAAAAAAAAAATCACACTTTTGATGTAGAGGTCTCAAAAACCTACAAAAACCCATCCCACATCACATATGATACATTTGGCATTATGGGGTTATTAAAGCCAGACTTTAAAATGTGTGCATTAAGATCCTGTAGCCAATGCAGACTGGAGCTGCAGTGGCTACAGGCTGATTTCTGCAGAGAGTGCAGAGGCAAAGGGTGCGGGTAAAAAAAAATACTGATATACAGACTGGTTTTGTTTGATTCCAGTGATTAAAAAAAGTATTTGAATATTAAAATCAGTCCTGCAGGCAGCCAGAGGAATAAAACACTGTAGTTTGTTAGGGCTTATGGATCGCTACCCCCAGCTGCTGTGCACAGAGCAAGTTGTCAAAGCCCAAAAACATCATGTATGACAAGTCTAGAAATTATAAAACTGAGCACGTTTCTAAGATGATAAATTAAAACTTTTTGCTACTTGGCAAATAAATAAATAAATAAAAGTGCACAGAGAACTCTCTCTCTTTCTCTCTGAGCTTTCCCCCCAAGATTTTAAAACTTCTGTTTTGCCTGCAGGCTGTCTACCAATCAGAAGGTCAGGGGTTCGATCCCTGGCTCCTCCAGTCTGCATGTCGAAGTATCCCTGGGCAAGACAGTGAACCCCAAGTTGCCCCCAATGCATTCACTGGAGTGTAAGTGTGTGAATGTTTATTTAAACGTCTTAGGCAAAGGACACAGCTCGTGTTTGGATGCGTGAATGAATGAATGAGCTTGTAGTCAGAAAGTGCTCTGAGTGAAAGCAGTGGTGCATGATTTTTCTCTAGTAGGTTTTGTCATACAAGTGTTGGACTGCAATCATTGTTTTATAATTTTTCTAAAGGCAAACACAGGTATAGGATTACACTATTTCCAAATCACATTCAAGAGTTAAAGTATAAAAATGTATACAACTTTCTAGATTTTTCTTAGTGCAAACAAATAAAATGAAAAGGCTCACACAAACACAGAAAGACACACACATAATAAAACAGATACGCACACACACACACCACAGCACACTTATCAAGTGATTAACTGTCAAACTGCACAGCCAGAGTTCAGCAAAGGTCAGGATTGATTTACATAGACAGATGGAGAACCCTAGTGTGTCAGTGTGTGTGTCAGTGTGTGTGTCAGTCTGTGCACGCCGCCTGCCATCAATAAGTGTATTGGGCTCCACCACACGCACACGAATGTTCTAAAAGACACACACATGCACACACACACATGTGCACACTCCCCTGTGGCGCTGCTCTGTGCAACTCCTTCATGTTACCATGGAGATGATGAGCTTGCTGTACATCATCATAATGGGGTCGTGGCACAGTTAAAGGTCAAAGGTTGTGGGTGGCATGGTGTGTTTGTGTATAAGGTATCAGTGTGATTGTCCCGGTGGTTAAATCTTGCAATGTGAGAACTTTTCATGGGAAGTCAGCCTAAAAATTAAAAAAAAAAAGTTTGGAGCCATTTACATGCGGGAGACATAATTTAATGCATGAAACTGAGTTAAAAAGACAGCTAGTAGAAAGCATTGCCTAAACATTTACACTGTGTGGCTTAAATTCCCTACATTTTTAACCCAGTCTGGAGTAAAATAAACTATCTTGTAAGATTCGGATAAATTTAAAGCTACGTGTTAACCTAACTGAAACAAAGTGATATGCATTATATATATATATATATATGATATATATACAAATTTAGTATTCTCAGTATATATAATTAGAGCAACCTTTACGAGAACAGTTGGTATAGTTTGCCACACAACTAGGGTCCATTTAGGTCCAAGTAACATAGATTTTTTTCCATCAGGCGGTGGGTGAGAGTTAGGGTCTGTGCTGATGTCTGCATGCCTGCCAAGTTTTTATGACCCTACAGACTCATCCGTGGAGACTTAATATTACGGTGCACCTACTATGCATGCGCAGCAAGCACAGGGCTTCAAGCAGACTTCAAAGAAGTATAACAAAAACGACTCCTGGGCTGTCAAGCCTCCTGCTGTCTGGATCTAAATAAGACCTTACAACTCCAATAAGCCTGGCTTAGAAGTTAAAGGTGGGATATTTCAAGAGCTTTATTTAAAAAAAAAAAAAAAAGTTTAATTTCTCCACCCTTTTTTAAAAGCAAAATAATTTTTATAGTGCATGACTCCATGCGTGACTCTGCTGCATCTGCCAGAGAAACTATAAGAAACTGTTTAGCTGGAGACCTAAACTTCAAGGCTATGGTATCAGCAGGTGTCTGTGCCCAGAGGGTAAAGCTGGATTCTCTAAAATTCTCCAAAAGTCTCAAGTTCACAAGTAGTGGGTGACGTCACAGTGGCAACATCCATCATTTTCACGCAGGGTGGACCAAGAAGAAGCTATTTTTCTGCTTGTTTTTAGCCTGCACTAGGCTAAAAATGAATGTTAGCCTGCATTTAATCATTCCCTCCAGTCGTTGCTTGCCAAGAGCTTCAGCAGTTGTTGCATGTACCGTTTCTTGTATTGACACCTTCCACACTGAATCAGCAATAAAGTTCACATTAAAAGGCTATAGAAGGTGGTTATAGAAGGTGAAGGTGAAGTTTCATGACCTTCACTTAAAAGATTGTTGTTTGAATCCTATGCAGTACACATATTTTTACATTCAATGTATAGTAGAAAATGATTGTGGTTGGAGTTAAAATCCTGTGTTTATCACATTTTTGAAAGCTCCACTGTTTAGGTTGCTTGGCTTATGACTTCAGTCAGGGGGCTGTATTCAAAAATATTTGATCCAGGCAGAAAATCTATTTTATATTTAAATAAAGTCAGAGTCATGAAGTGACACAATCACATTTTGTTACTTTTTCACAAATCATCACGAGACCGAGCTGGCAGTAGTCGGCGTTTCTCTTCTTCAACATGAGCATCCGTTGCCTCTGCAGTAAATAAAGTGACGCTGACGTGATTCTCGTGTGTTTGTGTGTTTGTGGGTGTGTGTTTGTGTTTTTGCGGTGCTGAGCGGGAAAGAATAGAAAGGAAGAGAGAGAAAGAGAGATAAATGCTGCTGTCGTGCTGTGCGGTGCGCCCCGTCACTTTGATGAATCTCACAGTGAGCTGACGACACCTGCTGACAGCACACTCAAACCTGATTGGCTGGAAAGGCTCCAGGTCAGGAGGATGCTAATGGATATGATGTGGACAACAAATCGCACGCAGCAATGCAGACTCACACAAGGACACACATGAAGAAATAGGTCACGCACGCCCACATTAAGAATATCCAGCACACAAATGCAGTACGAGCACACAATCAGCCCTTGTCTGGCTTTGTGTACATCATTATCGGGGCAATTATAGCTAATGATACAGTTGCCGCTCTGACTTACCTGATAATTAATTAACTCATTCATTATTATATTACAATATGCAGCTATTTTAAAGAAAATCCCTCCTGCTAGGCCATTACAGCCTACAGTGAATCCAGGAAAAGTGTTAACATGAGCAACCGTATACAGAACACAGAGTAGGGCCACTTGATACACATGTCAAGCATGTAACATGAGCACTCTATAACAAAAGAGCCACTCTGCTCTCTGTTTTGATTTGTGCTTTCATCATAGAGGTCAGAAAGCCTCATGCTCTTCCACTTGACTCCCTGTATCTGAACTCCGCATATTTCTTTTTCAAAATGATTTGATTTCGTTCTGATTATGATTTCAGCGCTTGCTGCTGAGAGAGAAACGCAGACACACACACACACAGAAAGAAAAACAGGGTGAACGGAGTCCAGCATGAGTGAAACATCAGTGAGAGGAGCTGGAGAAAGTCATGGTGTGTGGGGGCGAGGGCGGGATGATGAAACGCAGGAGCAGTCTGACCTTTGAAGAGCCGGTGGAAAATGTAGGGACAACTTCAAAAAGAGCACCATGAAATATACAACACACCACCGCCTCTGTCGTCGGAAAACCTCGTACCTCCAGGTGTGCTGTTTTCCAGCTGGTTGTTTTCGGGCCTGGGCTCGCCTTTGATATTTACCTTCACAGGTCAGATAAGCAGCGTTACCTCAGAAGGCCCTGTGAAACACGAGCTGCTGAGATACAGACTTGTTTTTTTGTTTGTTTCTGTCACTGTATTCGGCCAACTTTGGCTCTGAGATGGCAGGAGTTGTTTTTTTCTGTCTGTTGACAGTGAATCAGATGCAGCTTTGTCTCCATCCCTCTTTAAATCATCTCTCCTTCCATCTCTGTCCACGCTTCACATCTTTCACTTGCCCTATGTGCCTTTCCCTCACTCGTGCTGTTCCCCCGTCCTCTGCTATGCAAGTGTGTGTGTGTGTGTGTCCTTTCTCTTGATCTGCCCATCTATCCGTCTGTCTCTTTCTATCTTGCTTGCTTTCTCTCTATGTGTGTGTGTGTGTGTGTCTGGTTGATGCAGATGAGACAGTGATACATGATTTGCTGCGAGTCTTTCTGTCAGAGGACATCAGATCATCAGCAGCACACACACACACACACACACACACACACACTCACACTGTCACACACACTTGCAGGCAAGCACACATACATAGACATGGGGTGTCTGAGGAGATAAGGGAGTCTTTGAAGGTGGAAATTAGTTTTGGCGCCTGGCTGCTCCTGTCTTGCAGGTCATGTGACTAAATCCTCCAGTTACACCAACATAAACTGATAAGACAGCTACTCCGAGTGTGTGTTTGTATGTGTGAGTGTGTGTGACTGTGCACATTTACCTGAATGCATGAACCCATGTGTGTGTGTGTGTGTGTGTGTGTGTGTGTGTGTGTGTGTGTGTGTGTGTGTGTGTGTGTGTGTGTGTGTGTGTGTGTGTTTATAGATTCCATTTATCCAGTGTGCATCTCTTGTGGCAGGCCGAGGTAATTGGTGGCAGATAAACAGCGCTTAACACACACACACACACAGACACACAGATATACACATGCACAGTAATCAGAGGGGATTTACAATGTGTAGTTTGGAGCCTAATTGCTCTTCAGGTCCCAGTGAGAGTGCTGCCAAAGCCATTAGCCACTGCTGTTCTCTGAGTATTCAGTGCGTTGTCACTTGAATGTCTGTGTGTGTGTTTGGTCTCTAGAAAATGATCGTGCACACCACTTCAATGTATTTATGCATGCAAGCAAGTGTGTGTGTGCTTGTTCTTCTGTGTGTAGATCCTTATTTGCTTCTCATTGGTGCGCGCGTGCCCGTAGCTTTAGTGTTTTTCTCAGGGACTTGGCTCCCTTCCAAGCCCGAAGAGCTAATTGGAATTAGAATAACATTCCTCAAAGGCCGCTCGTTTAGTGCCAGAGCTGAGTGCTAACGACAGAGTAGTGGGTGAGAGCAAGGCGGGAGTGAGCGCCCTAACGATCTGCGCTAACAATGTTTTATTCTGATTTTTAATGAGGGGTAATCACTCAGCTGGATAAGAAGAGCAGCAAAAAAAAAAAAAGGAGGGAGATGGAGGGGGTGGAGAGGAGAGAGGAAGAGAGGTGATGAGGAAACAGTAATTATCTCCTCTTCGAGCTCTGAATCACAGCCGTCTTGCTGTCTCTCCCAGGGAAATTAGAGATGCACACTAACTGCCTTTATTCAGAGTCACTGCTACCTGACAGCACCGTGATAACACACACACACACACACACATAAACATAAAAAAAAGGCCTTTCAGAACAACAAAACTGCAGCCGTCACCTGATTCTGGTTCTGATGTCATTTAAATGGTTTGCACACTGCTGGATGTTTCCCTAATCAGTGAAAACTGACTACATAGGAATATTTCTACAAACAAACTCACGGAGATGGATGTTTAAATTGGAGTTTTGTGGATTAAAGGTGGGCCAGTCTGTTGATCTTAAAGAAAACCCCAACAATTTTAACTTGTAGCCTCAATATTGTATAAATGTGCCCTCCTATTAACTCCACTGCTTTTGTCTGTAGTATTTAGTCAGAAGGAAGAAGAACTATGTCCACACTAGCCCGGATAGATTTGAAATTAAGCGCAATCAAAACAACTGCTCTATAATGCCCTCCGCTAGCTTTGTTTAATTGGTCACATGACTGCATCACATGACTAAAATGCCTCATTGTTCTAGAAAGTCTGCGTTTTCGAGAGCATTGTACCTTGGCGAAAACGCTGTTTTCAAACGAAAACGCATTAGTGTGGACGTAGCCTAAAGTAATATTAGTCTTCACACCTTTCCTGTCAATGAGAGAAGGCCTGGTTCTTCTGGGGGGAAGGGTTATAGAGCTTACGATATAACCTACGTAACAGGACGACATTTTTGCATTTCTTTGTAAATTCACATCCACTCTGGTAGTTTCAGGAATTTCCCACCAGGAATTTGCTCATAAGTTGCTCATAATTTCCTTATGATAGGCAACGATTACTATTCTTTCACTGATAAATTAAAAAACTGTGGTAAAAAAAAAAAGTAGCCATACATACACAGGAGGATAATCACAATAGCTTCTGCTTGCATCGAGCCAATGTGTGGTTACACGTTCTCAGGAAGTGTACGACAGGTTTCGGCATTTTGATTCAGGCTCATCTTCTAGTCATGACTCCTTCTGTGTCAAACAGTTTTCTAATCTAGACTGTTTTTGATATAGTATATATTTTTTTAACATTCACGACTGTAGCTAATGGCTGTGAGATGGAAAAGCAACACTGGTATCACACTCATCATACAACTTTACTTCCTGGATGGATGCCATCTTTGTTCGGCTTGTGGCAATTTTCTTTTAGCATACGATGGCGTTCCCCTAAACTCACTTCACTAAAGACTAGAGAGGAACATGGAGCTGCTGTAGCACTTGTGTTAAGTGCAGCGTCCTTATCCACTTGGCTCATACTCAGACATCCAGATTTGGTTGATTATATACAGAATGATCGGCAGGGCCGGGTATGGAGCGAGAAGGATGAGTAATAAATGCTATCCTACAACACTCAGCGTCAGAGAAAAACAGCCTATGTGTATTAACACTCGACAGATCACTGATGTAACAAAGATGGAGCATCCAAATGCTTTCATAAATATTTAAGCATTAGATGTTTGGTTTTTTGTTTGCTTTTTTGCTCAAATTTGCTTTTCCTCTCATCACGCCTTTTCTTTAGGAAGTTCTACCAAACAGATAAACAACATAAAATGAGCTCTTGTAAACACATAAATCTTACCCCCGGGCTGTTTTCATAACAAAACATTCTCCCAGATGTTTAGTGACATATACCCTTCGGCATAGTCACATAAAACATATAAAATGAGCATTAATGGGAAGTTGATGCCGTATATTAAAATCTTACCGACAGAAGACAACATTTAAAGACTCCATCCCCATTAAATCAACTAAATGTCACCGCGTGTGGTCGTGAATTCAAATTGAAATCCCACAATACCTTGTTCCCAATCCACCTAGGCCTTTAAATTGGTTTATATAAGCTTTACACTGGTGATAATGTTCCTTTCTTCAGAAATCAGTAAACGAAAAAGAAGAAAAAGACCCCTGTTCACCCCCATAGGCACTGAAAAAAAAAGGCCCGTAACATTAAAAGCTTAGAGAAAGAAATAGCTTGATGTAGACTTTTTCTGGGTCATTTATAATTGATAAAATACACATACTGTACAAAAGGGATGCGGTTTCTTTTTATATATATATTTTTGTGTATTTCCCACAACATGAACAATAAAGTCACCTGTTAGTTAACTGATATTGCATAGAGTGAATATTAAATTGCACTGTGTTTCCCCCGACGTTTCACAGTCATGGCACTTAGTTAATATGTATCATAGTTTAACAGAAATCTTTCCAATCTGGCCAATAAGATTGAATCAGACAAGCCAGTGAGCAGCTTTTGCATTAAAAATCCCACCAGGAAGCCATCAAGGCTAGCAGTTAACCCCCCCCCCCAATCAATATATTGTAAACTTGCAAGATTTTTCACCCAGTCCGACTGAGCGTTAATCAATACAAACCACAGAGGGGGTTGGTGAGAGAGCAAAAGCGGGGCGAGGGAAAGGACTTGAAAGAAATCAGATTTGCAAAAGAATCAGGGATGCACTTAAATGGAAATGATGGCCGAGAGAGAGATGAAGCCAGAGAGAGAGAGATGGAGTGATATGGCATACAGCAGTAGTGGAGTGTGAAACAGATGCTGCTCAGTGGAGAGTAAGAGGCCAATGGAGCTTGTAGCTTCGAAAGGGCAGAGGCTGAATCGATTCAAGCACGCAAACACACACAACGATCTGCACTACATCTGCGTGTGTGTGTGTTTGTGCAAAGTGGGATTGTGGGGGTGAAGGAGAGTGAAAAATGGATGAAGAAAGGAGGGGTGGGTGTGTGGAGGGTACAGTGAGTGATAGCAGCAGGGGAGAGATAGAGGTGGAGATGGATCAGCAGAGAGATAGAGGCTGATTATCACTGAGCACTGACAGAGTAAAGGTCCTGTGGGTGTGTTACTAATACGCATACATCTACACACGCGCGCGCCCACCAACACACACACCCACACCAGGTCTTCAAGTAAACACATGAACTTACGCACTCAGCCACAAAGTGATGGAGATGAAGCAGCCAGTGTGTAATACAGTTAAACCCCCATTTCCACAGGCATCATTACTAAATGCCTGTACCCCCTCCTCTCAGCTCCGCCTCTTTCCTCCTGTTTTCCCCCTCCCTCCGACAGCCTTTCAGCTCCCCCAACCCAAATCATAATCAACTCTCAGTGTTCCTCTGTCTTCAGCATCCTACCTCTTTTCTCCTTCTTTACACACACCCCTCTTCCTTCTCCCCTTTTCCCCCCACTCCTCTTCTGCTTACTTTATCATAGCTCCTCTCTACGTGAGGGGATTCTCTGGCCCCTCGGAGCAGAAAATGGAGGCTAGTCGAGGGAGACAGCAAGAGATAAAGAAAAGCAAATATGTTGCACTGACACACATGTAGACACAGATACATACATGCCTCAGAAATGCTCCTGTTCAGTAGTACAAACATCCAGTTTCAGCCATATTCAGTTCAAATCAGTTTTCTGTATATAGTGCAAATTCACAATAAAGGTCACCTCAAAACGCTTTACGGTTAAGATCTTAAATGAATACAGAGAAAACACCAACAATTCGGCAAACCCCTGTGTGTAAGCACTCGGCGACAGTGGGAAGAAAAAAGTCCCTTTTAACAGGAAGAAACAAGCTCAAGGAGGGCAGGTCACATATTAGGAAAGAGACAAGAATACAGGTGAGAGACTCTCTTCTGTGACTCAGCTGAGAGGAGATGAAGGCAAGCAGGCAGCTCAGGGCTACTGTCACGTATGTCACAATCCACCCGTCCGTCAAGTAGCTGACACATGTACCTTTAACTAATCAGTTTTGATGAACATTATACGTTCTGCTTCTCTGTAATTTTTGGCCATTTTAACAAACTAATATGGATACAGCATTACGTGACTTGTTGGCTAGTGAAGTCTAATTATGAGGGCTCGAGCTGACCTTTGCTGAATTAGCCATTATGGTATTTTCAAACCAGGTGTGATGAGGAGGGGTGGATCTGATCTGGTAAAACCTGGGACAGTGCATTTGTATGCCCTGGATAATCCTATTCTAACCACATTTTACCAGTTTAACTTAATTTTGTATTCGATTAGGCCTAAAACTAGCAACTGAGCCCACAATGGATTTACTGGTGTCACAGAGCAAAGGCACTGAGGACTATTTTCAACCTCGAAGATTTTCTGAAACCAGAGGAGTTGCGCTCTGCTGGTTATTAATGTTAAATTCTGGTTTTAGACACTTCCATCTTTGCTTCACCCTTCTCTCATCTTTAATACAGTGGTCCCTCGCTATATTGCAGTTCACCTTTCACAGCCTCGCTGTTTCGCTGATTTTTTTTGTGCAATTTTGCATGTTTTTTGTTTGCTTGTTTTTACAGCGCATTGTGTTCTGCATCCTGATTGGCTGTAGACCATTGTCAATCAATCTCGTGCTGGGTCTCCTGTACGGTAATGCCTCCAGCATGTCAAATTTACTTAAATCTTCGATCGCTAGCACTGTGACTCTGAAGTACCGAACTGTATGTTTGTAAGTTTTCTCCCCAATGTCGATGAAACGTTTTGCACCGGCAAAGGCACCTGGTTTCATTCTATAATACTGGACTTATTTTTCTGTTGTTCATACCTGTCTGAGAAAAGTGTGTAAAGTGTGTAGTGAGGGGGTTTTAGAGCCTTAAAACATCTATAATAATTGTAAAAAAATAAAAATAAAAATAGCGTTGGCTACTTCAAGGATTTCACCTATCGTGGGTTATTTTTATAACGTAACTCCGGCGATAAACGAGGGACCACTGTACACGTTATTTGATAGTGCCTCTAGTGGCCACCTGAAAAACTGTAGTTTCTTGGAACTTCCTGTTGGCTTCATTTTTCAGTGTGTTATGTTGTGAAATTGATTGTAATTCAACTACCCTTATCGTTAAAGGGATATCTGGCAATTACTTGGATAGAATTTCTAACTTATCCAAATGGAAGATAAATGTACACCTCCCCTTAGCTGGTCTGTCTTTTTCTGTGTTGATTAGAACCTTTGAAGTGGTGCTCAAACTTCAGGTCTTCTTTTGGGACCTCAGATTTCATGGCAGCATGTACTTTACACTGTGGTGGAAAGCTTACGTCACAACATTTAAAACTACAATTGTGTGGGTAAATGTTTTTCTTAAATAGCTAACAGATTGGACATTTGAGTGTTTGGTGTTCCATGTTTGATTCTGCACAGTACATAAACTACAATAATAGCCAAATAATGTCATTTTCAAATAAATAAGGACTTGCTTTGAGACCACAGTGAGAAGGATCCAAGCGTGCTTCATTTAACATGATACAGCAGCATCAGAGGTGACCTGTAGAATTAACAATGTCGACAGATTAAAAGGAAAAAAAACATAAAGCAATCAGAATCCAGTGTTTAATCTCCATTATGATTAGAATTTTGATCAAGTGAAGTCTAGCGGGAATGGAGAACATTACAACGCCCTTTTGTTCTGGATTTGACTGTGAGCATGAAACACCGAGTTTGTCGGAGTGCGAAGAATAACACCTTTAGAATCAGTGAAACAAATGGATGCTGTTTCACAGTCTGACAAAAAGGATGGGATGGGGGCGACAAACAGAGTTCTATCAGAAGAGGAGGATTATGGAAATCAGGTTGTGATCTCTGGTGCGGTAATCCTCGCCACAGCAAGCAATCCCATAAAAAGTGTTAGTGAGATTAACCAGCAGATTAGCCACGTAGCCACACACATGTTTAACTGATTAAAACCCTTAAAAATCCAGACTCTGGGGAAGACCCATTCCATTTAGCGTCTGTATTCAGAGTTTCCTCAAGCATAATTAAAGAAAATTTTCTGAGTTGCCCCCTGAGTGTGTGAGCAGTGGCAGAGGCAGGCTAAAATGAATGAAGATAGAGGATTAGTATGACCCAGAGAGCGATAAAAGAATTTTAATTCCCTTTGTATCCTGATGATTGATGAGAAATCCCCTTTTCCCCTCCACTCTATTGCTGACTGAAAACATAACATTTTGAATTAAAAATGAAATAAAGAAAATGGAGATATGAACTACGAGGGGGTTTATGCATGTATGTTTAGTTGCTTGTGGTTAGCGATAGCTGAAATGAGTCACGCTAAAGGTAATCGATGTCTCTGATCGGCAGACTCCAGTTTATAGCTATTGACTGGGTGGTCAATACATGATGAGCTTTCAGCCTGCTGGGAAAAACAACCCTGGAGCCGTGTGTTTGAAAGCAGCTCGCCAATTTTCTGATCAATTCCCCAAAACTGGGTGAGTCAAGGGCTGAATGTCGAAAGTTGTTCCACTCATAGGAAAACAAGCTCAGTTAGACTCATAAATTAGAAATATTGAAGAAGCTTGTGCTGGTATATGCTGCAAGTTAAACGCACACACGCACACAAAATAAACAGCAGATAAGGTCAGTGTACTAGGATCAAAGAGCCAGTACATCAGAAGAAGTCTTGCACATATAGAAATGACCCTAAAATAAGACTGAAAGAAGAAGAAAATAAATGCAAGTGCAGTTTTTTCCTTAGTAAACTTTACTGAATATGACTTTTTATGTGGTGCTGTATTTTCAATCGGTCTCTACAGTGCATTATTGTGCAAAGGCCAAGTGAGGTAAATAAAGTCACCTCCCATTACCACCCAGGTAGGCCACGCAAGACATCTGGATGAGCTTACTGTAGTTCTTCTGTGGAATTAGGCTGTCTTAGTGACTTCCGCCTCGTCTAATCCCACATTTACTCAGTGATGCCATCTGTTGCAGGACTCCTTGTTTTTGTTGTTGCTGAGGAAAGATCTCTGCGTATCTGGGATAAGTCAGACACTTCCCTGATGCTCCTGGATAATGGGCAACAAGTTAAACACCTACGCTGCCTAAAAGTTGAAGTACAGTATTGTGTTACTTCCCACCTTACCAGGATCGCAGATAGAGTGATTATTGTGATGCAGACAACTGTATCCTATAAGTGAATTCAGTGTTTAAACCTACAATGAGTGAGAAAATAGTAAATGTGACCGAATCCTTGTGAATGCTATCATCTGTGCCAGTGGCTGAGGTTTCTTAGATACCTTAGCACTATTCACTTACACGGCACTCTAATCATTACCACATTTTCATAAACGATTTATTTTACAAGACTAATCCAAGTTACATTTCTCTGATTATGCAAGTCCAAGGTTAGGAAAACTCTGTGGCTTATTTAATCCTAAAACCTCAACTGACTCAAATATGAAAAACACATTCACATATAATGAATAACTACAATTACACACCCCTTCAACAAATTGCCACCCACAAACTCAATAAATGAAATTTGTGTGGCAGGAGTAGAGATCAGGCTGGAAAGGTGGAGGTATGATCTGGAGAGAAGAGGAATGAAAGTCAGTAGAAAAAAGATAGACTACATATGTGGGAATGAAAGAGAGACAGGTGTAATAGTGAAAATGGAATGAGCAGAGGTTGTGAAGGTGGATAAGTTTAAATCCAAAGCAACGGACAGTGCATATGAGAGGTGATAAAGAGAGTGTAGGCAGGGTGGCATGGGTGGAGATGAGAGTTAGGGGTGTTTTTTGACAGATGGAGTGAAAGGGAAGGTTTATAAGATAGTAGTGAGACCTGCTGCGAGGTATGATTTGGAGACGGTGACACTAACAAAAAGGCAGGACGCAGGATGTTCTTTGGCGTTCGTCTGCTTAACAATTAAGCTCCTAATTAAGACTTTATTGTAGATGACATTTCAGCAGCTGAAGTTCCTCTGGGTGGGGCCCAGGCTGAGGTTTAGCTGCTGGTGCGGACCGCTGTGGTGTGCTTCTTTTTTTTTTAATTTTTTCAATAACTCTGACTGACAGTCAGCTTCAGGTGAGGATGCATATTAAAGATGGAAAAGCCTCACTCACATTCACACACACATACACACACAGATGCAAGTACACACCTTTATCTCTGTCCTATTGAATAACTCTCTGATGCTTTCCATATTCCATGCAAGGGATTATTACAGCTTACCCACAATCCCCAGCAGCTGATTATCCTGTGTGTTGACAGGACAGAGTTGTGCTATCGGCCCTGCGCAGCAGTCAGCTGTGTGTGTGTGTGTGTGTGTGTGTGTGTGTGTGTGTGTGTGTGTGTGGTTGAGAAAAACATACCGTGTTTGATGTGTGAATGAACATGAAAAGGAAAAGGAAAGATGTATTCTGCATTTATGTGTACGAGTGTAGCAGAGGAGGAAGAAGGAAATGATTTTATTCTCACGTGTCTGTGTTAATGTGAGTAAAATGGAATGAAAATTAGTGCGTGTGTGTGTGTGTGTGTGTGTGTGTGTGTGTGTGTGTGTGTGTGTGTAGTAGTAGTCCTGAAACAGGCAGGTGTTTGTGGTTGATACCTGCAGCTCCAGCAGTGCTGATCACCCCAGCATGGTACCTCACCTTGGGAGGGAGGCAACTCTAAGCTTATTAACACGCACACACGCATGCACAGAAACACACACACACACACGGGGGGGGATTATTATAATAATGATAATAATAATAGTAGGAAATAGAAAAGTAAAAGGGAAAAATCGAATAAGCTCGGGGGAGAGCGAGGAGGAGAAACCATCGTATGTTTCCAAAGGAGAAGGAGACGTGTGGAAAACAAGTAGAGAAAGATGAAGGAAGGCGCACCAAGCAGGACCAAGCGGAACTATAAGAGAAGAGGAACCACAAAAGGCAAAAGCATCTTAGCTTTGAAAGAAGATAGAACAGAGGGAGGTGGGAAATAAAAATGAGAGTGAGGGCAGGAATAGAGAAAGGAGGAGAAAGAAAAGTAGAAGGAGGCTTGAAGACACAGCATAACAGCATGTAATAGTTTTAGAGGCCCCGGTTTTATTCATGCTGGCAGCACCCGCTCTCTCATTATCCCCTAGTCAGATTTGTGTGAATTTAATTTAATATAGGCATTTTGTAGCTTGTCTTTCTTCAGACTCTCTACTGTATGAGAGATGTCCTCAAACTCTGTGAGGAAAATGTAAACAGCATTAGAATAGAGTAACATAAAGCACACAAGTGATCCCGGAGTGACCATTAATAGTGTTGGAGTGCTTGTGTGACAACATTATAGCTCGTGCTATTATCATCTTTCACATCGAGGTGTCATTTTTCAACTTGAAGGGTTAATTCGACCTAAAAATCAATGTTTCCCCCAGCCTGCAGTGATACTTATTCACTAGATTGTTTGTGTGTGTGTATGTGTGTGCGTGCGTGCGTGCGTGCGTGCGTGTGTGTGTGTGTGTGTGTGTGTGTGTGTGTGTGTGTGTGTGTGTGTGTTGGCCAGGTTTAGCAGAATAACACAGAATTGGATGGCACTCGGTTTAAAGAGCAGATAAAACAAAATAACTTGAAAAACTATGCAGCAGGTAGACAAAGTTTCACCTCTCTAAAAGCAGAGGTTTGGGCAGGTTGCTGGTCTGGCGCAGTAAGGTGTCAGTGTATACAATTACCAAATAGGAAAGACATCAGCAAGGATCGTTATTGCTGTCTGCCAATTTAGGAAGGGTTATAAGGTCATGTCCAAACACTTTGAAGTTCTACAGTCAAAAAAATTATTCATAGGTAGAAATCCTTCAGGCTGATGTTAGAAATGATAGTGCAAGAGACTGGCTGGGTTTAGGATTTTTTTTTTTTTAAATCAGTTTTCTTTCCTTCAGCAGCCTGAATGACGTGACTGCACCCACTTGATTTTTCTCGTTACCGACCAGACCAAATTGAAACAACCTAAGAACAGTTTTCCCATTGCACTACAATTATATGCAATTGTGTTGTTTTGCTGCAGAAAGCTGCATATTCATACTGCATTGTAACCATTTCTCATGCCTGTGTGCACTGACATAGTATTGCTATATGATTTTAACTCCTGAAAATGTTGATTTTTGAGGAGAAATTATCCTTAAATACCCATGTGTGCCAACTTTGCTTCCAAGTGTTTAGTCAGGAAGAGTGTCAGATCAAGAGGAGCTTGTGTTTTTTTTTTTAAATCATTTCTTTGTGCCATGCAGCTTTTAACTCACTACAGCAATAACCAGTTTGAGTTGTTATGAAGCTTCCTGGTCCTCTGTCCCCAAGCTTTTCACCGTTACCTTCTCAAAATTATCCACAAAAACAAAACAAAACATGGTGACTCACGTTTGCATGCCAACTTTTTTTTCTTTTCCAGTTTTAGAGGTAGTTGAAGCCTATGATGTTCCTGTCTTTGCTCCTTCTGCCTGTGAGTTAGAATGTAAACCCTCCTCCCTTTGCTTATATCGCTGCTCTTTGACCTCCAGTGAACTCTGTCTAGCTAGCATTGCTATACGCTAACTCAGCATCTTATCTCTTGACCTTGACCGGTGTGCACAGTTCAAACTCCTAACCTTGTTTTGAATGTGATTATGACAATGAAGCAGAAAATACTAAGAAATACTTTGTACATAGTTCAAATTCAGTACTTGGGTAAGTGAGTATGTACGTAGCGTGAGCTAGAAGGTAAAGTTGGCTTTTTAAAAATGATAATTTATCAATAAAAAAAGAAAAAAGAAAAAAGAAATCCTTCAGGCATTTGCCAATCTTCCCGGGAGTGGACATGTCAGAGAAACTGCAAAAAACATAAAGGCTACATCTCAGACACTACAGGCCTCAGTTAGCATGTTCAATTTTTCATGACAGCACAGTTAGATAAAGACTGGACAAGCCTGGCCTGGGTTGCCAGGAGAAAACATCTTCTCTCTAGTGAGGATGTTTCGCTATAATGCACAGCATCACATTTGGAGGAAACCAAACACAGCCAGGGGCGGAGCGGGGGGGTGGCTTACGGGGCTTAAGCCCGGGTTGTTTTGTCAGAAGCCCGGGGTATTTTGGAGTGTAATTTTTTCATAGATGCCTGGCTGACAACTGTATAAAACAAAAAGTACACACAATATTCGAAGCACATAGTGCACACTGTGGGAATTTACGACTGTGCGTGAATCCCCCCCTGATATTGGTATGATCCGAGCTCAGGCACTAAGCGACTGAGCGAGGGGGCGGGGGGAGCTGCTCCCCGTGAGTGCGCTGTTGGAGAGACGGAGCCAGCCATACTAAGGAGAGCTTAAGTTTGACCAGGTACCAAAGCAAATCATTCGTACCGTACAAATAATGTAAATATGACGGTGCATCACGAAAGATTGATATGAAACTGATCACTTGACCCATATTACGTTACTTGCTCTTCAAGTGAATCAACAAATGGCGAAATGAAAAGCCGAACAAATGCTATTTTTTAGAGAGTCTTAGCTTACGTGTGTTTATTTCATATTTTCAGTTCTTACCCTCCCCGACTAATTCGGTTTCAGTTATGTACTGAAATATAAGAATGGACATTAGAGGGTTCTTTCAAAGAAAAAACTCAGGTAAATGTTATTTTATATATTATGCTTTGTATGTTGTTCAGTATATTTCTATGCAAAACAAGAGGGATTTCAGTACACAGCAGGATATTCACATTTGTAACCAGATATTTACACTTTAGGGAGAAAACATAAAACATTTTTACTGTACAACATCAATTTAGAGTAAACTTTTGTTTTAGATAAATATTGAAATATATTTTGAATTAGTTAAATGTCAGAATAAAGAGAGACAGAGCTGTCTATTTTTTATCACTTTCATTAAATTTAGGAGTACATATACACTAAGTTTATTGTTAATTAATAAGAAAACTCCAGACGATTCCATTCTGAGCTGAAGAAGCTTCTGATAGGTTAGTAGAGTCCATGTGAGTAAATTGGTGGCACAGCTGTGGATGCATATAAGGCAAAACACAGAGCCTGTTTCTTTGACATGGGAAAATCAAGAGATGTCAACCAAAACACCAGGAAAAGAATCGTGGAGCTCCATAAGTGTGGCTCAAGTTTGAATACAATTTGGTGCCATTTGCAATTAAAAAACACAGACAGTTTCTCTCTTTACTCTTAAAGTTAACAAATATGTTTTTATATTTATCAATCTAAAAAAATAAACATTTAGTCTGATTTGATGTTACAATTAAAAAAGTGTTTGTGTTTTGATCTGAAGAGTTTGTAAATATCTGGTTTCAACTGTATATTTGATGATTGTCAGCACAAAGAGGGAGAGAGGAGCAGAGAGGGAGATGGAGAATGAGGACAGAACAGATGAACAAGAGCGGGTGAGACACACATGTTAGTCAAATGGTTGCTTACTAAAAGTATCACTGTATCATAGGTACTCATGTATCTCGTACCTAGTGTTTCTTTTTAGGTTTGCTATTTTTCAAATTCTATATTTATTAAGTTCTGCAGGCTTGTTTGCACAACAAGGCTAAATAATTATATAAACTTTTCTCAATCTAAATATTGTACTTTGGTAGAATTAAATAAATAAGTGTAGTGCAGGTCTATGATGATTTTTAGTGCTACTATCATCTAGTTCTGATTGTGGTTATGTCTTGGTTAAGTCCTCAGTAGTCCTGATTTTGAACTGTTGTAGTCCTGTTTTAATTCTGGATCAGTTCTGGGTCTGGTTGAATTGGGGTTTAGTCCCTGTGTCTTGATACAGCCCCGACTTCGTTCTGTCTTGCTGCTCAATTAAAAAACTAGTTTAAGGTGTCCTGCATGTGTGATATATATATTTCCCTATATGAAGTCATTCTTTTTTGAACAAAACTCAAAACACAGCCTATTAATCTTTCAGTCATTTCTACACCCCCCCCCCCCCCCCCCCTCAAAAAAAAAAAAATCCCACATGCATACTACCCTTTAGGGCTAAGCCCCGGGTGTTTCGAATGTCTGGCTCCTCCTCTGAACACAGCATATCAGCACAAACAGCTCCCACCAGCTGTCAAGCACACTGGTGAAGGAGTGATGATTTAAACTTGCTTTGTAGCCACAGCACCTAGACGCCACGCAGTCATTCAGATGACATTCAACTGTATTCCAGTATAAGTAAATGTGTAACTTTTGTATAGGCGACTCCATCTGTCTGACACCTAAAGCTTCCCAAAGCTGGGCCATGCAAGAGGAGAACAACAAGCAAAACAGGAACAGAAAGACTGAAAAAGAAAAGAATCAAGGTGTTGCAGAGACGAGACCTCAACCCGATTTAAATGCTGTGGTGGGAACTTTAAGAGCGCTGTACACAAACAAATGCCCACAAACCTCAATGAACTGAATCAGCGCTGTAAGGAAGAGAGAGCTGAAATTCTTTCACAATGACAAGAGACTGATAAAGTCATACAGAAAGGATTATTGGGGAGTACTTAGTTGTTCACAGGAACTGCATAGTAGTGTCCAGTGAGAACTTTCTTTTTTGCATTGACTATGCATGCCTGAATAATATAAATATTAATCACAATGATGGAACTGACTGTATGAAGTATTTTAAGAGCTTTTTTGGTCGTTCTGATCTTCCAGTCTAAAACTTTACTGTTTAACGTTGAGTTTCTCTGATCTTAACTGAGATTTTGTCCACAGCCAACTGTTTTTAGGCACTCCAAAAATCTGCGATAAAGACAATAACCCACTGTGCACCACCTCGTAACATGAAATGGCCCGTGGCGTTAACAACCAGTAGGTACAGATTTGGTGTCACATTTATCAGTTAAAGATTCATGTGTAGAAACCAGAAAAGATAAAAGAAGAGTGAACATTAAATATTACTAAAAAGGTGGCTAGAAACAAAACTACAAAAGAAAACAAAGCTGTCCTTGTGTCTCTGTGTCATCCGGATAAACATGTTTGCTTTAACATTTAAAGCTGTAATATCTGAGTGCAACTCGTGTCACTTCCCTGAGAGATGGAAGACGCTGATTGTCGGCCTTAAAACACAATAAAGTCTGAATTATGCTGAATCCATGCATTATAGTTTGTGATAAGGTTGAACCCTGCACGTGCATGCATCAGTCGCGTTAATGGAACTTTTTCATTCATCAGTAGATCATTTCTTTCTGTCTCAGGCATGCTGAAGGAAGAAATATCTTGTACCATACATACGCACTTCACCGTATGGGGTTTTTGTATTTGTCTGTATGAACGCTGTAGGAACCCAAATCCAATCTCTACTTGTGTTTAAATCCTTCAACAGAAAGAGCACAGCCTGAAATATCTTATATCCCAAACTGGTCCTCATGAATGTAGAGATTCGTTTCTACATACTCACACCCGTACTGTACACATAAGCTGAGCAGCAGGAAGAGAGCACCTTTTTTGTGTGGCGTTGAGATAAATAGGATTAGGGATTTGGGAGATTTAGGAGGAATAATCCGTCTGTGTATCGGAGAGAGGCAGCAGCGGTGATGATCAAAAGAGAACACTGTGATTCGGAGCTCAGACATCTCCGGATGGACTGAAAACTTGGAGTGACATTTTCTCCATTTTTTTCCTCCAAGGATCAGCTCTCATTTTGTCACTGTGAGTGCTGTAATTGCCACATAATCACCTCGTACTGTACGACAGTGTGTTTATGCAAGTGCCAGGAACGGATGGAGAATTATATATTCAAAGTAATTAATCAGATTTACAGTTTACATCGGGGGAAACAGCGAGCTAGTCTGCTTGTTGTTGGTGTTAGTATTAAGCAGGGGATTGGACTTAGTTATTTAACACACAGATGATTTGAACAGCTGCTTTGTTCAGCTGTTATCTATATGTCCACATCAGTACAATACAGACAAAAAATGTTTAAAAAACAACTTTTTTTTCCTGCGGACAGATTGTTAAGTGGGCCACCCAACAGCTCCATTCTTCATCTACCCATTTAATGCTACTCTTAGCCATGAGATTTACCCTCAAAGCAATGCACAGAAAGCAGGAAAACACTTCATAGATGGAGGTCAGGTGTTTCTTCTAGGCAAAATGAGTGGTAACACAGGAAGAGGTTAGACTTTAGTGAAATTCAGCAACTTGTTAGCAAGACGAAGGCAGTCAACTGAAGCAACAGGAGAAATGGACGCTGTCACGTACAGATGTGGTCAGAAGTTCACATACACTCATCATGGGTCGTTAATGTCATGGTGATTTGTGGATTTTAATGATTTCTTTGAACTGTTCTTAATTGTACAACATGCATCAGAATTTAAAAAAGATTTTTTCAAAGAGAGCTGGATGCAAAAGTAGTTGGTTATATTTTGTCAAACATCCCAGTATGCAGTTGGACATCCACCAGATGTTTTTGGTAGCCATCAACAAAATTGGTTGGTTTCCTGGCACGGACCCAGCTTTTAAGAATAATCCACAGATTTTCAGTAGGGTTAAGGTTAGGTTGGTTTTGATGTGTGTTTGTTGAGACCATCGTCCTGTTGGAACACCCAGTTGTGTTTCAGTTTCAGCTATTGAAACTATTGATTTTATCGATTTACCTTAGCTGTTTACTTGAAGAATTTGGAGGTAGTCTTTCATTATTCCATCTACATGCAATGTACCAGTGCCCCTGGGACCAAAGCATGATGCTACCACCACCATGCTTGACATTTGATACAGGGTTCTTAGGTTTGAAAGCCTCCCCTTTACTGTCATTGAGGTCAGATAACTCCGTCTTTTATTGATCTGAAGATAAAAAAAACATTCCCCAGAAGGCACCTGACTTTCTCCTACAGGCAGCTACAAATTTCAGTGGAGCCTGAAGGTGTCAATTTTGAAGCAGGGCCTTTTTTTTAGTCTGCACCCTCTCAGTTCATGGTGATTTAAAACTCTGAAAACCTTCTATGCCCTTTTGCTTTTAATCATTCAGTGCAGTCTAATACCAAAACATTTCGCTCACTGCTCTTCTTCTGTTTATTTGCTGATGTTGTGCGTTTTCCATTTAGCACCTATATATGTTTACATTTAAGACATCCCATGAGGTTATTCTCCAACTGTCAACACCAGCAGACCCAAACCCAATCCAGTCAGTAATTATGGTCAAAACATACTCATTAGGTGTCTTCCTGTTCAAACAATGTTCAACCCCAACCGGGACAGACTGTGTCACGCCTCCCTTTAGCAATAACCAACTGTAATATACCAGAGTGCTGTCATTAGTGAGTGAAACAGTTACACAACTGCGTTGCCTTAACGGCAGGTCTCACCATTCAGATGTTGTACTAGTGTTGCAATCTTGGCAAAGGTAAGGCCCTGAGGAAGTATTTTGGACAAAGCAAGCACCAGTACATCTCCCAAGTTATTCAGCTGACTTTTCTTGGCGACCCTCTCAAAGCTGCAGTCATCCCAGTTGCTCGTGAAACTTTTCCTGCCACACGTTTCCAGTTAACGTTCAATTTAAATGCTTTGATAAAGTTAATCTGTGAGCAGCCAGCTTTCTGTGGTGTACCCTCCTTGTGAAGAGTATCGATAATCATCATCTAAGCAACTGTCAAATCAGCAGTGTTCCCCATGATTGTGGTTGCATTTATTGAACTTTGTGTTCTGGATGTACTCAAACTTGAAATGATCTATTCTGATCATTTGAGGTGCTGATTTTATGATTTTTATGATCTGTAAAAAGCCTTCAAAGTTAAAACAAAAAAAAGGCTTGCAATATGCCATGTTCAGTAAAGAGTTTCTAAATTATGAAAAAACTATGTTCTCATAATATCTTTTTGTTGTTGTTGTTAGATGCACTGGCATGCTAGCTTCACTTAGGACTGTACAGGTTGGACCTTTCAGCTTATAAAGTAACAGAGGTGACAAAATCATAAGATTTTATCTCGTGTCAGCAGTTATGTGGGAAGCAGCGCACTCTGAATCTTCACTGGATGTTTTTCATGTGACTCCCAAAATAATTATCCTTGATCAGATGCAGTAGGCCAAGTCACAGCTATTCATTTCATGCAAGTTTATAGTGGTAAGATGGCCAATAGGAGCAGACAGGATGCAGCTTTTAGCTAAGAAAAGCAATGTGTTGTATGAGAGTTACATAATGACACTCAACTACAGTGCATTTTATTTTCATGATTCATCCACAAAAGCCAATAATTCCCTACATCTTCCTCCTTTAAAAACTTGAGTGTTGTTGTATCAAAGTGCAAAGTTAAAAGACACACGTTTTAAAAAAGAAACATTTATTGTCTAGACATTTCAATCATTTTAGACCCACTAGCATTAAGATCACTTAGTATTTCTCCCGATTAGACGTTTCTGCTTCATGTAAAAGACGTACAAAAAGTTTGTTTCTAAAGCAAATCTGGTAAGAAAAAAAGAACATATGTACATTTATACAAACAGAAACAGATTTAAGAACAAGCTAAGCACAAGGTCGTGAAATTAATGAGCTGAAGCTAACCGACTCCTTCCTGAAGCTGAAGCGCGACTGCACCTTCTCTACCCTCGTCCTTAAGACGACGGTGAAAAATAACGATTTAATCTTTTCTTTAAAAAGTGACATCACATGTTTCATTTCAAAGCTAAACTTTGACCTAGTGTCCAAATTCAGAAATACAAGGTAAAGAAAGTATATAGCAAAAAAAAAAAAAGTAATTTATTTAGTGAGTATAATCAGGAGAAGTTTTGTTTTGTTTTTTTACCCATCCTAGTCACTTATGATTTTCCAAATACAAGAACATTAAATTACATGTTAAGCCTTAATTTGTTCCCATCCAGGAAATATAATCATCGATTCATACAATAAGACATGACGTGTTTCAAAGATTGGTAAAGGCAGGGTGGGGGTGACTTACAGCGGTAAAGACATGGTGATTCTGTGACATCATTTCAGATCCATTGAGCAAAGCCCTTTCCGACATGCATTTCTTTCCTTTAATCACACAGCTTCATGTCTGAATGCACGAAGCAGCCTGTCACACTAGAATGGAGCCGGAAACACTGAAGTGTCACTTTCAACACAGAACAAAGTCTATTTGTCATGCCACTGTATTAACGGATGCACAAAAACTACTGCTGTCTCACTCACTCTCTCACACACACACACACACACACACACACACACACACACACCTACCTTTCAGTGACTGACAGGGAGTTTTAAACATCCAAATGTAACCACACTAGAGTTAACACTGCCAGTGCAATAAATCTTTTGCACGTATTGCAAAACTCAAATCGGACATCTGCATATATCACGTCTGAATGAATTCGTGTTTACTTTACCACTGCCCACACCCTACAAGTCAAAGAACATAAACCCCAAATATTTTTTTTAAAGTCATTATACTCACTTCACTACCCCAAAGTAGTCAACCTGGAAGAAACAAAAAGGGACCTACAGCACTTTACCAGTATGATGAAGCCATGGAGTATGATGTCTGAAAGGGACTTAACTGTGGGGTTACTCTAAGGAAACACCCACCAACATGCACTGATGGCATAGATTACTGCCATATTGTTATTATTGCCATGCCCCTGCCCCTTGCTTTTGTTAGAATAAAGCTCCATCTAAATATTTCTGTCAATATTGTGGAGATTTTACATTTGTGTAGGACAACTTTAGTGTGAAAATATATGAAACCTATGTAATAATAGAATTTGACAATTAGTTAATCAACTTTTTTGAAAACACCAGGTTTTCACTCTTGCTCTCACCTTTTCCCCTTTTCTTTTTTAAAATTAAGATCACAGAAAGAAGGTTTTTCAGAATAACCCAAGTTAAGCATTCTGTAACATATTACCATTTCCTGTTCTTGAAGCTTATCTGGATTGTTATGCTAATTTTTCTTCACATAGCTGAGTGCTTCACTTTTTCCATTTGAAACTGGTATGGATCTTTAAAAAAAAAAAAACAACAAAAAAAACCCTATCATGTTACATGAGGATCAAATAAACTCATGACAGATGTTCGTGGCAGCATAATGTGAGACAAGTCATCATAGCCTTCAGCGTGTTTTAAAAAAAATGTACCATTTGGACATTTTAAGTAGTTAAGTACAGCGTGTAGGTGGAAAGCTACAACTACAGTGCAGTTAGTGAGGATAGGACTTAAGGTAAAGACAGAGAATGTACTTTTCAGACAGAGTAGGCGTATCAGAACAGTAAGCTGAGGTTTTAAGGTCAAGAGGAACGAAAGGCTGTGAGCGTCTTCTGAACCAAAATACAAATCAACATATTCTGCATTCACTGTTTGAAAATGTCCCTCCATTCTGTTGTTCCTCTTTTTCTACCATCTTTCCAACATGATGCCAATTCTTGTCCATTCTTCCTTTTCCATTTGTCGTTTTTTTTACACAGTCACCCCGCAGGCCTGAGAGGTTGTCCAAATGTAGTTGTGCTGACATTTAGTGTGTTTCAATATCTGATGTTCAGCAGTGTTGTCTGAAGAGCTCGTTTCAGAGTCCCCTTTGGTCCTTCTCTGATGCGTGTAAATGATCCCAGGTTAGCCCCCAGCAGTAAGCAGATATCTGAATATTTCCTGTGCTTCCATTATCATCCACTTGCTCCAGTTTATTCCCAGCTGAGTTGGAGTCATGTACACAGGCACAACAGATCAGTGCATATACAACATGGGTCTCCTTAATGTGTTTCTCTGAAGGTTTCTAACAGAATAAAGAATGTGCCATCAAGGTCCACCTTATCTGTGGTGTGTTTCTAGAAACACAGAGCATATTGGAAAAAGAAGAAATGTCCCAGCTTTCTTTCCATATATTTAGTAGATGACCTCATAAACAGTGGCCTTCTTGTCCCCTGAACCAGTAACAATGTACTTGTCATCCACAGATATGTCACAGCTTAGTACCGAGGATGATTCTTTAGACTGAGGAAAAAAGAGATGGGGGAGAAAAAAAAAAGTCAGTAATGAAACATTTTAAAAGAAAACTAGAAAATAAATTCATGTGTGTTTGTATGGAACACAGTGCTTAAAAGTTTTAAAGTTGTGCTTTTAAAATTTACTGAATAGTACTGAAAGTAATATAGGAGCGACTATGAGACTGCGAGGCTTTTACCTCAGTACTCATATTCAAAGTTTAAGCACGTTTTTCTGTATAATTCTCTTTAAACAACCTCCTTTGTTGGACAGCACTGACTGTTTCATAGCATTGACTCAGTTACTGCATGGATGCAAAACAGTGCTAGTGGATTTTGCAGGGTGGTTTATTAAAGCCAATGCAGCAACTTTCGAGGAGCACATTTTGTGTCATTTATGAAAATATATAATACAATGAATGTACTGATCAATTGCCACCAACCTGGAATATGCTCGCCCCATAAGGTGTCCTCCATGCATTCAGTAAGTTGTCCTTTCCTGTGCTCACAAACCATTTGCCTAGTAGAAGAGTAAATACAAGCATGCACAATATAAAAAATGAAAGCACTGTAGAATGGAACATACAACGTACAGACATAACTTCAGTGAAACCACTGGGCTGGGGGTGTCTTCACCTAACAATGGATTCCAAGCCCACGTTTTTTTTTTCCACCTCTATTTTGCAGCTCATTTAATATGCAAGTTGCTTACCACAGTAGGCAAACTGCAGGGAGAGCACACAGCTCTCATGTAGATGAAGCTGGTATTTATCCGGTTTGGTTACATGAAGGACCTCAACATTGCTACTCTCCATTCCAACAGCGAGCCATTCTCCTGTCGGACAGTAGCCGAGCGAGAAGATCTGAACACAAGAGAAAATAAATATTAATAAGTCCTGTCAGGATTACAAATTTAACCAACTGATACACACAGATTTTGTTTTAGTGGGGATGCTACTTTAAAATAAAAACTGAAACTTGTGGATTTCTTTTTAAGTAAATGACTGAAATAATGTTCAAATGCCTGTATGATTGTGCACCTGTGATGTAAAGTCATGCTGCTGCAGCTGCCGTCCCTCCCTCAGATCCCAGGAGCGGACTGTGTTATCCAAGCCTCCGGTCCACAGCTTGGTGCCATCATTGGAGATGTCGATACAGCTGGCTCCATCTGTGTGGCCCTGGAACTGCCTGTGGGATACACACATACATTCTCAATTAAATAAAGACGGACATTTTGGAACAAGGCACCAACCATGAGCTGTGCAGGGCAGTTGGTATGCATCACATGTTACCATATGGAGAGTGCTTACAGCATTTCTCATCAGAAGCCACTTTTGTAGTACTAACACTACAGATTGTCTGCCTCTTGGTGCTACAATCATAAAGGTTAAATCAGTCAGGGGCTGAGACTGCAAATTAAAGGTCAAATCTGTTGCTTAGAGGAGATTAGAAAAGCCAAGCAGTGATTGTAGATGTCCTTAACATTTAGCAGAGGCATATATTTATTTGCAGCAATCTTCTGAAGAGTGACAGAAGTAAAAGCATACAGTTATCTTTTACCTAACGAGTGTCTGGTTGTGCAAGTCCCAGACTGCAATGTTTCCATCGCTGCAGCAAGAAAAGCAAACTTTGGAGTCTGGGCTAATTGCCAGAGCGTAGCATGCTGGTGCTGATGATGTTAACTCTGCTTTAATCCTGGGAGTAGGCGTGGCCAAATCCCAGATTGACAACGTGCTTGCCTCGCCTCCCACAATAAGCGTCCGACCATCAGGGAGAAGACGGCAAGACCGGATGTAGTTGTCTCGGTTCTAATTTGGTAGGCACAAAAAAAAGTTAATATTTAGTACAATATACAACATTTTATTGTGTTGTATATTCACCACATACATTTCATTCACTATTCTGCAATCTAGAGCACAAATTCTAGTCTGATCATTTCTGACAAACAAGTGTTCCTCAAACTAATACTCAACTATATATTATAAGGCCATTACTGTAGTCCTATCCCGGAAGGAGTATAGTAAGTAAAGCTAATTTTTCATGGGGATTCGACAAATTTGGCCTGTCCAAACAGTCCAATACTTTTTGTTATATGGACTGATCACCATCAAAACACTGCCAAGTGGTCAAACCAAGTCTGGACAGGTAAAAGGGAAGCTGTTGTCACCACACGAATAACACAGACAGGCAGAATAACAACAAATTAGTGTTGTAGAACAGTTTTCTCCGCTATGCATGTTGATGGCAGCTGGCCAGTCTCCCCTCACAGCTTCTATGTTTGGCTTTGTTTTGTGCTCATGTTAATTTCCCTTTTACTTCTGCAAAATAAACTCATTGTTATATGTGGTCTCCTCTTTTGAGCTAGTCCAAAACCCTTTTGTGGCAGGAAATATTTTCCACTTCTGCACCTCAACAGGCCTTGCAGCAAAAGTACATTAACTTTTGGGTGGTGCAATTTTGAGAGTCTCAAACTGGTAGGCCTGGGAAGACTTGTTTTGTTAGAATTCATTTGCTGCTACAACTCGCCTTGCTCTTGTGGCGGCTGATTCCTTTGCAAATTATCCCCTAAATTCTAACTTAAGCTATGTATATATAGAAAAATTCTCCTGTGTTTGTAAACTGCTATCCACTTTATGCAAACCATGAGCCAGCTCATAACAATACACCTCACTCACCAGACAGTCTAGCTGGGACACAGGACTCTTGTTTCCTGGGTGACTAATGTCCCACACCTTGACACAGCCCTTTCCTCCTGTGTACACATGTCGGGTGGGGTTACTGATGGTAACGGCACACACCACCTCTCCGTGGTTCAGTGTGTTGATCTGACGGGCATGGCGAGGGATCCCAGGCCCCACCAAAGCATCTGGAGGAAATGGAACTGGCTGCATCTGTCCGTCGGCCGCGACATGAAATGAATAAGCACTGATGACAGAGTGGAAAAAGGATCAAGAAAAAGAAATCATCATTGTCACCATCATCATGGGAATTATAAGACTAATTAGTTTTACAACTATACTTACGGTTTGCCACCAGGGATTCCTGTCAGACTAGGAGGCATTCCAGGAACTCGCATGTGAGGATGAGGATCAAAACCAACCTTTTGGACAGAAAACAGACATTTTATAAGCCCAGGACTAACAAATACCCATGAGAATTGGCAAAATGCTCACAGGTCAATACTAACCTGTGAAAAAGAGCATAAACACTCATGAGCACAAAGCTAACACATACTCTCAAGCACACATTAAACTGCTTATTCTAAATGACAACTACAAGAGACAGCAAACACACACAGGCAGATCTGTAGGTATTTGTGACTGCCTCCCACCCCATCCTCATCCAACAAACAAACACACACAGCTGCTAAGTACACAACCTGAGTTGCTATCAAGTGTTGCTCAGACACTGCTGTGTGACTACTAAAGATATTTAAACAGTGTAATGAACACTATGCAAATACAGCAAAGAGTAATGTGGCGAATGTACTGCACATAGGTATGCCATCTGTATAAATACTATCCAAAAGAAAGCAGGGACATGAAGCTTTGCAACTATTCACAATTTAATAGTAGTTTTTTTGTTGTTGTTTTGATTCTTGTTTTAAAGTATTCACATTGATTAATGTCACTTTCTTTAAAATAAAATTTCCATTCTTTTGAGTATTTAAATGCCCTTTTAAGTTACAATGCATGACACGGGAAACTACAACATAATGACTATTTCTTTAGAGGGGTGTAAGTTCAATGAATGTGGTAGAGATGAAAATCTGCCTGGAGCAGGTTACAGAGTTTTATGGCTGAGAGGTGACAACAACTGCTGCCCACCTGCTTCAGGTATAATAGCAAAGAGAAAGGCACAGTTGAAAAGTTTCATGTGAAGGGAGCAGAACTCAAAAATGCACTCTGTTCTTTTCACACACATTCACTGACATGAAAATTCATAAAACTAAAGAATCCAGAAGTGCAAACCTGACACCAGGCTAACATAACTCTAGCATCTGAGTTTCTGCCAAAGTTCTATCTTGGCATGCAATCCATAGACATACACAGATTTAAAGGGTCACCTCATTTTATCACGTTAGTCTTGTTCTTCTACTCACCATTGGTGACCGCCCGTATGCGGCCACTGCAGCTGCCGCTGCAGCACTCATCTGAGGTGACATGTTGTGCAGCCCAGCAGCATAGGCTGCAGCTCCAGCTGCACCAGCTAGCTCCCCGTTCATTCCTGCTGTGTGGGGCAACATGCCAAATGCACCTGGATATGGACCTGGTACAGCCAGGGGAGTTCGCAAACCTGCAGCTGGAAACAAGCACAAGAGGATTAATTAGTTAATGTCTAAGAATGCAAGTCTACGTCTTTTCACCATGCACTTACCAGACATTACTGCCAACGCTTGACTAGGCTATCATGTAAAAGCAACTTAAGCCTAGGTAAACTGAGATTTCTAACCAGATATCTTGCAGTCACACTTCATATTAAGCTGTCTCTAGGATAAGGTTTTAAATATCTTCCATGAAACTGACTGAACGAGCAGACTTCTGCCTGAAGCAAGCAAACTCATTTTATTTGCCTCTAACAGAAAACTACATCATTTTTATAACCATTTATTAAGAAGTAAGTTTAAATGACCTACTAGGTGGATGTGGTATTTCCATTGAGGGGGGTTTTGAAAGATTTGGTCGGATTCCAGGTGTGGAGCTGGGCCCGGGGGTGGAGTCACCTCTAGGCGTGGGTGTGCTTGACTTCAGCCCAGGTGTACCTGCCTTATCTCGCTGCCAAACACCAAGGAATAATTATAAATATACAATAAATAAATAAATCACTCCATTTACTGGGTTTATTTATATAAAACAAATAAGTTTTTCTTTTCCATTCCTACCATTGCCATCTCTTTAGACTTTAAGGAGGAGGAGCTGGCTGATGATGCAGTAGAGGCTGGACTACAGGGGTCTTTCTTGAGAAGACGCGCTTTATCCAAACCATTTTCTCTAGGAGAAGGAAGAGGTGTGCCACGAGGGGAGGCTGGATCCTGGTGAAGTAACAAGAATTCTGTTAACTATTTGGGAGTTCAACTTAATACAATCCTTGAAAGAAGAAGACCACAGACGCCTGAATATGATGCACATCTTAAAAATGGACCATTGATGTAATGTAATTTAAGCATGTACCAGACAGCACAAAAACTAACATTTATAAAATATATTCAAATGTACTGACCTCATTTGAGACATCCACCACCAAATTGTCATCACTTTTCTCTGCGTCACTATCCTAGGGAAGAGGATCAGTTAGATAATCAAATTAGTCCATTGACTGGCTGTATAATTAATAAAATATGTTCAAATGAATGAAGACATTCCTTTTCCTTTGTCACGTTACATTAAAGACACAGGTACCAGAGAGATTCCTTACATAGTGACTTGAGTCCTTGTCATCCACCTTTCGCTTTTTGGTGTCATTTGAGAAGTCAGGTCCGTTGCGTCGCTTATCTGAATTCCTAAGACTTTCTGGCAGCAATGAGTTACTCTGCGAATGAAAGCAACGAGGAGGATGAGAAGGGCAGAACACTGCCGTTCATAAAAATATGAAAAAGAAAAAGGACAATTTGGAGGATAAAGACAAATTTTGCCATTTACGGTTCTGATTTCACTCAGTTGTGTATGCATCCTGCATGAGCTCACTAAAGTGTCTGATCCGTCTACCACTAATTGCAAGAGCTATTCAGCTATGTAGAGCAGGTTAGAAAAACATACTCCTACTTGCAAATAGGTTAATAGTTCACAGAAGCATGAATTAAGCAGCACTAACACTTAAACAGCAACCTCTTTTCTCACTTGACCAAAGCCCGTCACAGCCACACACAAACACATGCCTCTGAAGTTGATGATTACATTAAGTGGCTCTCAAAATCTATCAGTGCTCCCTCTCCTGGCTCTGACAAGCTGCACTGGCTGTACTGAGAGTGTGGGTGAGAGTGTGTGTGTTTGTGTGCACAGTGTGTAATTGACTGTGAAAGCCTGTGTGTACGAACAAGTGTGTAACAGACTGTGAGTGTGTATTGCTTGCATAACACTCCTGTGTCCCTGCGTCCCAAGACTACACATGCACACAGAGCTGCCTCCCCCTGGCCTCCTGACCAATGGATCCTATTGTTAATGGATTAAAGCTTCATGTTGAGTCCATTATAGTCTCAACCTGTCAATGAAATGTGCATCCAACATACACAAACACATGCGCATGCACAAATCAAGCAAGGGAGTGAGTGCTTGGGCTTTGAGGGGGGAAAAGGGTAAATGAAGGAGGAATGGAGGGAGGGTGTGAGAGTGTGGAGGAAAAGAAAGGGTGACAAGAGACGAGGGACGGAAAAGAGTTTCCGGGGGGGGGGGGGGATCTGTATTCTGCCAAAGGCCCCTTCCTTCATACCCCCCCCAAACCTCCTTTCCTCCCCTCCTCTCTTTATTGAAAGGTTTTAGTGAGCTGAGCACAGAAGCACTGACCCGCAAAACGTAAGCAATTTCCCCCCTCCCTCACTCTCTGTTCGCTTTTAGCATGGTGCCTCTCTCTCCCATCTCTGAAATACACACATATACACACGATGTCACATGACTGCTGGTCCCTCACCCCCCACTCTTCCCCAAGCCCTCCCCTCTCAGTGGTGATGATATTAAACACAATGAGAGTCTTTAAGCGCGGGATAAGGGGCGGTGGGAGGGGGAGAAGGGGGTAATCTGCTCACTGAGGTGTTAAATAGGCACAACAATGCAGGCTAGGGTTGAGAAGTGTGTGTGTATGAAAAATGTGTGTGTGTCTGTGTGTGACCATGCTAAAAAGCTCATTTGGAGGAGAAAGGAAACCTAAGTTCAGAGCAGATCTAGGGCAGAACTAAAGAGGCAGGCCAAAGCCCTACCCAAAGAAATCCCACCACCCCTGCAGACACAGACACACACAGAGACACGGACACACACACACACACACAAGCTGAGAGTCAAAATGCACAACTTAAAAAGGTAAAAGCTACCTGGGTGTGAAACAGCACTAAAAACTACAAGGTGCTTTTATTCATAATGACATGTCATAAATTTTATTGATCCCTCAGGGGGAGTTACATAATAAAAGCAATTTCCATATAATGGGGACACACACACACACACACACACAGCAACAGGTGACATCTACTCGCATTATGAAATTCTGTCCTACAGCATTTGGATGGATTTGACATCAACCTTTAGCTACTGCATTTTCAATTAAGCCCTACACCTTCTAAGAACTGTATGAGTGGCCAAAAATAACCTTTTATATAAGTGCATTAGTAAAAACCAAGCAATTAGCATATCTCTTGAAATTATATAAATTAAATATGTATTTATTAATGTGTGTGTAAATTTGCATTTGACCATGTTTAGGAGCAGTTTACTTACTCACAGCTATCTATTAACTAGAAGAACAAAGCAAATTTCCCGTAAACCTAAACTATCCCTCAAACAAAAGTAAGACAATAGTAGCTCACCAGAGCAGTAAACATTGCTGCAGAAAGAGGAAGTACTTACTGTGCTGGGCTCTCGCTCTGTTGTCATTGGAAAAGCATGTGTGTGGTTGAGGTCACGGGGGGTTTACCAGAGCAGAAAAAAACCCAAACAGATAAGGGAAGAAGAATGAGTTCAAACAGACTTCATTGCAACACAACTCATACATAAACAACCCCTTTCTATCAGAAGTGTTTCTGTGCTGGAAGGTGCGTCTCCTTACCTCTCAGGTGTTCAGGTCCTGCAGGGTGAGAGTCTTGTCCAGACATGTGAGGTTTTTTCTCACCACTCTCTTTTCCTGCCAGATGAGGAGGAACAGCTCCGAGTGCTCCTGACAGAGCCAGAAGACTAGCTGAACCACCCAGCTGAGAAGGATGGAGGCCAGCAGGGTGAGGAGTGAGGGGCACAGGAGCACCACCATGGTTATGGGACAAGTGCTGCTGCTTTAAGAGAGGGGAAGGGGAAAAAAACAGAAGGCGAAAGAGGTGGTTAGTTGGGAAAAACATTTTTAAAAAAGTGACCTGCTACAAAGAGGCACCAGTCCATTTTTATTTAGTCTGTGGTATACACAGCTGGACCTGTAACAGACAGGTCAGACAGATGAATAAAAAGCAGTTTAAAAGAACCACACCTATGTGGGTATGGCTTAATTCAGCAGTTGTGATGTAGTGCAGTACATCACAATCATGGCTAAAACAAAAAACAAAAAAACAGAGAAGTTGAGTTCAACGAGAAGTCTCAAATTTCATAATACAACTACCATAAATGTTTAAAGCATCAGTATCCGACACCAAAAACCCAACATAAAAGCAAGCCAAAAACAGCTAAAACTTAACAATGCTCTGTAACCTAATCAAAAGAGACTTCTGTCCCTATTAAAGTCTTCAACAGATGGGACAGTTTCTCCACTGTCTGGGGTTTACACCACCTCAACAAGCTGCTGCGCTCTACAAGGTGGTGAACACAGCCTCTCCCCCCTACACACATCCTCCTCCCTCTAAGGTCAAACACTGAACAATACTGACAGCTGGGATCACAGCCCAAACCCTGAGGATGTGGAGGGGGTAGGAGGGAGGAATGACGAGAGCCCCAGCTGCTGCTTGCACTGTCAGATCTTGTGAGAGAGTGAGGCGACTGAGCAGAGAGGGGAGGAGAGAAGGAGAGAAGAGGGTCAGAGAGACAGAGAGAGAGGGAGAGCCAGTTTGGCTGGCAGCCCTGCTCTCTCTTTCACACCAAATCAGGCGCTCGTCTGAGCGTGAAATGCCTTTGTGTTCCAAAACATCATTATTGCCTCCTCAGACAGTAGCTGCGGGAATCCAAGCTCACTGATTCGCCGCAGGGAGGGGAGGAGGAAGGAGGGAGAGAAGAAGGGAAGGTGGGGCACAGGAGGCGACTCGGCGGGGGTGGAAGCAGTGCTGAAGGTCAAACCGACTTTTATCTCACCTAATTGACGCACCCACCCCCATCTCACTTTGGATCCCCCGCCTCCTTTTACCTCTCCATCTATCCTTTGCTCCCTGCATCCTCCCCCAAAGAATGGAGGTAAAACAACAAAACAGTCTTTTAGCATCAACCCCCATGCCTGCCTGCGCTCACACACTCAATTTCCAGAGTTAGCTCGCCTGCCAAACAATCAAACATAAACACACCCACACGTCACACTTGATCACACTTAACATGCATACGCATAGTCTAGATAAACAAGGCAGGCACACACATCCTCACTCAACCATCCTACCTCTGCCTGTTGTTTTCTGGGGATAACAGAAAAGCATGCTCTGCTACACACAAACGCACACACACACAAACAGATGCAAAGCACACACACGCACGCACACGGATACACAAACAGGACCCCTGATGGGAGTAAATGGAGGGGAAGTATTGGTAGAGGCAAGGGGAGCCTGGTTTGTCATGGGATGTGAACTGGTGTGTCTGCGTGCATTTGTGTGGGATGTGCATGCGTGTGTGTGTGTGTGTGTGTGAGAGTGTGAAGGTAGGGGCAACATGCTTCATTACGCTCATTTAACTCACAAACGGGGTGAATGACAGGCTGGCGTGGGAGACGAGAGGAGATGGGAAGGGGGGGGTGTAAGGGCAACGCTGTGACCCCCCCTTTTACAAACACAAAAATCCTGCAATTAAGACTCAAACAGCAACTGCCAAATCCACCTCTCACACCAATCAGACACTAACAGAGACCCCCATCAGTTCACGCCAACTAACAAGCCCACCCCACATCACACCAAGCCCTCTCCAGACCCCTCCTCTTTCCCACATTCCCCTTGAACCAAAACCCATAGCGTCTCCTCCAGCCAGTCAAGCCCCTATGGCTCCTATAAGTCCGAGTAATAATGGTTCTCTAATCCCACCCAAAGAGTCATCACCACCAACAGCTAGACTCTCCATCTCCGTTTTACGTTGAGCATCACTGTCAAACCTCAAGGAAAAAAACTACTTTTTACTCTTAGTGTGCCAAATCATTTTCTACTTAAGTATGAATAGCTGGTCATGCCCCATCAGTCTTCCAAGTCTGTCAACATCTTTTCAATAAACACCTTTCATAATTCCTGAAGCATATCCTCTTTGTCAACTTACTCATAACGAAAGAGTCCAGTTCTATCAATCAAAATCAAAACCATAGTCTCAAAAGAGAAAACATATTTGCACAAGGGTTAATTTTCTTTCATTTCCCATAAAAATCACTCATATGCCCTACATCTAATTCTACAGTCTAAGTCCAGTGTTGGCTTATATCCTTGAGTTAAGTCTGGTGACAAAGGAATAAGGAATCTCATTTAAAAAAAAAAACAAAAAAAACAACAACACACAGTCTCAGGCATATTCCTAAAACTTTATATAGATATCTGTTATGATTTGGTAGCAGTTCTCAGGGTTTTAACTGAAATGAGAAGAGAGAAAAAAAAAGACAAGACAGGTGACCAAAATGAGGACTTTTACCTTGTGTTTGACTTTGACCCATTTGTGTTTGAGTAAACAGTAAGATGTGTATTTACACTCCGTTTTTACTATGTAAACAGTACAAATTGTTTCTTCAAATAGAACACAGACCTTTGATGACACAACAAGACTGTGGAAAATGTGGCTTCATTAAATGGTGCATATGCAATGTATTAGGTAATTTGCTATACTAATGTCCATGTCCTTATTATGGTTGCCCCCTAGGCAGCGACTAACACTAGTCATACTTACTATGTTAATTACACACAAAGAACAACAAGAACAAACAAAGAAGATTACTGTGGTAGCCAACAACAACCTGAGAACTGAAATAATTTTATTACCAGAGCAAAATCAAACTGTGTTCCAAACTTGTTTGTGTAGGGAAAGAAATATTTCCTATGGAGTAAACACACACACTGCGATAGTTAATGCAAAGAGAAATTAAAGGAATACACACTGTAGGTGGAAGACCGGGCAGTCCACGTACCCCGATGACAGCATTGAGCTCTGCCATGGTCACCTGTTTGGCTCGCTCCACAGCCTGAACCACCTGCTGCTGATGCTGTAAAACAAAGATGCACAAACGTTTGCCAAAGCCTGAGAGTAATGGCAGATTTACCAGTAAAATTAGAGTGTATAAATGGGATACAAAGCACAGTCTGTAGCTCTAAGTCACACATACTTACCTCCTGTGAGAGGAAGGGAATGACTTGTGCACAGATGGTGTTTAGTCTCTTGGCAATCTCAGTCTGATGAAGTAAGAGACACACACAGATAGAAAGAGACTTAATTGTTGATAACATAATTACATTCATTTAGAAAAGACATCTGTTCAGTAACACCAATAAAGCAATAAACGTGCACACACACACACACACACACACACACACACACACACACACACACAAGAAAGTGCTGCCACCACAGCAAGCAAGCAAAATACCCCCCCCCCCCAAAAAAAAACCCCTACCAGACAATGATACCGATGACACTCATCGACTTCTCTCCACACAGAAATCCAGTGTGTGCCATTTTCAGCACACACAGTGTAATGAGATTTTCCTCTCTAATTATAATTGTGGGCTCAGCTCAGGTTTCTCTCTTATTACCCGTTCTATTTCTTTTGCTCCCTCTCCGCCTGTCCTCTGTGTTCTTGTCCCCCTTCCCATCAGCACTTCAACATAATCTCATCAACTACTAACTTGGTTTGCTCTCCCTCGGTATCCATGCCAACACATCCGCCTGCCCCTTAAACCCCCGGAGGTGGTTACAATTGGCTGAAACCAGATACCCCCGTGGTGGCATCAAATCAGATAAGGGGACTCATATTACACATCATCCAATCAAATTGATACGAGGACGACCAGAGTGAAGTGGGAATCGGGGACCATGAAAGGTAGTAATGGCTCAGACGACACACACATAAATATATAGATACATAGAAACATGCATCATATCACCCTGTATTATTGTTGGGTGAATACTCAGGAAAAATGCGATGGTTGTCGTCACCGAAACAACAAATGGTTTTATGGAAACTTTTCAAAACTCAGCCAAAATTAAGTCATCAAGCTAGAAAGAAATGTAATATCCCACAGCACAAAGCAACCACCTGTGTGGGTTTAACTAACCCAAAAATGACTTCCCTTGCTATGCAACTGTTATATGTCCTGTTGACTCACTTTACAGTAATAGCAAACAAGTAACTGTTCAAGAATTCATTGCCCTAATCTCCCATCTACATATAATTAATTTAACCTGACAATCTGCTATTGTTTACAAATTAGAAATTTGAAGAAATGGCCACAAAATCAGGGGATTAAAGCTATTACAGATCATCCAGAGAGTGATGGTAAAGCTAACATAGGCAAAACCTTTTTTATGCTGTCACCGAGCAAAAATTCAAGACTAATCTATGAGTAAAGTGTAATCAAAATGGTCCGAGAGGAAACCTGACTTCTGCATGTTCTCTTGGCTGTTTTAAAACTGTGAAAAAATGCAGAGAGGAAGACTTTGGGAAAACGCTTATATTTTTAAGAATAAAGGAGCTCCTGTTGGCTGTTCTACAAATGCAGATGTACATGAATGTCCCTTCAGATGGAAACCCTGATTGAGTCATGGGAAATCCCACTGGGAAACTTGCTCTTCAATCACTGGCATGAACTGGCCGCACAAAAAGGAAGATGGTCTTGTCAAACAAAGAGTCTAAAAGGGAGACAGCCAATAAACATATTAAAGCATGGTGTATGTTTCTTTTACAAGTTGGAGGATCGCTCATTAGGTAAAGGGGAGTGTTAGTAACGTTACACACCTAGCTAATGGCATGGTAAGTTCCCAGACATCAGCAACTGTTTGAAGGAGACATCAATATACAATATGTTATAGAGTTTTATTACCCGATGAAGGTACATCACAGCACGACCGTTTTGGAAGCATGACTGTCTGTTAAAACTTCATCTCAGTCCTTCCACTAGTCACTAAGATATTTCAGCCTGGGCCAAAGTCCAAAGGCTGACAGGCACTGCCATCTCTAAAACTTTAAAACCATGGCGTTGCTGCTCTAAATTATTTAATGATTTTAATGGGTCTGACAGCTCCTGAAAAACTGAAGTGGAGACGTCCTCTTTAGCTGGAGCATACTTGCGCTCAATTAGATGTCTCTGTCACGCACACACCTGTCAGCTCGCCAAACAGCCACAGTTCAGCCAATTATGTACTTGGATGAGCTAAATCAAGTGCTACCGTTTTCACAATGAGTCTTGAACTACACACATAACTGCTTCAAAAATAATAGTACTTTCAGTTATATTTATAAAAATTATGAATATATTTATAAAGTAACACAACATACATCTTGACAAGTCAACAAATGATACTCCCCAGACAAATTTAAATAAGGTGGTTGAATAAATACTCCACGTAAAAGTAAGCAAAGTCAGAACAAATAGACGTAAGTATATATGGAACAGCTTCCCTCTGAGAAAACTAAACACCGAACAACTGACTCTTTATCCAGAATCAAAAGACATGTTAAGCCTTCAGAGTACGCATACCTCCGTGTCATAACTACATGAGCTCAGCAGCCTTGCCACAGTTTTAACATTGCTGTCTGTGTATGTGCACCTGATGGCTACAGGACACTTTCGACAAATAAGAAAGGGGGATCTTAAAAACCTGTATTCTGTCCAGTTTTAAAGTTTCAGACTTTCCTGTACTGCCAAAGTGCGTCAAAAATAACCAAGTCATTCCATACCAAGAAATTTTGAAATGAAAAGCTATTTCTGGCATACTATGTATATCCATTCTCAGAATTATGAGTTGTAAGCCTATAATTAGCTTTGTATACAGGGTCAATCATTAGGCTGCCTGAGAATAGTGTGACCAGATACTAGGGCAACCCAGCAAACCTAAGTCGAGAGACAAAGTCAAATGCTCAAATTTCCCAGGCTGCAGCCAAGACTTACAAGTTCATGGTGTTGGCCTCAAAAGTTTCTCCTCTCACTCACTTTGAACAGGGTAACGTTATATGTTATCTAACTGAATTATATTTGCTTGTGGGGAAAAGCTGCAAAAAGTTTTCAGGCAGCAGCTCAGGTGCTAACCAATCAAATTATGTTATGCAAATGTCCTGAGAGAGCAGAATGAAGATTGAGTACTCTGTCATTCATTTGAACTTTAGCAATAATCTCCAGAAAACAAACTAGACTTTATCAGTGGAGGGACGAAGACTGTTTTGTGATTTTTGGCAATATTTATGATGAAAATGATCAAGTTAGAAGCAACAAAACATGTTTCTTTTTCCTCTACTTGGTGCCCAGCCTTTGTATAGGTGGTACAAAGGAAGGGAAATAAAGTATTGTTGTGTGCACTAAAGGAAAAAGCAATGTGACTGTGATATTACTAAACCTAAATGTCAAAACTGAAAGCTGAATATCCACCCAATAATCAAATATTAGTGTCCAGCTCGACCAGTTCTCTTGTATATGCTTACATTTAGACCCAACCAGCTACACTAAGCTCATAACTGCTAATCAAAGCTTTCTTTGCTTGCTTTGTGATTTTACACAATATGATCTGTTGTTACTCTACTACGCCTCTCCCCCAACATTGAGACATGTCTAATGTCAAGCATAAAAAAGTAACAAAATCCACAAAAACTCACAGCCCGTGCATCCAAACCCTTAAATTAACATTTCTATATAGTGAATGAATCGAACAATGACTCATAACTGAGACAGTGGGTGAACAGAAGTTGAGGATGCAGAGACAAGATGCAAGCATACACAGAAAATGTGCGAACAGAGAAGCAGCTTCCCATTACACATATAATTGGAGCATTATGCACCCCCCACAAACGTACATCCTCAGCAGGAGGTGAGTTGTTCGTCTATATCCTCCATACCCCCACCCACCCACAGAAGCTTGTTGCTCTGACAACTGCAGTCCCAAGCTAATGACCTCCCCTGGAGCTTTAGTGAGTGTAACTGTGTGTTTATGTGTGTGTGTGGACAATAGGAAGAGATGCATCTCCCTTACAATGAAAGAGCAGTAGCTTCACATGGACATAAAATGAAAGAGGAGCCAAAGAAGGGGGAATTTGGGGTGGGGGGTGGTTTGTAGCAAAAAGGAAGAAGAGATCCCATAACTGTTATTGGAGAGCAGAGGAAGGCAGAAAGAAAAGAAGAGGACTTGGGGTATAAAAAGGGAGAATAACACAAGAGGAGAAGGAAGGGGAAGGAGTGTGAGAGAGGCGGAGAAGTATCCCCACTCTTCACTGAAGCATCCAGCCAATCCACCTCCAATTTCCTCTGGTCTGACTGGTCGATAGCTGTGGTAATTACTGGTAAACGCTCTGAGCCCTGCACCACTCCTGTGGGGAAATGTGTGTTTGTGTGTAGCGAGAGGGTGAGTTTTTCCCCTGCTCATCATCCACATGTCTACACACTTAAAAGAAAATTTTTAACTTTCACTGTCTGTGTACATATGTATATGCATCAACAAGTTCTGTGCTTGTGTTCACTCTACCGTCTGTGAACTGAAACTGTCACTATCGTCGCGTTTTTGCATACATTACTTAGAGCTATGCAAAGTGCCCTTGCCTTTCTGCATGTGCATGTACACTGATTGGGTAATTGCCCTTGTTATTGTGCGCTTCATGCTTGAGTCTGCCTCGTTACTGTGTTAACCTCCCAACTTCAAAAAAGGGAGAGCTCCACTGTATCTCCTCCGTCTGCCTCACCGTGATCGATTCCTCTGCCCTCACCAGCCCTACCCCTCTAATGTAATAAAGCAGGCCGCTCCCCTAGACAGCACCAATCAATCTACAGAGCCATTCATCCTGCCTCTGGGCTCAGCCGGCCGGCCCTAACTGGGGAAATGGAGACAGAGCCCCATCGATCACAAATAAACACACATCCACACACACATATACAAGCATACAGTAAAAGAGAGACACACACACACACACACAAATGCACTCGTGCACACGCAAGGACACGTCAACAGGCCCACACTCCACATACATCAAAATCCATCCATGAGAGGAAGAGAAATAAACAAGAAGACCGACAGAGTAGACGAGCAGCCATACCTGTTTGTGCATTTCAATGTTGAGGCCATACGACATCTCATAGTACTGGGGGAGGGGAGGGAGGCAAAGAGTGAGAGGGTTAGAGGGGGTGAAACAAATCCTAAACCCCTGAAAGAAAAAGCCTGAATAACTTAAACAATAATTAGCTACACTGTAGATGTCTTTGAGGATATTTGCAGATCTTTTTAAATGAAGTGTTCCACAAAGAGGTCAAACTACTTTGAAAGTCAAAACATGCAAGTCAAATGCTTTTTAACTTGAACATGAGGCAATGCAACATGCTCGCAAACAATCTGAACTGAACAGCATTCGTGTCCATGTTATGTTTGTTTCTGTGCTAGATTAGAAGCTTTTGACACACAGCCACATTGCTTTGTGTAAAAGAGGTAAAACTTCAGTGATTTAAGGTGAAAAGTAAGCTCTCATGTATATTTTATTTTCTGAAACAGTGAAACACATTTTAAATCAACATGAAAAGTCGTAACAGCACAGCATCTTTGCGCAGTAAAAGCAGGTGACACTTGCATGTTGCTCTTCCTCTTCCCTTCATTTAGTATTTAACAATACATATATTTTGTATTACGAGTCTTCAGATAGGAATTTGTATTCTGCTTTATAAGATATGGACAACTTTCTCCTCTAGGAAACTTTAGAACTCAGGCATGTGATGTGTGACCCTGCAGGGCAAATGAATTGAGTATAGGGAGCTCACCATGACGTAGTGCCTCTGCATCTCTGTTTTTTCACTGGCCAGCTTCTCACACTCCAGTTTGAGACTTTAAAAAAAACAACAAGAAATACAATACACCATTTACTTTGAGTGGGACTCAACATTTCAAGTTAAACTAATCAGTTTTCATTCTTTCTCTCACCCCTCTTGCTTGATGATTTAAACACCTTCTAAAACAGACCATGGAGATGTTTTTAAAAGAATTGGTGCAAAAATGGAAAATACAATGATTGTTCCCGTCAAATAATGGGTATATGTTTATGACAATCCTCTTCTTTGAATATGTAAATCAGAAACATTATGTCTGCAGGTCTAGCTTTCACCTGTTGTGAATGACCCACACTGACAACATCTAGAGCAAAGTTAAAAAAAACAAAAAGAAAAAAAAGAAACACTCACATGTAGTACTTAAGCAAGCCTTTTCCCTACACAGCTACACACACAGGGGAAAATAAGGCGTGATTTATGAAACCCTCAGCCCACACGCCACCCCTCTGGCTCTCACCCATCAAGAAGATGTAGACCTACCGCAGTGCAAGCGCTAACACTGATGCCTGCTTGCATATGTGTGCACTTTTGTATGTGTACGTGAACCTAATCCAGGTTTATGGGTTAGTCTGAAGCCAGGGTTGAGGTTTTGTTCATTATGGTTATGAGGATGACTGTGGTTAGGGTGAAGTTTAGTGTTGGGAGGGCAGATGACAATAGAGGAAAATGTGAATTGAGTGTTTGTGTTATCCACCTGTGGTACTGTGCCTGAAGAAACTGAAACTCCTCCTTGATGCGGTCCAGTGACTCTGGGATGGTGAACTTGAAGGGCTGGCCTGGAGCCTGGTGGGGCGTCTGGCGCGTGCGCGCGCGCGCAAACACACACACACACACAGACGGATTACCAACATCACACTGGTACATTACTTACACATTATTGGTTACATTATGAATCTGGTACTTTTCAGCACAAATACAATATCAACAACTTCGAAATATTAGTCGTTATTAAAAAAAAAAAAAACACAAAAAGCTAAAACGCAGTATAATCAATCCCACTGTAGAGCCCAATTAGTTAGAGGACTGAGCTTAATATAAACACACAGGCAGCCCGGAGGGGCGGGTCATATAACGAGGTAATGTTACCCGGTTAGCCCGGTGAAATGAGCGTCTGTTAATGCACAAAGAGCGTCTTACCGGGTGTCGCCCCTGGGGAAACATTGTTATCTCCGGGAGGATGAAACTGTTTCTTTCTTAAAACCCCGTCAAAGTGGGATCAAATGGGGATGAAAAGTAAGGTTGTGGGAAGCTCCCAATCACGGAGAGGAATCCATCCGCCGTTGTTATTAGGACCCCCGGTCGTTAATTACAAAAAAAGCACCGCTTGTCCGCTTCGTCTGGGTTCACCGACCGTTTAACGTGAATTTCCGCTTCTCCCTGTCTCTCGGTCGTCTGTCCTCCGCTCCACAGGCAGCGCGACCGTAAATCAACCGGAAAAACACGGGAAACGGCTCATTAGTTGAAAGCAGCTGAAGGGGGAGGGAAGAGAAGGGCAGGAGAGCCAGGTGAGAAATGAAGAAAAAAAAAAAATAGGGCTGGAGCCACCTTCGCCACTCCGGCGTTTGTTTTGTGTGCGAACTGATGTATTCCGAGTACGGAGGGCCGACCAAACAAACAAACAAGATAAAATCAACCCCGTAGATCCTCAACAGACAGCCGCAAACTGCCGGCGCTCAGTCAGAGCATCAGAAACAAATCCACACAAGTTAATTGCAGAGAAGAGTTCCCACTTGACTCGCCGCAGTCGCTGGCTGGCGGTTGAACGGTCAACAAATACAGAAATATTTACTTCCTCGATCAGTGTGGAAGCAAGCCTTGCCTCCAAAATAGATTTCTCGTTTTTAAGACAAAAAATAAAAAACGAGGAAATATATCGTTAATTTTGATAACAACAACTCCCACAGCGGCGGGAACTGATCACGGTCTTGCTCTGCTTTACCTCAATGGCAACTTTCTCACGCGGTTTCACGCTCACCCAGCTAACCGAAACTATAGGCCAGCCCACAAAACGCCTCCGAACCAATCAAAGTCTCCGCTCCACGTGGGGACAATAATGTGGGTTATGAAACTGGCCAATGGTCTCTCTGCGAAGTTCCTCGATTCCGTTGACCTCGTTGAGCTACGCAGATTTTGACCAATCAGCGCGTCGCAAGGAGCTGCCACTTCGGAAGCGCGCAGGGCGGGCAGTGCGGTGGGGAAAAAGGCAAGTCTCAGCTGTCAATCAAAGTAACGTGGGTTCCAAGAGCAGAGCTGTAAATGTGCGCGTCCACACATACACACACACGCACACATTAACAAGCACACGCAGGCACACACTCAAACAGAAAAACACAAATATTGTTTTTTTTAGCTGCCGTGAACCTTCCCAGCAAGTGTCGTGACAAATAACCCCAAATCTCTCTCTTCCTCTGCTTTCTCTCCCCTTCTATGTAATAATTTTCAGCGTGGGAATTGATTTAGTAGGACTTGAACGCGCTTTATGTTCTGCTCCTAAAAAAAATCTAATTATGCTGCTCATCTGTTGCAGTTTATTGCTATTTTCATACAGTCAGTCTACAGAAATCGCTCAGTTTGCCTGATCATGTTTCCTTCGCTGGCCAAGGACAAATCCAAAACTCCTTACTTGTACTGTGATGTCTTTATATCTCTTCAAAAACGTAGCTCGGCATTGTGCAAATGCGATTTTGACCCAAAGAAAGCAGAAAAATGCCAGGGGGGTTCCCGATTCGTTGTAATAAAGCTCACAGAATGGTATTTTATTATACCAGCAGTCAAAGCCAGACTGAAGCAGCTGTAAATAAAGACACACTAACAAGTGAGCAGCGCACACAAAGAAAAAAAGCAGATAACAAGTCAAGAGTAGCTGCTAAAGTAATGAATACAAAAATATAAATGATAAAGAGGCTTTTATTGAAAATGTGTGAAGAGATATGCCACCTTCATCAAAAACGAAGACCATATCTTTTGCACATAAAAGTTTCAGCAATGTTTTTAAAATAAAGACGTCACCATTTATTGCTCTTCTAACCAACAAGCACAAGTTATAGCTCCATTCCCAATAAAGGCTATTGCTAAGTTACACTCATGTGCCAGCTACCTGATGAAATACTGCATGGCTGAAGTCACCACGTTGTGACTGGCGAGGGGTGTTTGAAGCTGAGTCATAAAGGAGGCTCGCGGGATCTTCTCTACTCCTCTTATCCCATCTACGCACTGCTCACTTCACATTGGATGGCCCCTCAGAGACACACTGGCCTGTGATTGGCTTGGAGACCTCAACCCCCTGACCCACGTGACCTCTGACCTCTATGGTGGCTGATCCAGTCCATATGAGAGACTCCTGACTGTGACCAACAGTGACCTTTTTTTGCAGGTCTCACACATGCACAGACACGCAGGTGCTGTGGAGTGGGTGGTACGGTTACAAAGGCTTGCATGGCAGCTACACATTTGTGTGGGTGCTTAAACGCATTTTGTCTTTTATAAGTGTTGGTTCACATTTGTGTTAACCTTTGCTGCCTGTGACCCACACCCTCACCCCACCCCCGGTCCCTCTAAAATGAACAACCAGGATTTCCTTGAAGTGCAACTCAGCCACACTGTTTGGAATTCACAGGAAAATTTTGTGCTGCATCAACCTAATGGTTGGACCTTTTCATTTAGGCTGTTTATATTAATTTATTCGTTTTGGCTGTATGCGACTGGCTTCTGGAGCTACAGTTAATCACAGTTACTGCCTTTGAATATATGGTAAATTTCCACTAAAGAAAATCATCCTGAGTGTGTGTAATTTCTGAAATTTACAGCATGTTTTTAGAATCTTGGCTAGTTATCTGTTTGCTGCATAATGTTTTGTTTTTTATTGTTTTCCATTCTTAAACCTCTCTACGGTGCACTGAATTATGCACATTGCTACACTTTCATGGCCCCAGTTCCCCCATCTTCTCTTCTGTTCTTCTCAAATGCTTCAAGGCTTAATGTCATCATTTTTTTAGTGCAGATTCAGTTGTTCAGAATCAAGTGCAGTGTTGGCCTTATTGAGTGTACCTGAAACGTAATCTAAAATTTAGATCAATAACTTGTCCATACTGTGTGATAAGTTCCTACAAAAAAGAGGTACAATCCCAGTTCTGCAAAGTTGTGATGTGGTGAAAAATGTAAAAAATTAATAAATAAATAATCTCATAAACACATACTTTATTTACACATCAAATCTTTCTTTTTAAAGTATTGAATTGAATTCGGTGGCAGCAACATGTCTCAAAAGTTGGAGTACTGCCACATTTACACCTGTGTAGTATCCCCTCCTCTTTACCACTCTGTAAGTGTCTCGGAACTGTGGAGACCAGCGGCTGCCCCCCTTTAGAGCAATGTCATCCCATTCCCTGGGTCTTCTTTATCATATTTTCCATTTTATGATCTGCCAATTTCTTTTAGTTGTTGGATTGGAGTGGGCCGCAAGCAATCCAATTCAGCATCTGAACTCTTCTACTACAAAGTCATGCTGTTGTAAAATAGATGGAACATGCAGTTTAGCATTGTCTTGCTGAGGTATGCAAGGTCTTCCAAGAAAAAGATGTCATCTTTTAGGATACGTTGTCTAAAGCCTCTGTATACCGTTCAGCATTGATGCCTTTCCAGATGTGGAAGCTGCCAGTTCTTTTCACTATTATATCGCCATAGCATCAGAGACTTTTGAACTGCAGACTTTTGAACTGAGTGCTGCAAACCAGATGGTCCCTGTCCTCTTTAGCCTAGAGGATGCAGCGTCCATGTTTTCCCAAGAGAATTTCAAATTTCGATTCATCTGATCACAAAACAGTTTCCCACTCTCCTCTGTCCAGCTTTGGCCCACAGAAGACACCAGCAGAATTTCAGGATCATGTTCACATATGACTTCTTCAGTGATTTGCATGACAGAATCATCCCTGTTTTTAATGCAATGTTGCCCAAGGGCCCAAAGATCAAGAGCATCCCAACTTTTGTGAAGCATGTTGCTGCCATCAAATTATATTTGAGCTGTTATTTTTCATGAAATAGTAAAAATTTAAATATTTGATGTTTTTCATGTTCTTATGTGGATAAAAAATATGGTTCAGTGCAAATCACTGCATTCTATTTTGATCTACTCTTTACAGAGAATCCCAACCTTTTCAAAACTGGGGTTGTAATCATTAACATTTTTAGTGCTCTATTAGTTCTACAAACACAGCAAAACAAGAAGAAGCACAAGGCAATATGCTCCTTTTTTCCTTACCTTAACTCACCTCAATGCAAAGATCCTAACAGCCCATCAAGTAATAGTTAAGAGGTCACACACCAGTCAAAACTAAACCTTTTTAATACACAACACAACATCTATAGTTAAACTATACATTGTATTAATAAAGATCCATGTTTTCTGTTGGTGTCTTTTCTGCACTATAGTATTTTATTTAACACTGTATTTTGAATATGCTAATCATCCAGTATCCCCAAATAAACAGGATGATTAGCATTTTATTATTACTTTATGAGAGATTTGCATTTGAGGTTATAGACACAAGACACCACAAAGTGTTGAGTAATGATGAAAGTGATGAGTGAGACAAATTGCTTCTACCTAATGTTAACCACAGGTTACTGGAGAAAAAAGTAAAAATACAGAAAAACACATGTCCTGTATAATAGAACGCTGCATTTTTTCTTAAAAGAAACACTGGCGGTTTTTTAAATACAGTTCAGTTTAATTTAAATTATATGGCATCAACTCACAAGAACAGTTTCCTCAAGGTACTCTAATGTAGAAACCTCCATATCGTGCACTTGGCGAAAGTAGGAAGGAAGAACTGCCTTTTAACAGGAAGATGCAACCAGAGAGGGGCAGCTATGTGCTGTGATTGGTTACGGGGTGAAGGGAAATATAAGAAAAATAGAAAGCATGAGGAGATAAGGACACATCACAAATTATGTTAGAAGTAAAACACGGAAAGTGAAAAGAGTAGTGTGGAGAAGAAATGCTCAGTGCAGCAGGGGAAGTCCCCCAACACCCTACTTGGCTCGATTCGACTCAAATCTACTCTACCCGGTTTCCATCATTTTCCATTACAACTAAGTATCACCTCAATGTGGGTGGGGTCATTATAGAAAGACTGCCAGAAAGTATGTTCACATTATTTGTATACAACACAAACACAGCACAACGAAGCGATGGTATACCTGCTGCTCGGTCCATGGCTTTCTGTCAGACTCAGGGTAAAAGAAGAGCACCGGAAAAGAGTGAAGTTGGCAAGACAAAACACTCCAGACCACGATGTTGGTTTGAGTGTTGCCATTTCCCTCAGTTTCAAAAATCACAGGCTTTATTCTTGTGAAGGAGTTGCTCTCATGACTCATCCAGTGACATCACTTCCTGGCCAATTAATGACATGCAGTCTGTTAACGTTACATTTTTGGTTCAACTCACCTTACTTGGAAACCCATAAGTAATAAAACCCATTATTACGGGTAGATTCGATCTGACCCAAGTATGTACTATTGAAAAAGAGGCATAATAGATAAGTCAGTTGATCTAGCTCTAACTATAAGCTTTACCAAAAATGGTTTGACCTTAACCCCAAAACTAGATAGGATGTCTTCTTATTTATATATATATTAAATTTATAGTGCTGGTTTAAATCTGCGCCATAACAGCCCCCAGCTATTGTGATCGGCCGCTGTGTGTACCCGCTGTGCGTGTTCAGCTAGTTTTTCACTTCAGTTTTTGAATTTATCAGTGCGATGATAACAGTCATCACCTCAATATAAGTACTCAAAGACGTCAGCAAATCGCTAGACTGGGACTGCAGAATCAGATTAAGGGAAGGAAGGCACAAATTAGTGGAAAAACTTAAGGGATACATATGATAAAAATGCAAAACACAACCTCTTTGCCTTTACTTGTCATTTTGTATTCTATTTGCATTCTATTCATTTTATATTCTATTCTATTTGTATTCTATCTTGATGTAAGTACATTAATCAATGTATCATGACAGGATTAATCATGATTTCTGGGACTAGTATCAAAAGAATCTCTAATTCACTCATGAGCGTTGATAAAAATCTAAAGGTCATCAGTGGATCAGTAGCGGATGTTTGAACGTCTGTATCCTGTGCAGTGAACATAAAAAAGAGGTATCCATACTTGGTAAATCTAGACCTCTATAAATATATTTAAGCAGGTCTTCTAAAGCAGGGGTATCAAACTTAAGGTCCAGGGGCCAGAATTGGCCTGGCAAAGACTCCAGTCCAGCCATCTGATGGCTTTGGAAAATGTGAAGGAGCGCATAAAGGTTTTTAACTTTAGTTCAATTGCAGCTTTTTCTTGTGATAAAGACGCCCCCCTTCTCTCCCATACCATTTTATTACACCAAAGTAATTAAGAAATGAATGAACAATTAAATGACACAAAAGTTCGCGTTTTTCAACTATCTGCTATAGAAATGTCTCTTCTGTTTGTTTGGTTTTTGTTACAGTGATTTCACTGGTGCAGCCCACTTGGGCTGAATGTGGTTCTCAATGTAAAAAGAGTTTGACATCCCTGGTATGAAGCGTTCATTTCTACTGCCACATGCCTCAGATATCCTCAGGAAGATTCAAGGGAGCAGGTCCAATGCCCTCAATGATACCTTGAGTTCCACTCCAGTGATTAGACGGCAACAGCGATTAGACGGCAACAGCGATTAGACGGCGACAGTGAAGATGGCGCATGAGCTCACTGGCCTCATGCTTTCCCTAACAAATGCCCTTCCCTTCATTCACTTCTAAAGTCTCTCCCTCTCTGTGTCCCAGTCATTTGTTTAGAGTGGGCAAGCACACAATTAGCCTCTGCTTTCGATGGGGTACAAGAACCTGCCATACAGGCCTCATTTGGTTTGCAAATGCCCAATTTCTTTCTGATTTTAGTAGCTAAAACAAATGCTTGAGCTTTGTTTATAAAAGAGGAGGGAGAGAGAGTGGGGTAGAGCGAGAGAGTGAGAGGAGCGAGGAGGCAGAAGTGGCTATTTTAACTGTGACCCGGTCATCTTGCCTGTAGAGGAGAGAAGAGGCTCTCCCAGATAATGACTGAACAAGCAGCTTTGTGTGGGATGACAAATGGAGTGATCCCACTCTCATCCCACTTACCACAAGAAGAGCTTTGGCGCAGTGTGTGTGTCTTTGTGCGCGATCTTATATGCAAACATATGTGTTTTGTTGGGCTGTGTGTCATTTGAATGTGTGCATATGCATACATCGGGTTAGTTTGGTTAGTGTCATTGTGTGTGTGTGTGTGTGTGTGTGTGTGTGTGTGTGTGTGTGTGTGTGTGTGTGTGTCAGGAGAGGGTGTTAAAGAGTGTATTCATGGTCAGGAGGTGGTGTGTGTCAACAGCAGATGATTTGCGTGAGGGTTCTGGCCAAGCTGTCCTACGGAGGCCTTTTGTTTTGTTTTGACTCTTCTGTTTTTAATAGACAACCAAGGGCGTAATTTGAATACCACCGACCCCGCCTGTGTGCCACTTTCTCTGTATTCTGGCTGTGGAAGTTCTAGGCACCGGTCAGCTCCTTCTCTGGAAAAACGCAACTCCCTTTGTGCCAAATCCAGTCATCCTGTGCACACTTTGGGATGAGGTTCTGCATGAAGAAGAGCAAAGGATATAATACTGTATATATGTTCCAAAACAGGTAGGAGGCCAAAGTCTTTGGGCAGATGTCTGAATCTGTTCACTGGTTCAATATTTGTCAGGATCAACTGAAAGATCAAAACCATCTCTAATCTGTAGAGTCAACATAAACTGCTGCCAGTGAAGAGCCATGACGCAAACATACAGAAATGTATTTGCTTTGCTTGTTTCACTGTACCCTTTCAGAACTTCACTCTTGATGCCTTCTCAGTTAACACAACCCTTTTTTTTTGTCATTTTCCATTTTTCTTCAAGAGCAAATATAAAATCTTTTACATATTTATCAGATTTCACCTTTCCAATCAAAAACATGCTTTTTTATTGTGACTCTGGAAGTCTGTTTTGGCATCCGCCTGGATCACTTGTATCACCCTCTTGCTCAAGTTCAATCTCAGTCTAAGGAGTGCCCATATACAAACAGGATTTTGAGATGTAGCAACTAGTTTGGAAGCCAGTTGCGATCCAATATGCAACTTACGCAAGTGTGATGTGGAAAGCTGAAACCACAGGTACACATATACTGACAATGGATGTTTGAGCGAGAGGTATCTTGGATCTACAAAGCTAAAGTTTGTGAATTGATTTCATTAGTTTTAATTAATCATTTTAATCATTTTCACTAGTACATGCGCATGCTGCTGTATTATTTGGTGTGTTTCAGGTGTTGGCAAGCTGACGTGTTTAACCACACTGGGAAAAGTAAAAAAAAAAATAAAAAATCCGGAGTGGTAGATGGTTTTTTAAATAAACAGAAGAAAAGTATGCAATTCACTGTGTTTACAGTGCTTAACGAATTTATTACACCATCACACATCCAATGTAAGGTTTATGCAGCATCTTACCTAAATTAACAGTACTGGTAATTACCCAAATCATTATTTGTGTTTCTGTAATATTAATCCACAAGTATGTACAATCTCTTTAATCAAAATCACAGGTTTAATACTAAAATGTGATTATTGTTGTTATCCATGAATGTTCAAATGTACTATTTTACAAAAAGGCAGAAAAAAACAGCAACACACGTTATTACAGTCAAATTACAGTTATTTACTTGGATTGACTCATTTCCAGTGTGTCACCTCAAATTTGTGTATAAAAATGTGAATTCAGTTTCTCATTTCAGAGTCAGAATACTTTGTTAGTCCCAGAGGAAATTATGTGATCACAGTTGCTCTGAGAACAATAATAAACAAGTTAATGTACTAAAATAAAATAATACAATATATTACAAAATTCCATATAGCTTAATAATACAAATATCTTTAATATAAAAGTATCCTGATTTGTTACACAAATTATAATATTAATAAAGTTGTATAATAAATAGCAATATTTAATAATAATTTTTAGTTTTAAATAAGATTTTGAGAGCTTTATAAGATATTTGTGTTTTCTTGTTTTTATGACAGGTGGTTTAATAAATTTGTTTAGCACTAATATATATATATACGGGTCCAGGTCAACATATAACTTCATTCATCAGACACTGTCAACCCCTGTAAAGTGTAAAGGGAAAAAAATTGGTATCCTGAATTTGCATTAGTATTTATTTATTTTTCAGTGGCCATGTACAAAAATTAGTCTCCTAAGCGACTCACTGAACCAGATTTAGATATTTGCTAATTTCCATCTGCAGTCTCTGGGTGGGTCAAACTGTAATAAAAATACACAAAAAAACATCATCAAGGAACAAATGATACTAATATACAACCTACTCACAGTTCCCACATGATAACCCAAAGCTCAGCTCAGGTGGTAGATCAGGTCACCTACTAATTGGAAGGTTTGTGGGTTGATCCCGTCTACTCGAGTTGCTCTCTGATGCAGCCACTGGAGTATGAATGTGTGTGAATCATACTGAAATATCAAAGACACCTAAATGGTCCTCTTAAATCTTCATATTTAAAAGAAACAAAAGGACTACAAACTCTCTGTTTTTGACAGATTCTCAAAATCCACCTTTTGATATCACATGAGACAGACTAGAGATGTATTCCAGATTTCAAGCATTCAGGAAGATAATAGTTTTAAAAGAAGATGCAGGTTGGGAGAAAGCAGAGTATCTCAAAGCTCCAGAATAAATATATTCTTAGCAGCTGAATAAAGTTTTTTGCAACGTTATTTTTAAAAAACTGTTAACAATAGTTAATGTAAGAAAAAAATAAACATTCTGTTTCTTTCATGAGTAAATTGTGAACTTGTCCAAAGGTAATATTGTGTGTTTCCTGTCATTTTAAAACTTTTAAAACTAAGTTTAGGTTTCCCTTAATGTTTAACTTCACCAATGTTGCTTATTGTGATCATTTCATTTAAGAAAAGAGGATTTAGTACAACAACAAGTTGTTTATATCCCTGCTGTTATTTGCACAGTTTTCCCATTTTCTGTAAATAGTCGGTTGTTTGTTTGCTTTTTAAGCGCAAATCATTTTAAATGCACTTTTTCTACATTAAAAAAAATCTTACTCAGTTGCACATTTCTTTCAATGTGAGCCTGCTGTCTTTAATAACCGTACAGTTTGATATTCTCTACTTTTGTGCGAATCTGCGTGCTCCATCTTCCTGTCACTTTGCTGCCGGAACACCTGCATTTTCCCAATGAGGGACAATAAAGGACAATTCTATTCTATTCTATTAACTTCACCAAGGTTGATTATATTAGGAATAGAGAATTTCAGTGATGGTATATTGAGGTGCTTTGTGGTTGAAAAACACGTATAAAAGATTTTTTTATATAATGGATGGAAATATCAAAATTAATATATTCAGTATTTGTTAAATTAGATCATACTACCTGGAAATGAAATTTATATGATGCTTTTATGAGGTGGTATTGGTGTCTAACTGCTGAAATGGGTTATTTTAGCCTGTTGCTTGGTTGCTAGACAACACAATTATGTCATAATATCTGATAACAACCTTCAGGTGCCTCAGATATACCTGAGAACCAAATCTAGTTTCTCAACTTCTGATTGTGTAGGATTCGTTTGCTGACAAGGAAACAGAAAGACAGACGGATAGAGCTTCCTTATGTTATAGTGAGATATTTTGATATGCAACAGATTTCTTTCTTTCTTTCTTTCTTTTTGAAAAAAGACTGACTCTTAAGTGCTTCAGTCATGTCCATCTCAGAGGACAGCCTCAAGCAGGACCAGATCACACTGGAGAGGTTTTGTTTTTTTTATCAGGCTTGGAAAAAATTGCAATATCTCTCCAGGAGACTTATATACAGCAATAGGGAAATGTGGGTAGCTCTGATTAGGCTCCTGACCTGATTGACAAAGACCTGGATAAGCATTAAATACTGGATTGATGGATGTCTTGAGATAATACTTCACCACGAGCATCACCTCATCCTTCCTTGCCATTTACACTTGATACATGGCACAGAGTGAACTGTTGTGTGCGCACTGAAATCTGAGTAGCAGTGAACACACTACTGCAGTCTTGTCTTATTTTTACTGCTATGCCTACAGGAATGAGCATCTTCAACTGAACCTCCACCCATGCCTTTAGTAAATCACTCGTTTGCAGTTTCCCATCATCTCCAGTCGCTCTGGTGTCGTGTTGTCATGCAGAGAGTGATTCTCTTTCCACAGACTTTTGTTTTGTAATGCTGGATCAGCGCTATTCGTTTTAACACTGTGTATACATTCTTATAGACACATAGCTGAAATCAGAGAAGGGGAAAGTCCTATGTAAATATGGAATGCAAATATGTAAATGGTATTGAAAGCAGCCTGAGTGTGGTTCTGTTTATTCAGACTATAAGTTCGTGTTTCATCTTTATATAGGTCAGAAAACCTGGCTGCAATGTTTTCATTGTATTTTACTGATGTATAGAGTAAGCACTTTTTCTTTATATATCATCTATGCACTTAAATTCTGATTGGGCCCTGGGTTAAATTGGTTCCCGGCACTCTTACTTGTTACTTGAAGGGTTAACTCCACCTAAAGGTCAAGAGTCTATAAATTGCCACACTTAAACAACAAAATATACTGTAAAATTGGACTAATTCATTAACAGTTTGTGTGTTCAGATCATAAAAAAACTGATTAATTGATTAATATTTTATGTACAGTGACTAAAGCAGCATGAAGCGTGCACAGACAAGATCATAATTTCTTTAAATTTAAATCACGTTACAGTGAAATAATCAATTATACGTGGCTGATCTACTTTTCAAAAGTCTTTATGAATCACGTGGAGATTTTTTTTTTATTCCAGGTTGAATGTAAGACTTCCCATTTCACTCTTCAAGAGTCCTTTTTACTTAAAGGGCGTCACAGATTTAAACTGAACCTGTGAAACAGGTTTTTGGCATTTCTTGAAGTTGCAGTATTGTGTTCATTCCCAGTACGCTGAGCTCGTGTATAATTTATGACGGCGCATTAAACAGCCAAGCACCAGGCTGCCTATCATGTAAACAGATCAGGATTTTACAGCCCTCTTGCCGGCTGTTTAAACAGACGAAAGGAAAAGGAGGGAAATTAAAATCCAAATGGAAAACATGTGTGGCACTGCACGCGCACGTGTGTGTGTGTGTGGAGGGTTCACTGCAAGATAATGTGGAAGTGACGCAGCGTGAGGCAAAAATCCACACATTAAAAACTTTCAAACACACACACATACTCACATATGGACACACACACACACATTAACCAAAGTTCCACAAAACCTCCAATTTTATCAAGTGCAGCTGTGAGCAGAGTCGTATCAAAGGCAACATGTGGAGCAGGGCTGTGGTGCTGCAGAGAAGATCAGGTCCAGATGGGTTTAGTCTGTCAGACAGATCTGCTCACCTCTGCCATCATATCCGACTTAGTTACGTTACTGTATATATTGCTCCAGCCGCCAGACTGATCGTTTCTCCTCTGTTCTGGCCCTTTGTTTTATTTTATGGCTTTCCTGTTTTAGCAAACCCAAATAGTAACCACAGGGGTGACATGCAACAAAAGCGACGAACCGGTTCAGGCTCGTATCGTGCGTGTGGGTTGTGTAACTTGGCTTCGAGCCACCAGGACGTCCGTCTGTGTTTCTGATCACAAAGATAGCCAACCAAGCCAGAACTGCATATTGTCAGTGGGGAGAATAAAGAGTCTCTAACTGTGCGGATCGTGTGGATGTGTTTTTAAGAGGTTACTTTGTGTGTCCTAACATGTGTAGTTGCAGTCAAAGGCATGATCTACAGCAGATGGGTTAGAAAAAGACACATCCACACATGCAAGTTCAAAGAGTGGGTAAGACTTGTGCCATATATATGCCACAGACTGGAAAAAAAAAACAGCTAATCATACTCAATGCTGAAAATGAATTCTAAAGAAGACATCATAGAACATATTATACAGCAATTAGCACAGACCACATCTGGTCACAGTGGTAGGAGATTTTACTACTGTCAGAATAACTAACACTGTCGTGGACAAACATGTGTGTGCTTTAGCAACAAAGCTGTAATTAAGGATGCTGTGAACTTTCTTGTATGTTTCTTGTATGTGATCATCACACTGGTTTTATCATCCAGCTACATTTTCCCTCATTCCTTCCCGTGTGGTATAAAACAGCACACGTGGCTGCAAGAGGTTGCGTGCTGACATATTGTATATGACGACACTTTGAGTTATCATGCTCAAGTTAGTCTCCGTACACAATGCCTTACCTCTCCCTGGAAGTCTCCTTCGAAACAGCTGCACTTGGATCACCTTCAGTGTGTCACAAAGGTGACCCTTCAATTTAAATTTCATCGCAGAAGAAGGCAGAAGGCCGGCCTACTCGGGGAAAATGGCAACCATGTTAGACAGACATGTGAGACAAATGCATGCAGCTCTGTAAATACTGAAATAAGCATGCTTAAAGTCACACTCTTGACCTCATACCCTGCCAGTGGGCTTCAACAATGTGGACTCACAGCCTGCTCTCCTAATCAGTAAAACTCCTTGACGTGAAGGTTGGATCAGTTTGGATGAGAACATGATGTTTGCTCCATGATAAAATCACACACATCCATACATTCATTATCAGAGCTACACTTCAAGGTTGCATCAGTAGCTGCACTGGAAACCATCCAGACGTACACAAGAACTTTGAAGAGAAAAATTCACATCGGGCATCTTTTGTGCATGCAACATTTTCACCACACAACCTTCAGTTTAAACCATAAACTTTGTCATGCATATTTACAAAATTTGCTGTTTGCATGGGGGGTTTTTTTGGTTCAGAAAACATATGAATTTTGTAGAATTCATTTTCACTTGCATTTTGTCTTATTGTGCACCAGAATGATGGCTTTAGTCGTGCTGAAATATAAAATAAAGAAAGGCTGAGAGAAAATTCTCCAGAAACCAGCTAAGCAAGTAAAAAAGAAAAGAAAAGAAAAGAAAAGAAAAGAAAAGAAAAGAAAAGAAAAGAAGAGCACAGTATGGCTTATTTTCTTGCTTTTATTATTCACTGGGCTGACCAAAGTCAGGGGAAACCTGGGGTGGAATGAAGCTGATCAAGAGAAGAGACAACTGCTCTTTGTATTCCAAAGTTCTACATTTTTCCATATACATATCAGTAAAATCTACTTCCATCCTCTTCACCTAACATGCCCTATTGCTGCAGGAGGTTTTGTTTTGTTTTTCTTGCTCATCATGTGGGATAACTATTTGTCCTCTGTAGCTCAGAAATAAGTCAGTCGAGGCTTACAAATCCCCCAAGGAATAGCCCATAATTAAAACTTGTATTAAATACTGACAATAAAGTGCTCCACCGTGTTGTGTAAGAGCTCGAGGACATGAGCTCAAAATCCAAGGCTCCCACTTTTGTCTTGAAGTCCTATCTGAAAGCTTTGTAGGGTTTTTGCATGTCCATGTTCACATAATGGTATTCCGCATAGCATCTCATGATTTTACAGCGAGCTAGAAATGTTCAAAGTCTAACGCTGAGAGTCAAACTTTATACCACTAGGGTATTTTGATCTGTCTTTTTGATCTGCGCGTTTGATCTGGCTATTCTTTTTGAAGCACTCTCCTTTTAGTTTTCCTCTTCACTTTAACAAGGATAAAACAGAAAGCAGAATTGTAGATGCCAAGTCGCTCAGGAACCAAAAAAAAATCTTTTTTGTTGAGCGTGGAATGAAAGATGAAGTCTACTTCTACTTCTGCAGCCTCTTAACTGGAGACAATATTGCCAGTTTATATGCATTCTTTTTGTTGTTATTGTTATTGTAGGGTGTGTGGGTGTGCATGTTGCCCTGCAAATACACTCGAACATACTGTATTGCATTTATAATCTCTGTGACTGCTCAGAGCTTCCACCACATTTGTTTGTTTTTGTCCACGCACGGCCGTGTATCTGTAGGTGTGGGTCAGGAAGTAGGTGCCAAGGAGTGGATTCAAGGTCAACAGGTGTGTGTTTTCTGACTAACCACTATCAAACAATTATGCGTGCATGTGTGCGCTATTCATGGCTGGCCCTTTGTGTGAA